>NC_064239.1:953035-1270714 GCF_023101765.2 Spodoptera frugiperda | reverse complement strand
CAGAATGTTTGGGTTTTTCTTTTATTTTGTCACTGTAAGACTTTGTTTGGTTAATTATTTCATCTCTCACTGCAGTCATTTGTAGGTCTTTATTTAATTGCTCGTTAGTAGATAAATATAAATTTATTTTAACTAACAAATCGACACAAGCCAAATAAAAAAGCAACCAAATAATAAACGCTCCAATATATCCAACGAAACTGAATCCTCATCGAACAATAAAAAGTAACAAAATAATATTAAAACACGATACAAAAGCAATATTATTCTTTACCTCCGAACCAGGATCGAAACCAAACACTCCTTTAATTTTAATTTGCTTGAAACTGACAGGAACATCGGTTGTTAATACAGTATTAAATGCGAAACGCTCTGTAATTACATTTACAAATAAAACGGTCTGAGTGTATTATATTGGCTGGGAATGTGTATTTAATGACAATTATGAGAGCGATGAATATAATAAAGATGGCGGACGTCAGAATGGTCGAAATTGTTTGTGCATGTATTGCACGGTTTTTGTGTTGTTTCTACGTAATTTCTTGTTGTTGGAATATTTTGTAGTTATTTATATGATTGATAGCTGAAGATGTAATCTAATAATATTAGTTTTTGTAATTGAAAATTAACGCGTATGAAATCAATACAAAACGCGTTGCATGAAAACTTGATAAAAATTTACTTACGTATGTAATTGGAAAAAAGATTCTAATTATAATAACAATTCAAATTCTAGTTAATTCAAAACTGTGATAAAATAGTATGTCAATTTAATGTAGTATTATTTTTAAAAGCAATATAAAGCGTCTGTCTCTAACTTTTCAATTGTTAATGTAAAACTTTTTTCCTCACGTTTAAAAACTTTACACTATTAAATGTACAGCAACTCGATACACAGTTCAATGGAAATTAACGCAAATAAATTCTATTTTTAACAAGTGAACGTAAGTAGAGTAAAATGAGATCATGACCGCATTTTGTCGGTTAGTCAAACGTTTTTAATTTTCTGTTTGTTATGTTTAACTGCTGATGTCAGGTCAATCGATTTATTAAATAGGTAAATGAGCTAGTAGGTAAAGAAGATTATGATAAAAGTCAAACAAAAAATTTCATTGTCAGCTTCTCTCATATGTGAGAATAAAAAGAAAATCATTTGGGGAATTCAAACTTATAATTAGAAATTATAAGCCAAGGTTTCCTCACGATGTTTTCCTTCACCGTTAGTCACATTAATATTTGCTGTTGGTAGGTTTCGAATCCACACCCTCATGCATGGGAAGCGGGCGTTTTAAGCCTCTGGGCCACTACGACTCACTACTTAAAAAAGGTTAAATATTTCATATTATTATTAGAATTCAGTTGTAGGACAGCATGGTATATAAACTAAATATACACTTTCATATAATCTTGTTATTATTTACTGTTGATTACATGACAATGATAATGAAGACAGTTCGAATTATACATACTCATACTACGTTACTATACTATAATTACATTCCAAAACACGATACTACTCCATTAAGTATTCCACGGACGATGTAAACTTTAACTATCATCGCCATTATAGTTTAGAATGCCTCTTAAACTATCGTGCATCACAGTAAACTCATATTAATATGATACGAGGTCGCAGACTGGCTGGCAGGCCGTCTCCCGTTATATTGCAAAATGTAAAATATTCAGAAGAGGTCATCTCAAACGGGTTACGACATACCGAAGACTGTTTTGCAAGTAATTGCTTGATGTAATGTAATATAGACGGCGCTGCGGTCGCATTAAAAGTATGACCGCGTTTTTACGAGAGTAGAATACTCTGTTGTAGGGTTTTTATTTTATTTTTTTATTATTTTACAAACTGACGTCCAGTCAGTCAGTCAGGGTAATTGTTTTTTTTAAACAGAGTCCATTGTCAAAGATCAAAGCTGTGGAAAGTTGTTTCTTTTGTGAAGAATATGACGGGCGTCTGAAGATATTTGAGAATATTATCTAAATATTTTCGCTAACCTTTTACTTTAATCAGTATCTAAATTAAAACTGTTATTAAATTTAATAGTCGTATAACCTTCTAGTTTTTCTTTTTTATGGATATAAGTCGGTAAACGAGCAGACCGATCACCTGATGGGATAGCAATCACCGCCGCTCATGTACACCCGGAACACCGGAGTCGTTACAAGTACGGTTGCGATTTTGGGGGTTAGGAATTTAAGGGTTGTTTGGAAATCGAAGATTGGGAACATTAAGAAGTGATTATGAAGAGAAAGCATTAAACGAACACTAGAACAGCAAAAAAGAAGATATCTAAAAACATTTCTCTAACAAACACTCACAAACATCACATAATATCGCAATCCACATCCAATCTAATCCCCACATCATCAGAACAAACTAAGTAAGAGCTGTAAAATCCCCCCCACGAGCCTACACTGCATGCAACGTAATCACATCAAGCTGTTGACCCCTACTAACGAAGGATTACCGTACACAAGTACTCGTATACACAAGTATACACAAGTATACACTACACAAGTATACACTACACAAGTATACACTACACAAGTATACACTACACAAGTCCAAACTTGAGACATTTGCAAGATAAATGAGATACGAAGCTTTGAAAGCTGAACGGAGGTAAAATGAAGTTGGAACTTCTTGAATAGAAATAACGTGTAAAAGACCGTTGCACAAGTAGCGGCGGGTGTAGTACGGGTAGCTTTGATCAGGTTTAATTAGGATTAAGTTTTTAATTTAATTTTGTTGGTTTTGGGTGTGATGGATGTGTTGGTTAGTTTCTGAGTTTGGGAATGCTGGTGGTAGATTTATCATCTGTGTTATATTGTACTATAATATTATACTAACTGTTTCAATAACCACGTTTACCTTTTACAAAACAAATATTTAATTTACTGCCCAAATATAACTGGCCAAAAATATAAAATAAATTGTATATTTTACAAACATTCAAATAATTAACCGAAATAAATCGAATGTAAACACATAATTTATTTACCATTCAACTCATTGTACACAGTCATTCAAATTGCATTTTTATTGAGTGAATAAAAAGATTCATTTTACAAAAATAATGCGTCTATATTTCAAACAATGTATTTCCATTTTTAAATCTGTAAACGATTTCGTATTTACGGCATTCGCGCGGACGCCAGATGTATGTTATAAATGTACCAATAATTTTTATTCGTACGAAAACTGCGAGAATGCGCCGATGGGATAACTATTGATATCGTTTGATATGTCGTAAATACTTTCTGGCTATACAATGTGATAGGTGTGGGACTTCTAACCCTTTAAGGCTGAGTACTACATCTAATTTTATTGACAAAAAAGTAATATGGGGGTTTAAAACCCCAATTGAAAATATTGAAAAATAGCGATTTTTTCGGTAAAGATTATTCAGAAATTATTTTTTTTCACCAAAACATTATCAAACATATGAAAAAAGTAACGAATTAGTTAGCCAAGGTTATTAGCTACCGTTTGTCGTTTTTTTTTTTAAATCTACGACGCATACAGCCTTTGAAATCACATAAAGTAAGAAAAATATTAAAATAGCCATAATTTTAAGGGGGAGGGGATTCGACCCCTTCGACCCCCGACTTTTCTCCATAAAATTAGATGTAGTACTCAGCCTTAACGGGTTAGAAGTCCGAACCCTATCACATTGTATATTTTTGGTATTTTTTCTTTATATTGAAAAAGTGATGGCTCGATTCTCTCCTTAAAATAAACCTTATCCTGTCTTTTTTTATAAATCCAAGGGCCTGTACAATGGCTGTACTCGTATAGCCGTTATGTACCAGATACATGAATTAAAAACCTAATTTCATCACCTGATGGTAAGCAATCACCGTCGCCCTTGGACATCCGAAACACCAGTGACATTACAAGTGCGTTGCCGGCCTTTAACAGTTGTTAGGAAATCGGGGATCGGGAAGGGCGTTTTTATGAACTATTTGTCACATAAGTGATAATCTTATGTATGTACTACGGGTATTTGTATGAAAGTAGTGAAAAGGCGCTCAAAGCTTTAATCAGACTTTACAACATGACTGACACAAACAAAACATAGAAATTCTATTACAAAATCCTCAACACTGCCACTATAATTTAGTATCGATTAGCACCCCAACACTTTGAACGACAGCGAACAGAACGATGCATAGGAACTAAGTTACCCCATCGTTTTGCATTTAAATGACAATTGCATCGTCAAACAGTTCACCCGATTACCAACGTGTGAGTCTATTCACAATTCCAATTCGCATTTATAAATGGATCCCTGGTCGTATCGTTTGGAAAAATCGCTCAGCGTTCAGCATTTAGCTGGGCAAATGTAAATTTTGAAATTTTAATAGTAAATTCAGTAATTTTGTAATTGGTATTTATGGTCACTGTGTATTTATTTATTTAGTTCTTCAAGCATATAAATGTATACTCAAGGTCGGCTTAATGCCATAGGCATTTTTCACCAAACCTTTGGGTTTTGGATCACCAATGGCGAATGCCAAGTTTTTGTTTCTTTAGAATTCATTATGTATATTATAGTATATTATTCAAAACGTACAGAACATGTTACGTCTTATTTTAAGGAATAAGTAATACAATACATATAATTATGACAGCTTAAGTAAACAATTCGGTCTCTATGAATCATTTTCGAAAACATTAACCATTTCTCATGAACTCCTTCACTGGTCCAACACAACTGCAACCACATAAAACACGTCTCAATGATATATGCGATCGAAAAACGCAATATTCATTATATCTTGCTTACGGAAACAATTATAGGCAGCATCTGCCTCTCCTATAACTCATTGGATTTAAACCGCGCTGCGACTTGCATGCGATTCTTTTTGTGTCTGGCTTTTAAGTGGATATTTGCACTCATAGTACAGTTTGTGGTGTATTAAGTAAACTATTTTAACCATTCTTCATAAAATAGTTCGTATTTGTGACTACAAGATCATAGAGGTAGTTGATGGCTAACTTCTGTAAATAAAAGGCAGACTGATAACGTAATTAAGGTCACAAAGAGCTGAATTGGTTCTGGACAGGTTGTTCCTAACAGGCCAATTTGGAAATCGGAGAGTCATATACGGATATACGTTCAGCAATGGTCGTCTTATGGCTGTTGGAAAAGGACGAGAAGAAGAGAAAGGGGTGTTGATTTGTGAATGAACACCCCTTTTCCCCTCATTTCTGTTACTTTCCCCATAACAAACCTCTGATCTCCATTTGAGGCATCAACAAAGTTACATTATCTCAAAACAAAACCATTAAACAACAATCGAAACACCATCTCCTCGCTTAGTAACAATTACGTGAACGTACCTACTGCTATCGCTCGTACATGGTTAAACGAGTACTTATGTAGCAACCCTCTACTGAAACTTCTAAGGGATCGCACCCAACTTCATTATGAATTTATATTCACTCAATAGCTCTTACTTTTGGGACTGGGGCCCTGGACTTGGCTGTACTTTGTCAATCCCCGAAGTGTTCCGAAGGATTTTGGGGACCTTAGTTTAGAGGTAGAAAGTATTTTTAACTGTGTAAAGTGCAGTAACTAGAGTGAAACGCTAGTTTACTTTCTTAAATGAGAAATAAGAAACTGAAGTTGTTAATCACGAGAACTCTTCATCGACGGCTTTATCAGTGAGTCGTATAAATAAAATGAATAAATAAATGTTTATTTCGTATAATATTCTATCATAAACTAAGCTTGTTATGCTAAACCGAATTTTCTTATATTTTTGTACACATTTTCCCCAATACAAATCTTGAAATATTAATCCAATAATATCCTAATATCTTTTACAGTCAGACGAATTTCAGGGAAAATCCGAAGAACAAAAAACGCCTTAAATTATAAATGATAACACAAAGGAGTCTCAGAAAAATATATCCGTAATTCCTTTGCCTGTCTGAGGTACGCGAAAGAATCGCCCCAAACAATTTAACAATTATAATGTATTTACTTGAAGTATTCCTATGAAATTTGCCTTTGATCTAAATTTTACAAGTGATGTACTTTTTTGTGTATCGTCTTAATGTTTTTGTGATGTTCATGAACCGAAAAAATTAGAGTGGAACATTTTTCGCTCGCCCTTTTGTTTCTCTTTGATACTAACATCTGCCTTGGGGCGTTTTCTTTTGAAAAGATTTTAATGGAGCGGGATATCTAATAATTATACATTGGTTTGTAAATAATGTAAATGGAAAATAATTATGTATTTTACTTTGTGGAATAAATTACATAATGTACGTAGCAACAACTGCGGCTTTGCTCATTATCTTTTGTACAATCTAATTATGGAATACTTTGTACGTGTTCTGATCTGAGAGACGTTGAATGAAACCTTTATTGAGCAGTAAGCGTATTATGACTGACTGGTATTTTTTTAAACATTGCCCCACACTTGGATTTTCTTCTGTGTCGTGGGTGCGTTTACAAACATACAAGTTCACATGCACATAACACCCAGACCCGAAACAACAATTTGTGGATCACACAAAGAGTTGTTCCGAGTGGGAATCGAGCCCGCTACAATTTGCGCTGCAGTCAGTTGCCCAGCCACCAAGATGCCTTGTGTTATCCACGAATGATCATGATAATTTTAGTTCATACTCGACAGTCTTTTTTAAAACCATAATTCATGCCTAATTTGTTCAAAAATCCAGTTAACAATCTAAAACAACTATGAATTATACATATTCAGTCTAAAATTTGACGACAGAGTTCTTTATGCTTGTCAGTTAACCCTTCAGACGCAACACGCGACAAACTTACCAAACTAAATTTCCGAAAAACTTTTTTTACCCGAATTAATAATTTCGTAAGCAAATCAAAATGGTGCCTTTAAACAGCCTCTCGGGCGTACTGAATAAATAAACATCTGTAAACAAGTTTTTTTTCTCAAACTAATGAAAATTTCATACGCCATCGCTGTGTGAGTCGTGACAAAGTTTGTTACTTGAGACATACGGTTATTTATGTTAATTAGTAATACAAGACTAGACATAGATTACTTTTTACTAGTTCGTAAAATATTTTTATTTTAGTCTATTGCTTCACAGACGGACAATCTGACAGACTTTTATTTATTTCTTTATTTGGTGACATTTGAAAAATACCTTTTTATGGTTTATTTAGAATAAATGATTTGACTTTGATTTAATAATACTGACCACAAATTCAACTTCTTGGTCTAAACCAATGGGAGAACGTTATTAATAATGTTCTCCATTTTTCAATATCATGAAATAATAATCAACGCAAACTATATAAAAATAATAACATCGAGTTAAAATAAACTCACCAAATTATAACAACCAGAATACTTTTGACTATAAAGTTAAAATTATTGCGAAAACCACATATTACTACATATTTAATGTGAAAATACAAAGGATTAATCCGTATTACGTGCCATTCATTCAACTGAATTGATCATTTTGATTTATAGACCTTCACAATAGGAATGTTGCTATCCACATAAATTACTCAGAGTAATTATGTTTTAAATCAACATTTATTTGGTTGATGGCGGCTGAAATTTAAATCGTGCTACCTTATGACCGTAATAAACAATTAAATACAACGTTTTACAATTAAAAATATAATATTTGTGGAATCACGCGCTGTGCATTATAATGACAGCATGCACTCCAATTATTGTTCTTTAATAGCCGCGTAACATGCAATTAAAATTATGCAATTAATGAATCCTTGAAACAACGGACGTGACACAGTATGGTTTGATATATCCATTGTTTTATAGATTTAATTATAGGTGTAGTAAAGCAACGCACTTTGAGTGCACGGTTGGCACGGTGGCTGGGTGACCGGCTTCTGGTTTGATTCCCGCACGAAACAACTCTTAGTGTAATTCACATATTGTTGTTTCGGATCTGGGTGTCATGAGTATGTGAACTTGTATGTTTGTAGACGCACCCACGACATAGGAGGAAGCCCTAGTGTGAGGCAAAGTTAAAAACACAGAGTAAACGAAGACATTAAACTTTTTCAAAGATACAGACTATTCAGACAACGTAATATTCGGATTAAAATATATAAGTTCCACTTGCTTTTGCTCCTATACAGACTAACAAAATAACCATGTACTTTAATTACCAATAGCTAAAACGAACACGTATTCCGCATTATTCTACATTATATTCGCTATAAAAAGGACCATCGACAAAACACTTCATCAAACCAAATTATAGAAACAAATAGGAAAGTGAACCCTTGATTTAGTTGTCCATATTTCTCACCAGTCTATCACGGTGGTTAGCCAAGCGCCCTATTTCTAACACTAAATTATTCATAGTCTTGAAGGCTTCGCTAAGTACCAGCTATCCCGTCCATAGTCCATAGGAGGGTTGAATCTTACGTTGTTGCAAAACGTTGTTTTTCTTATTAGTCTCAGTAAATAAAATTGTGTGGAAATTGATAATAATGGATATTGTTTCTTTTTTCAATAAGTAATTCATTATTAATAGTAATTGACGTTATTTAGTTTAGGAAAAAATATCCAGGCCAGAAATTTTGATAATGGATCAGAGCAAGACTATTATAATACTCTCATTTTCAAAATCAAATCGAATATTATTAATGTATCACACTCATATTGTTATGTAAGTGCGACTAAATTGACTAGGACAGACTCTGGATAATGTACTTAAGAACAATGATTTTATTTTCAAACATAACACACATTTGTGATATCTTCTTGCATAACACAACAATTATTTACCAACTAACTCTAATGCCAAAACACTAAAGCCTATATTACTGCAGCACAACTTAATGCAGATGCCATACAAGGCTCAGAACCGCATGTGGCTAAATTCAACAACAGAGCCCAAGCATTTTGAGGTTGGTTGTTGGTGATGCTCGCAAATATTCCAACAGCAAACATTGCGTTGGTGATAAGCTGGCAAACATTGCAATAAACACGTCCCCGTACATTGCCCTGAGCGTAGTTGGGACAGTTCTTGGTCTGTTTAAAGTGAATACCCGTGTTGGCCAGTGTATTAGTGTCATAACAAACGTTTGTGTAGAGATGTCATAAATCCTTGGTTCGTGAGGGATTTAGTGGCCAGTACTACCTATATGAAGCTTTCCCGTCATTATGAATTTACAAACACAGATTATACGTTTGCTTTTCTCGGGCAGCTAAAGTAGTCGGTGCCTATTTTTGTAACTATGAATTTATCATCATGACTACTTAAATCGACTTCTCATAAAAATAAATGGCTATTATTAGACAAATAGGAACGACTAGACAAAACTACACATAGATATGGATCACACTCATAGTTTTCAAATAGCTTAGTAACAGATAGACGTGATAAAAACATTGTTTCATAATATTATGTAGTGATTAAACGAAGAGGAAATTGCTTGTCAAACACACGCCACTGTTCAGTGTAAGAGTTGGACTTTACGTTCTATTTTACTTGCACACATTCTGCATGGGCCGCGCAGATTGGTGATAGGAAATATTTTGCTGTTAGTATTCTAGTGTGGAGGCTGGTAGATTAGCGTTACCTGGGTTTAGGAAGTATCTTGTCTAGATGATAAACGAATATGAAAGATAAAGAGGCTTTTGTACAACAGTGAGATAATTACGTAATGTGAATTTAATTACAAATATGTTGTTTATTATTTAAAAATCATCAGCATTTCGGAATATTAAATTGATGCCAATTACCTATTGTAACATGTTCGACCTAACATTTTGACCATAATTAAACCCTTTTCCTTATACAACAATCGAACTATTCTACCCAGAACACTACCTCGACCACTACACTAACAGCACAATAACAAACTAAATAATAAATTGTATTTTATTTAACTGAAACAGACAGATAGACGTAGGCTCCGTAATATTGTCCCGTCGGCAATTTGCGTGGGTTGAATAATATCAAACAGTCTTCTGAACCCACATGAGAAAAACAATATACAGTGGAACAACTTCGACCTTTGTGTCATGTTGACCTTTTTTCGTAGCCAAAATAAACAACGATAATCACAATTTCCAATACAGATCCACTGAAATAAACATTACTTTGAATAAATTATAAGGACTTAATTCGCTTTTGTTGTTCAGTGTTTTTGATTCAGATTTTTGAGAGACATTTGTGGGAAGGGGCTGTATAAATCTGTGTGTGTTGTGAAAAGTTAATGTTTGTGTGTACTTTAAGATAATTGTTTGGAACGTGACACATTTATTATACATCTTTAATTCATTTTCGGAAAGAAACTAATGCCACTACTTTATTTTAGGTACTATATTACTTATTTGCTACACTAAACAATTTATGAGTTACGAAGATAAATTAACACTGATATTCAATTTAAACTTAAACACTTCTACAATAATAAAAACATATCATACATCAAATGAAGCCCACAATTTAATTACAAGACTAGAAGCTAATAAACAATAAAATTAACCCATAAAGCAATTTAAGAAAAACTTTTAAACGAACAAAACATGGAGATAAATATTTTAAAGAGGCACAAACGTGGCTCTTCTGTTCTTAGAATGGGTTCTTCTCTCATAAAGGGTGCCTGATACCGCGTACGTATGTACTTAAGACTATTTAACATAAATAAATAATGCTGAAGGCAGTTACGCCTGATTTATGTGTCCCGCAGTAATTTTTGTAGAACCTTAATTGAATAAAGAAGTTGCTACGAGAGACGCAGCCTACTCGTACTGTTTACTGAGTTTTACTTTGTAGTACTGAAAAGTTTTTAGAGAACCGTCTAATGTACTTTGTGGGGAAATTTTGTTATTATTGAGGTTTTGAAATTGAACAAAAATATAATTAGTATTACTATGTCTGTTAGTAATATGCTTCTTTGCTTCATCAGATTGTTTTCGTATTCTAATGACTTAGCTTTCGGCTAATGGCATTCTGCTTGCGTTTGATTTTTGGTTTGTCAAAATATTCACCAGCTAATTTACAGATGTACCTCCACTAACTAAAAACTATCTTCCACGATGCAACATTTCTATACTCACAGTTCCACTCCAGACCACTTACGTAACATAATTATGTTAAAAATAATTAATTCTTAATTATTTAGTAATTACAAGCTACTGTCTAAGATTTGGAGCATCCCATTAATTCCCTTGTGGCTCATAAAGGCAGTGTCCACTCAGAAACTCATAACACAGCGATTAGTATGCAACTATGCACGCTGCGTCTGTGACTCGAATTGATTACATTGTACATTGTAATGTCAGATTTCAATAATTGCTCCGTAAATGATAGAGTAGCTTGGTTCCTTGAAGCTCAAATATATTTGTGGGCAAAGAAAAACCTCCCTAAAAGATGATTTACGTTTTCTTGGAACAATTTTCTGATTCGATTAGTTGAGTAAACAGTTATTTTTTAGCTGAAATAATCTGTTATACCAACATAGTCAGATACAGATCCTTTAGATATCAAATACGAATATGGAAAACTTTAATAGTAGTAAACTGGCATAAAAAATACATACAGACTGAACGCTCTTACACGGCCACATAAAAAAGTTTTTATACAACCAAAGAGTAATTTCACAGTACTATCAAACCTGCATAAAGCTATAAAACTAGCCACAAAGAATGACCATAAGTTGACCATACAGCGTCACAGCTCGACAAGGCAGCGCCGGCTAATGGACTTCGCTACTTTAAAGTTTTAACGATCTTTACTTAGAGCTAATGTTGGTTTACAAAATGTTCCCTAGCAAATGGTTCGTACGTTCAAACTTAAAGCAAAAACAGTATTAGAGTGAAAAAAATGTAGAAAGTAGAAAGCACTACTTGGTAACATGATGTAGTTGTGGAACGCATTAGGCTGGGTGTAGGTTGTCGCTCAAGTGATGTGTTGGAAGTTAATTTTGTCTAGACTTTCTTTAGACTTGTTATTATAAGTATGTTATGTCGCTTTCTTTTTTTACTACAATATTATTTGCTAAATTGCACGTGTATGATGATTGATGGGTAACTAATTGGTAATTATTTGACCATAACTCTAAATCTTAATACATAATTGGCATAACACTAGGTTAAATTGATAATGCTAATCTACTAGCTACTAGCTTCACAAAAATGCATTTTATTCCAAAACAATACGATTCAAAGATTCAAAAAGTACACCCTTTACCAAAATAAAGCCAGAAAATTTTAAAGCCAAGACGAAGAATCCCGAAGTATGTCCGAAGTCACGTGTTTGCGAGTAATTCAGTAGGCGCAGGAATACTTCGGGAACTTCGCTGTCTCTTTAGATAGGCAAACTTCGATTAGGAACTAAGCCATGTGCTTCGGAGTTTGACAAGTGGAGTCCGACTTTATGTTGGAAAGAGTAATTGCATGTGACTTTTTTTATAGTTGGCAACTTGAAGCGGTTCGGTGATACTTTTGGGAATTTGATAGATGCGGTATTGGGAAAAGTTTGTGAGAATGTAAGGTGGGAGTTTCTTACCTCCGAAAATAGAGGTCTCGGACGGTTGAAGAGCTCGCAAAGTTTTATGTCAAATGTTTTACTTGTAAACTGTTGGTTTGAAAAATGTTTGAAACTTATGAAGTGTGTGATCATTTAATATTCTCTGTGTGTAATGTTACATGGACATATTTGACACTTATGTTTGCAGTTTAGTCTTGTGTACAGTATTGTTTTGTATCGATGTTGATTCATGATAATAGTTATTGTCTTAATTGTTGATAATTGCGCCATATCGCATTTAGTTTGTTTTAATCACAATCTGACCCCAAACTTCCAAAAAAACACAAGACAACAAAACTAGAATCGAATAGCACCCAGTCTGTACTAAATACTAACTTTAGCAGTTTACGCCAGCAAATTCAGAATTCAGTACAAGTAGGTATTCGAGTAATAAATTACATTAGAATACACAAGCACCTCGTGGACTGAAACCAAACGGTCCGGCTGATTAATTACAACGCCCGTCTTGCGCTCAAATAAAAAGTTATATAAACAAATTCGGGATGCTGCTATTGATCTACATCCTTTTGGAATTTTTCTAGAATGTTCGTTTTAAATTTATTGACGTCGATGTTAAATTACACATACATACACTTCCGTATGATTTTTATTAAACAAATCAAACTTAGAAGAGGACTTTTTTACATCATCTCGGCAAACAATTCAATTCATAAAGGTCCGTAGCTACTGATAATGAAATACACTAAATATTCCCCATCACATACCTCCAAAAGTAAACAATGTAGCCTAACAACATAACAAAATGGTAATCAGATGCCACATCGATTTCGTATAAATAAATTTGGTACATCGTAAATCTCAATAAAGTCTTTGGGAAGCTCTTTCACGCCAGAACATTAGTACCTACGAAACAAAACAGAATTTGATGCTAGCCTTGGGTGAAATCGATTTTCGTGACAATAGCAGAATGGGTACTATATTTTAGACTATTCTGAAATGTTTGTGAAATGTGAAGAAATGCTTGTGGTCTTTTTAAATAAACACGAACCATTACTATTAACTATTATACGCGTTCATCAACATCATCAGACTATAAGTGGCCACTGCTGACTAAAGGCTCTTCTCACAAAGAGAAGGTTTGAGCATTAATCACCACCGCTTGCCCAATGCGGGTTGGCGATTTCAAACTTATAATTAGAAATCATAAGCCTAGGTTTCCTCACGATGTTATTGTGTCTAAATAATCTTAGAAAGTACATAATTATAACACGGAAAATGTCACGTTGGTACCTCATGCATAAGGAGAGTCTTCAACCACCTGGCCACCACGACATATACGAGTACATTAATAGCAATAAAATCATCTCATCAGAAGAAAATAAGGGTTAGTACAAAGCTTTTCAACTTTCCTCTATTTTTATTGTCACATTTATTCCGTCACAACAGTACCTTGTCACCTCCAAATCCAATATCTTTATGACTTTAGTCACCTTTTGATCACAGTTCATGCACTCTTGCAAGACATTTATGAGATCAGCAATATAGCACATTCAACCTAATGGCACTTGTGATAAAATTAAAAATAGAGGTTTCAGCGTTTTATAATCGGTACATCTCGAGACCCGTTCGGCTGGAATTTATAATGACACTTGGCATAAATTGAGGGCACAACTTGAACCCAGCCTGTTTATGTGAGATAAAAGTATGATAGAACCCAAGATCCAATGCGAGTTTGAGAAATTATACGGAATATTTTGGGTTGCATCCCTATTTCTTGGGGAATCGGGTTACATTGATAGCGGTAGGGAGCGGCGCAGTAAACTATTAGAATTTATGCAGGGATATGATCCTTTCGCCTCATATATTGTGCCTAAGTATGGTTGTTGGGATCGTTTATGTGTATTGTGTAAACTGCGTTATGAGTTGACAACTTTATACCTTCATCAACATTCGGTTAGAAACCGAATGCATAAGCTGAACACCAACTAGATTTGATAAATAAAATTATTTGTTTACAGTAAACACATCAATTCATTAATATTTCACTTCAATTTGTTAATAATTGCAATTGATAAAGCGTCATTCGTTACGATCCATCAAGAGATCGCAATCGAAACAATGCATTCATCATAATGACACTTAATTAATGTCCATTATTCACCCGTGAAACATTAGCATGGTAATACGTCCGCCATTTCGTCCGAGTTATTAACACGTTAAAACTGCGGGCAACAAAAAATGAAACGAAATTCCCAGTACGTGTAAACACAGACGTAGCTACCGAAACATAAACAGAGCCGAGCCAATTTTACTTAGTAGTTAATCTGTAATTCGTGATTCAAATCCCCGGCGCGGTCGATGCGACACCGCGCCTATCCGTTTAAATGGACAGAAAAAAGACGAGGTGTGGTCGATTCTACCGTCGGGATACGGTTATGTAGTGAGCGGTCAGCGTGCCTCAGTAAGTAATGGTCGACTTGCTTAACGAGGAAAAAGTAAAAGTGCTACGAGTAAATGCGTAGAGCTAAAAGGGATAGAAACGGAGCTGTGTAATTTAATAAAAGCCAATTCGCTTTCGTGAGCTAAATAAATTCTCAGTTTAAAAACATAGAGGGTTGCAAAGTTAACAATCTGATCAGGAGAAAATACTTGATGGAACTGTCAAGAGTAAATATGTACAATGAAGTTAAGAAACTCTTTTATTATTTCTAATCGAATAAATTTGTCCAATACACGACACTTGCATACATACAGCACAAAATAATAATATATGTATTTGTCTTCTAAATATCAGAGACATTTCTCGACATAAAGTGTGACAATATTCATCACCTGCCCTCGCACTTCCATTTGATCGACACCACATAAAAGCCGCAACAATTTGTCGCTCCATATCACACCAGGCCTTTACACGTACATTCAAACTGCACTTTGCGGCGCTAGAAGGACAGAACACGCCATTGGGAACCCGCAAAGCTAAATTGGACTTGGGGACCGGTCACTTGAGCAAGACTCAATCGGCTGCTTTCTTTAAGCAAGAAAATGTTTTAGATTATACCAATAAAGTAATAACGAAGGAGAATAGGGCAATTCATTAAAATATTCTGCTTCTGTAATATCATCGTGAACGTTTGTTTCGCCGATTACTTCAGATGTGTTTATGGAAATGAGAGTATTTGTTATGGCAGCGTTTCTGCAAGTATTCGATGTTTCTAAATTGAAATTCTGCGTAAATTCTTAAGGTTATGACCGTCTGCTTAATTGCGAGAATGTTAGTTTAATTTTTAAGTAGTCTTTAACAGATCTTTCTGATCTGATCCCATAATGTAAAATAATTCCATCAGGTTAGCCTAATGGCTAAAATACTAGAATTTAACCAGAAAACCATAAATGTCTGCTCAATTTGGCAGGTTCCACTAACGTGTATTCTTAGAATCATTAGCTGTGGAACTTTAAAGAGCATTCGTTCGCCTCCAATATCAAAAATCTATTTCGGAATTTCGACTTTACTAGAATTTCTTTTTAATAATTGAAAACGGAACTGTTCGACAAGTTTTCAATACAATTCTAGGGAACATGTGCTGAGCAGACAGACTCTGGGGGTTCGACACCGTAACTCTATACATCCGAACGACCTGCAGATACAAATGTTTCGCCGGCGCCTTTACAATACACTTTTCCTGTTTTACTATGTCTACTGTCCGATTCTCGATCTTCCTTCTCACTGAGATCTTATTTCTATTTGCTTGCAATATCTTTTATTGAAATTTTGTTTCCAATGATTCTATTCTGTGCATGGAATGAATTATGGATGCAGTAAGTGCTATCGAGGAACTGTGATCTGTTTTGTTAACAAGATTATTGTTTAAGATTCTATTTTATATTGGGTTAGTGTATGACATCTGAAGCAATCAATTCTGCTATAGAGTTTATAAATAAACTATTATGTATTCCAATAAAAAATTTAACAGTTACATAGCATTGTTTGTGACAATAACTATTCAACTGAAATGTAAATAACAAAACACAACCAATTTAAAACCAGAGTCTGTTCATGTGTCTCTAACATTTTATTTGTATTTCATTTAGTTGACGTTAAACCATTACGTGCTGCTGTTCATATGATCCTGTTACAATCGAATTGGTTTCGCTCACTGGATATTCAAAAATGCAAATCGCGAACGAACTGTCATGATGATTTTTTACGATACGCGTGTTTGTTATTTTCACAAACATAAACATGCACAAATTTGGATTAAAATACATATTGAGCGCAGAAATAATTTTGGACCTAAATTAAATCATTAAAATGAAGATGCAGGAGACAACCAAATATAGCTTGATTTCAAATTAGACAATGCGTTGATGCATATATGAAGACGAAAAAATACTCTAAAACGATTTACCTCAGATAAACAAAACAGCCAAATATCTAAGAATCTCCTAACAAGATAAGCAGTCCACAAACACAACAAACAAAACTAAATGCAAGGAATATTCAAGTATACAATCCGCGATAGATAAGTTGGAACAAAAAATGATGGTCTGAGACGGTCCTTCTGGCTTTAGTCCGCTAACATCTGGGACCTTGGCGGTAAATTGCACCCGAGGGATGTGTCGATTCAGTTATAGTACATTTGTTGCTTACCCAGTTGCGGCACTGAGATAAATAGGAAATGGCTTTTTACCCAGCTTTCCTTCTATATCCATTGTGATATAAATGTATCGGTTGCTATATATTTGTGCATTTTTCTTCGCAGTCCACACTTGTTAGTCTTAAAATTCTTTTGTATTCGTTATTGCTTTTGTTGCTAGCTTTTGCTAGTAAAATTTTATCTTTGAGTGAGATTCTTCTAGAAGTTTGTTCTGCTGTTAGTGCATAACTTAATTATTAAAATTCCACTACTTTTGTTTTATTTCAAATAAAAGAAACATTTTAAACATCCTATAGACTATCTTACTATTCTACATTTAACAGTACATTTTCCACTCTCATAATCGTAGCCCGTTCAATCGCTGCAATGGTTCAATCTCGCCGTTACCCTCATTTTGCATTGCTACAGATGATCGGAGCATCTTTTGTCAGACATTCATATTGCAATGTAATGATGAACTATTGTTCAATTGGACGATCTTTGAATCCAACAAGTATGCCAGAACCAGCTTGTAGAGTTAGTTGTAGTTAGATTAAAGAGTTAAGTGGTAAGCTCAGCTTTTTTAAACGTTTTGTTTATCAGAACAGTAACAAATATATCCTTGGAAATCGTTGAAAGCATACAAATGATATGCCTAGAGAGACGGATGAGGTAAACCATCAGCTATACATCACATTCAAGCCAGACAAACCACCAGACGGAATAAAATGAATCATCAAAATAAATAATCCTATTAATAAAACGAAACACGTCTGCAAACACGCAAAACATAAAACCTTAGTAAAGTAAAATTACTCAAATGTATGCTGAAACCAACATATAAATAGATATACGCCAATAATTCCTCTATTAATGCAATAAAGATAGCACCACAATATTTTATGGCAGTTTTACGTTCATCCCCACAGTTATAATATTTACATTTCATTTTATGGTATCGTCCAAGTTCGTGGGTAGACGGCGAACGTGTTTTTATATTTCCCTTTGAAACATCGGCTTATATTATTTGGACATGTAGAATTAACGACATTTGCACTGGACTTAATATTTAGTTTGAGGAGGACCTAAAATGTTGCCTTGTGGAATACGTTACGATTTTTTGTTACGACTTCATAAGAGGTCTTATTTTGCTTGTGAAAGTCTTTGCAAAGAATTTACAAGTAGAAGGAGTGATTTTTTTCCTAGTCTGCTCACAGAACCTATAAACATTTCGTATTAATTAACACTTTTTAGCAAAATATATTGTAATTCATTATTTTTATTAATAGTTAACACTGCTGGGTAAACGCCTCCAAAGTGTCTTGTAGATTACGTATTTTCTTTCTTTTTGTGTTTGATAAAAAAATCTTAAGTTGTTAAATACCTACATTTTCTAAGAACACAATACTACAGGAACATTTTCAACAATGCTATACTATAAACTGTCAAAATATTTAACAAGTAACGTAACAGGGAGAAAAAGAGCGAAGCGCACGAGACACTGCAAGTTTTAACACGTCCATAAAACTGTGGCCCACTTCACGCGATCCGTACAAACCTTGGTGCGGTCGTAAACATTAGACCGAAATAAGCGAGCCAATATCAATCAGCCGAACGAACAAGGCGCGGCCTGCTTGGGATATTGAACATGTACGGCATCGGCTGAAGTAGTACCTCGTTTACTTTATTTCTAATTACATATTTATGTTAACTCGCTTGTGAAAATGAATATAGCTACTCATCTTTGATCGCTCTCACTTAAACTATTCCTATATCTTTATTTTGTCACTTTGCGACTTTTATGTCTCATTGCACCAGAGACGAACATAATATGCACTTTACAATTTCTATTTCATTATTGTCAATTTTGTCAGCTTTAAAAGGTTATACTTAAGTATCAGACATGCAAACATTCTACTAGCGAAACTTTTAAACCATTCCAACAAACGACGGGAAACACATTTCACAAAATGAAATTTAATAACTAACAATCCTACACCTTTCAATCAGGTGAAAGCTACTTGGCATTCAGTTCAGGTTACCACGAACAAGTTAATCGGCAATACAGAATTTTGGTCTAACATCTAAACATACATGTCCGGCCAAGCAATCTATATATCCACTTACGGATACAGCTTTCTATGTAGATAACCTACTAGGTAATTTGCAAATTGATTCTAGATGCCAGCTCTTGGCAGGGTTCCGTCCAACGCTGCTTCGGTATATTTACATAAACCCAACTACACATACGTTGCGCATGCGATCAACGTTTATCCTGGACTATTACCTATCCTGTAATTGATATCGCCTACCAGTGTAATTTGGTTAGCCAAATTGTATGCTACTAACGAAATAAGGAGGGTACAATTGAATATGGAAGTAGATGGTAATTGTAAGTTTGGGTTACAAATTGTTGAGGATTTAGGTTTTGGGTAAATACGTTTGGGATATTTCGTGGCTGAATTTACAAAGAAAATATTTGTGTAGAACTTTTTGAAGACAAACAGAGCAACATGATTTGCTCCAGTATTATTGCTTGACGAATTTGGATCACATATTTTAGGATCACCAGTCTAAAATAGCAAAACAATTTGAGACTACTAATTAAACTACAACTACAAGATAAATCCTATACATTACGCCATATTTACCCAAAACATCCACATCATTCATCGAAAAACAAAAGCTCGAAATACAAGAGAAAAACAATACACAACCAGCGAATTGTCTTCGCTAGGAAACATCACAAACGTCTTGTTTACTTCACCAACAAACAGAATGTACAAAGCTTAAGAATAATATGAAATAACTGAAGCGCACCCTTCGTTAAGATTGAGGCTCATTTTCTCGAAAACCAATACCATAGCAATATCAATAATCAATTGGTGCATTCTTGGCATCAGTTCAAGTCTATTACGGCGGCGGTATAAGCGATGCACACGCAAATGTATTGGGATCCTTTTGTGAATCTTGCATCTGGCCTCTCCTCGGGTTTTATATTTTATGCTCGTATTGAATTGTTTGGCAATATATTGTAACGTTGGAGGCGAGACCAAGTGTTTTGGATTCGGTCAGTTTTAGATTAGTTCCGTTTGTCTGCACCGTTTTGTTTTGTGTCAAGGTTTGCGAGTGTTCGGTGATATGTTTGTGTTGATCGCGATTTTGTGTTGCTGTGCGAAGGTTTTATATGTTTGTGTCTGTCTGGAATTAGAAACTTATACAGTATTTTCGCTAAAGTTTGTAGTCATATACCAACCTGTCTAAGTCACTCGGTACCTTTTAATGTAAATAATAAATAGCAATCTACAAACTCGCAAAAAAGAAAAAATCAATACTATTATTGATCTATACATAACTGATGAGTTTCGGTTTGAGCAATCGTGTTCACCAAAACCAAACATTCGCTCCAAGATTAACAACACAGAAAAAACTAGAACTATCTATCTCAGAAACATAAACGAAAACCAACGACGTCATTCCAAATATTTGTACAATGTACCATGTCAATACAATTTGTTCAGCAAATTGTCTATCAATCAGGCGTCGACATAACTCGAGAAATTCCTGTTGTTTTGTCAAAGGACAAAGTTTACTCGGTTTCATGTAAAATAATGGACAGTTCATAACCCTCTAACGTTAGTCATGGTGACTAACAGAATTCGCTCGTCACAACTTCGCCATGCAAATTGGAAGTTTGGTACCCTTTCTTGTGTTAATAATGGAGACGGCTTAATGTACTGTTTAGGCAAATTGCACAAATGTATCGTGGAATGTTCCAGAAAATATTTTCTCGTGAAATTGTACTCGCGTGTTTGAAATGTGACGACAAATTTTATTAGTTAATGTTTGCACCTTGGCTGTTGAAATATGAGTTTGTGGTTTAGTTGGATTTCAGTAAAAATAATGGCGAATAGCGATGTATTCAATAAAGGCCAAATTAAAAGTATCCTTAACCGACGAGCATGCATGAAAAGACTGATGACTGTTGATGAAGCAAAAGAAGTATGTAAGATTCGTAGCAATCGGCGTTCTATTGTCTCTGCCTATCTCAATGGGAGATAGACGTGAGGTTATATATGTATGTATAAATAATGCTAGATTTATATCCTAAAAGTATTGGACTAAACGTTAAAATAAAACTTTGAAAATAATCTATTGTTTCGTAACTCCATTGACTTCCATAGCACAAAAAAAACATAAGTTTACAACGCCCCACCCAATTACAGAATTAACAAAATTAAAAACACGGGAATTTGTAAAATATAACGATATTTTAACCGTAATATTCCCTCGGGTTATGACTTAATAATTTAGGTGTGTGATCACTAATATCAAAATGGATACGTGCGTGCCTGTCCTTCAGGGAATGGGCCAATTGAGTATCGTTAGGTATCGTGACATACAGCCACAAAAGTTGATAAGCAGTTATCGTTAATTCCAGAATCTACTTTCTATAATATTAATATAAATACCAGTTTTATTTCTACCTATCTCCATGAAGGCAAATAGTAATAAAATGAATAGGAAAATGAGAATACGCATTTAGCGTATTCTGAACGAGCATTTTGATCAAATAAATAAGAATCGAATGATATTTTGTCGTAAAACTGATATAGCGATAGTCATTTGTCTATCATCATTATGTAGGCAATACAGCGGTTAGTTAAAGTATTATGATCAGGCGGATCTGTCCTCCACTGTACTGATACCGAGCATAATTTAAAAGTTCCCGAAACAAACATACTTGACCTTGAAATAAAAAAAAATGTTTATCCAGCAAAATACCATGTATTGTCATAACACACGACTACCAATTACTCGAACAATTCTCACGTAACGTTCTCGAAGTCGAACTATTCCTGGAACATTTTAAACAACATTACAACCAGTTCCGGCGGCCATTAGATTAACGTGACAGGTGACGATTGCTCTTGACACACCCGACATAATTGACTTTAATAAGTCACGAACGCTGTACTGTTACCCATAATTTAATGGGGCTTTCTAAAATATATACTAAGTATTAAGGAAGGTTGTTTATGCTGAAGTCAGTGATGCATTTCGTACGATGACGATGGGGATTTTCTTTTTTTTATGTTTTTCTGTGATACTGATACTTTATTTTTTGCGGTAAATAAACAAACTGCGTTGTCTCATGTCGCTTTTCTGTGAGACCCTGGTATCTTACTGGTCGAGCCGGCCCATTCGTGCCGAAGCAAGGCTCTTCCATACTAAAACTGAATTGTAGATGATAACTGCTAAGTTGGTCAACAAAGGTTCTGGCGTTTGATTCCTGAATCGGACAAGGTATTATTGATTTTCTTTACGGTTTGTGTTTTTTTATTGCGTTCTCGTACGGAATCTAAATTTCTACCGCGTTTATAGCAATATTTTCTCTCTCTACCACTTATAGGACTTATAACACAATTGGTGTAAAGTGGGTATTCCATTGTACGTTAATTGTTACATTAATATTTAATACATATATTAGTACGTTTGTCAAATTATTAGCATTCCTAACTCTAAAACCAACAATGTCACTAATTTAATGCCTAATTCTATTAGCTGTCGCTATTATTGTACGACTAAAATGATATTTAATACTAAAATGTTTCAACACAAACCATTTCATATACGGACACGCAACGAGAATTTACACGTATATTTTATTTCCCCTTAAATTGCTACGAGTATGAAGTAATCTTCGTAAGTGCATAACTTCAATTTATATGGAACGATTAAAAAGAAAGGGGTTTTTATACAACACGTTAATGTGATAATAATAGGGTAGCCTTGCTTTTTTATGTTTTACCTATGAAGGTGAAGTGCTTTTAAGTACAATTTTAAAGTCCAATCTGATTTTTAAAAATAGAGACCTTGGAATAGAATCAATTATCAGAATTCTATTTCAGTTCCGTCCAAAGGTTGTCTGTAAGAGATTGCCTTGTGCGATAAGACCATTGTACTTTTATTTATGTTGTGTTATTTATGTTCTGATGTGTAATAAAATATAAATAAATAATTATAGACTAACGCTAACGTCATCTTCGTCATTGTTAGTTTTATTAACAAATTTAAATATAATACAATCATTAACCAACTCTTTAAAAATTGTCAGACACAATAAAAGTAACACAACGTTTTATAACTAACATCCGATAAAGATTATTACTAAAACAAACTACTCTAAAACAGAATAACCAATACGATTGGTCCACGATACCGTCTAGCATTCCCTAGCCGCTAACAAACAGACTTCCACGCCGTACTATACGTATATAATTATAATATTCCAACGCGATATCTTCGTCACCGAATCCCGGATCTCAACGGACTTTTGTTCGCAGGGTCCTTTGTCGATGGTCCACAATAAAATTTTATCCCGGAAACCTATTCGCAGTTACCTTTTATTATAATGTTGCAGCGGGCATCCGGGGTACTTTTCAGTCGAGGCCATTGTAGTCCGCATAATAGAGGCCAACCTTTTTATTCCGCTACAGATTTTTGAATGTACTCGTATTAACGCTTGTATGAAATCGATTGGACGTCTGAAGTGGTTCTTTATGCGAAACTTGGAGTTATTATTGTGTTTATCTTTAAAATAGCTAGATGACGCCGGCATTTCCTATCGGATTACTCTGATAAGAAATAACGAAAGAAACTCAGAGGTCTCTTTTAAAGACCAGACAAATAAAATAAAGAATAATGTGACGGAATGTGTGCAGTTAGTATGATTAGAGCTAATTTGCTGTTCAAGTCATGTAATGTTATGTCTGTCTGCGTGTGTGTTTCTAGTTAAAGGGTTAGTTATTATTTTATGGATAAAAAAAAATTCGTTCTGTTACTGAGAAAATTTAAACTGAAAACTCTATTTTTTTACGATTGAATGTTATCTATACTCTTTGAGTTTATAAATAATTTTGACTTTGTCTTTGATTTTACCTACAACAGAACTATTTTAATAGTGAGTTTTATTTACTTGTAAGAAGCTAAAAGCAACCTTTTCACTGATATACATAATTATGTTGTAAAACGCTCCACTGTAAAAACGTGGTATCATGAACAAAAAAGGTTTGCATGCATAACTAATGCGCATAATCTGTTTAAGTCTGAAAATCTTGGAAATAAAAGAAGAAGGAAAAGAATTTGAATATACTAGATAATGTTTGTTCATGGAAGTGCCATACAAATAATGGATAAAGTAATTCAGTTAAAAGTATTGACCACATGCAATGGTACATGTAAGAAAGCAATGTATTTTGAACATACAGTATGGAGATCGCTCATATGATTTAAAATTATACTAAAGTAATATCCGTCCACAGAAGCATAATACAACTAAATATTTCAACGAAATAGAAAAATTAAAACAATATATTTTTAAACTAAACAAATAATGAAATTAATTAAGTATTAAATTCTGTGGGATCAGCTTCATATTTCTTGACTACAGAAGAGCAAATGTAAAGAGTGTTGAAATTAACTGAAAGAAAATAATGCACTTTTTGGCTTACCTACTGGGCCTCGCTCATTTTTCGTATATTATCACCCAATATGATAAAAAATATGTATTTAAATTAAATCATAAGAGGTTTTCCCATGTAGTATATCTACAAAACAAAACAAAATATGAAAATATAGAAGGGCGAAATAAAAACTTCTTAGCCTTCCCCTTTAAAACAGAGGTGAACCAAGAACACCCTCTTTTCAAATCACGTTATTAGTCCCATTGTAATAGGGGACGAGCCTATTGTCAAACAATGCTACAATCTCAAAACCCCTGCCTGAAAAATGAACTCGAAACCTCATGTTTGCAACCCCGAGATCTATGAAGCATCATTAGACAGAAAAGAAAAGATCGTAAAATGCAAAAGAATGTCGAAATGGGTGCTTGAAAATTGTGTAATTGGAGTTAAAACGATTCCTACAAGGCCACGGTATTTTAACTCACAAAAGTGCCTTTAAATGGTCTTATTGAAATAAATGCTTCGACATTGAATTTTATTGTTAACTCGTTTCATGACATTATTAGTTGTATTTTCGTTTAAAGGGTTTAAGTTTAACCTGAAGTTTAGTTGGCTTCATTGTAAATTCTATTCACATCACATCAACAGCCTATTAAGTGGCCACTACTGACCAAAGGCCTCTTCTACGGAGAAGGTTTGAGCATTAATCTCTACGCCTGCTCAATGCGGGTTGGAGACATCAAACTTATAATTAGAAATTGTTTTGTCAGTTTTTGCCATTTAGTCAGTTAATCTTAGAAAGTCCGTATATCTCGGAAAAAGTCACATTGGTACTTGCCATTGGTAGGTTTCGAACCCGCACTCTCATGCATGAGAAGAAAGCATAAATGGTCTTAAACCTTCGGACCACCACGACTTTAATTTAAATTCTATTAATAATTTTAAACCAATACCTAAACCAAATAAAATTAGTTATTTAATCAAAAATGTATCACAGAAAGAATACACAAACCTATAGGTAACGCCAGAGTTCCACAGATGAAATCGAGAGCAACAACCACGTGACTTCTCATTATGAACCCTAAGTAGTATTTAATTAGCGTGCTATTTAGAATAATTAGCTGTTCCAGAGATATTAGTACCGTGCTGCGTAATGACCCAGATATTTGTATGATTAAGTGGGCATTATGGTGCACGTTGCGAAAACTGTTTTGCTTACTAATTTGCAAAATATTGTAGGTATATTTTGTATAAAGACTTTTTCGTCAGTTCAGTTAGTGGTCTCCAGTACAAGTATTTAGCCCAACATTAAATATAAACTCAACTTTGAGTGAGTGAGATTATCGGAGGCCCAATTACCCCCTTGCCAATCCCCGATTCCACAACAACCCTTAAATTCCTAACCCCCAAAGGCCGGCAATGCACTTGTAACGCCTCTGGTGTTTTGAGTGTCTATTGGCGATGGCGATTGCTAACCATTAGGTGTACTCGTAAGTCTACTCGTTTACCGGCTTAGACCATAACTACGAATATTAAAATTGTAAACTAATTAATATTAAGCATTAGGTGGCATTTTTAGTTTTCTAGAATTGAATAAACATTTTTTTATAATATTATACTCGTATAGGTACACGACAAGTACCTAACGCACAATATGGATTTGTATATATCGTTCGTCTTCTGTCCGCACATAGGTATGACGTAATAAATAAACTGGACAAGAACTTGAGCAAAGGGATAATGGGTTTATTTTGTAAGCTGCCAATGTAGGGGTTTTCTGGGAACAATTCTTGAAATGGAAAGGCCTGATTTTAGGGAGATTTTTATTTCGATTCTAATTTGAGACACAGGTATACAATATGATGATATGATACAATATGATTAAAAGAAATGATAAGTGATCATAATTAAAAATTAAGTGTTTATCTATCTATGCTTATTTTTGTAACGAATAATTATTACAACGTCAACTCAAATCAATTAAAAAAATATAATCAATCACACATCGAATATTTGTTATATGACCTACAGCCTTATAATGATTTAGACTATCACCTATAATAGGTGATAGTCTAAGTCATTAGGCCATAGCCCCATCTACTCTGCCGCAGGTAGATAGTAATCCTAAACCACAACAAACTTCAACAAAATCTATCAAGAACTACGTCCTAACATAAGCAAGATCCGTCTGAGCTGAGCTTTGCTGCCTCGACAGCGACAACGGTATCGCGTTGAACAAAATTTTAAAAGCTATCGCTGCTATATACCACAGGTCGTGCTAAGCTGAAATAGCAAAAATATAATACCTATTCAAAGGTTTCTAGAATATTTCTTGAATAAAATTCACAATATTTCACATTTCCACGATTCTTGTAACGCCTTTTGTAATGGTATTAGAATTTCTGTCATGTTTTTATATTTCTGTTTCAATTTTTATTTTATTTGACGTTTAAACAGGTTTCAGGTAAGCAATATATATGTGAGATGATTCGTCCAACGTTTACAAGAGATAACAGTTAATGATTGTGCTGTTTTGGGTTGTTATCTTAATCTTAGTACCCTTAACCGACAAGCATGCATGAAAAGACTGATGACTGTTGATAAAGCGAAAGAGGTATGTAAGATTCGTAGCATTTGGCGTTCCATCTTCTCTGCTTACCTCCAACGTGTGAGGTTATGTATGTATGTATGTAGTAACATTGTCTTACAGTTCTCATCCACAATAAACACAACAGTGAAAAAATAAGATTTGAAAAGTAAGTATAAAAATCGAATAATAACATTAAATCAATTAACACGTTCAAACATTACGACTTTAAAACAGCTAAAAAACAAAAAGTAGAATCCAATAACCAGGGTTAGTGTTGAGCAAGTGTGCTAAACAAAACACGGAGGGCTGCCCGTTGGACGAATCAATCAATTACATTGGCCGACGCGTCCGATATACGCTGTAGATAGGCAGGCAGTGCCCGCACCCTACTCACTAGATACGGTACAAAATTTGTTAAAATAGCGAAAAGTAAGACAAGTTCTTAAGTAAGAAATAACTTATTTAAGAAGCAACAGAACGTATATGCTTATGGTAAAAAAATCCGTAATCTATATAAATCTGGTGAATTCTATAAAAATATACCTTGAACCTACTGAATAACTAAGTTTTCATTCACTAGAGTTCATTTTTACTTATTCATATCCATTTAGACTTAGCCCTACTGCCTTGAACGAACAGTCAGTCAATAGACAACTCAATAAAACTAAATGTAATTGCAAGTACCTACAGCAACTAAACGTCCAGTATACTCGTAAGACTGGGGTTTTTAGTTAGACTCAAAAATTGCAATTCAACCAAACTATTTATTTTCAACAAATAAAAGCAAGTTAACAGCCAACCTATCAATTACCCGCTCCAATCCGATCCCTTGTACTACAATAAGATCTATCGCTCGCAACCCTAATCAATATCCACGCGTTATTTGCCAACATGACGTTTTTATTAAATAAACGCCCAAACAAACTGTACTCGAAGACGATTGCTAAGACATATATAAAAATTGTGACGGATGGACAGACAAACAAGGGTATCGACGTCAGATGATCGAATATTATGTTATGAGCCAAAGATATTGGTTGATAAGTTGTACTAAAGCCATTTTGTTTTTATTGCTATGATTACACAAGTTTATAGGATTGGAAAATTATTGAGGTTTGTGGAAAATTCTTTCTTGTTAGGGTGATCGGATTTTTGATTAAGATTTCTCGCCAATGTTATTTGGATGTGTAAAGCTGAAGATCGAGCTCAGTGGCGTGCCATTGGAGAGGCCTATGTCCAGCATTGGACGAGAACAGGCTGATGATGATGATGTTATATGGTGTCAGATTTATGCATTTTATGTGGTGTATACTCTATATAGTTCAATCAACAGGACTTGTACTTGTAATTAGCAATTATGATGATCATGAGGAGACATAGGCTGGTTAATAAGTAAAGTATCCTATAGATTAGAATTAAAATCTGCTTCAACCGTAGACAAAGACGCTTAAAATAAGTATCTATACCTATCAGCAGAGCGCTATAAGAAGTTTTCCAGAAAACCCAACGGCTTACTCATCTTGCATGAGCTGTGAGTATCAAACTTATTGGAATATACTGTGAGTCATCGGTTGTTCTTTAAATATCTTCAAGTTATCATACAGTCTTGGTACCTAAATGCTAATATTTAGGCAACTAGTTAACCAGCTGTTAAATATAACGTGTTTTGACTTTTTATGAAATGATTTTACATAACTACAAATAAATAAACAAACATAAACTGTCTACCTACTTAAATTTATTGTGAAACAAAAACCAAACGTTACATTAATGAGTATAATTTAGAAAGCCTCTCTGCAGCTGTAAAAAAATAAATTATCTCCCAACAATATTATACCAAGGATTTCTCCACAAACCTATAATACTATATACATAATATATGGCAATATTAATAAAGCCGCCATTGCCTGGCTTGGCATGCCAATGTAAAGAATGGGAGCGCATTCCAAAGTCACGCGGTAACGTTCCTCTATCATATTAATAATTTGCCTCAATGCTAGAGAATTATTGTCGTTACGTAATTATGAGGGCACGTGATGAATTGTTCCCTCTTTTATTGCTTAGGATGTGCTTCTTTGACCACGATTTTGTAGAGAGATCTTATATTTTGTGTGTTTTTAATTATCTGCAAAGTCTGTCTTATGACCGCACGGATAACCTACTTACAGTGTGCAAATAAAACTGCAGATGCAAACAATAATAAATAATGTAGGTATTAGGTATAAGCAAAAATATGTATTTTAATGGATGTTAGTTCTTTAATTATTAGTATATTAGATTGTTAATTTATATTATCAAATTATCATATAAGCTCTTTTTCCGCCTGAGACACAGGTTCAACCTAGTTCAGGCAATTATAATGTCAGCACATATGTTTAGATTTTAAGAAATAATTTTGTATTTTAGTGTGCACTTTGTTAAATGAATAAATGATTATGATTTATTATTTATTTATTTATAACACTCTAAAATTATATTTTTAAACATCTATACTAATATTATAAAGCTGAAGAGTTTGTTTGATTGTTTGATTGTTTGTTTGTTTGTTTGTTTGTTTGAACGCGCTAATCTCCGGAACTACTGGTCCGATTTGAATAATTCTTTTTGTGTTGGATAGTCCATTTATCGAGGAAGGTTATAGGCTATAAAACATCACGCTATAACTATTAGGAGCGAAGAAATAAAGGAAAATGTGGACAAAACGGGAGAAATTATTAATTCTTGAGGGCTTCCGTTGCGTGCGCTGCGAAAATGGTTCAAGATACGAAAATTATATGTATGAAAGAATTATTCCTCTTAAAATGATCTAAAAAAGTCAGCGACAGTATATGTCTATCTTTTAGGATTAACTTACTAGAATCGTTTTTATGGTAATCAAAATGGGTCGAAATTAATGCATTATTTGTTAAGAGTTGTATTAACGAAAAATATTAATCTTTATCGAAATAAATGTGTTGTTCATTAAGAGTATTTAATTGTGAACAAAATTGTCTTTGACATCACTAAACTTTAATAAACATCTTAGAAGATATTACAATTTTAAAATAACTCCGATATAAAATTCACCCGCGCCGCATGATGTGCGAAACACGACGCTGCCGGGAGGAGAGGCATTGTTTGCGAACGACGCGGAGCCTGGTGTAACTATACTCAAAAAAATTATAGTCTTACTAACGAAGTAAAACATTTTTTGATCATTGACCATCGAAAGCGTTTGTTTAGAGCGTAGAATGGCAAAAAAGCGGTTTACCATACGCCCACATTTTATTGTGGCTGTCTAATAAAGTACAACCAGATTCTACGTATAGTGCAATAATATCGGCTGAAACATTTGACAAACAAAAAAATCCAATTTTTCAATTTATTGTCATAAAAATATGATAGGGTATAAAAATATGGTCCTTAAGGATATCATAACCTTGCGTCACCATGTATGAAATAAAACATTTGTTCTAGAAAGTACTCTTTCTTTTTTTTGAGGGGGGAAAATCATCCGTTGGCTACTCCTGCCTTGGGTGAAGCGAGAAGGAGTGTAAAAATCACCCCGTTCTGATTTGAGCCGGGGCCCCGGTAATCTTTTACGTTGTCTGCAGCACCGGATCGGGCATCAACCCTATTGGGTCCCATCTGTAGTAGTCTGGCTCTTTGAGGCGCGCACAGAACGCGACGCACGGTACGCACGGGTCTGGTTTTGATCGGGCGACGAGCTACTCTTACTCGCCGTCCGCAGACCCGCGCTTACGGTGGCCGGGGATCGTCACGCGATCCTCGACGCCCGGAGTGTCTTCTGCGACGGCTGGGGCGTGATGAGGATCGTTCCCTCACGCGCTCCGCCTCCTCCTTAGCTAGGATGACTGCTTCGCAGAAGGGGGAGACGGCGTCCCTTTCCCCCTCGCTCCGCACCTTGGCCTGAACTAGAGCCGGACGTGAGAGGTTACCGTCGCCATTCACATCCCTAAGGACATGGCGATGCTCAGCACATGCAATGCACACCGCCACTGTATGCTCCACCATATCTTCCGGGCGGTCCTCGCAATGACGACACCCAGACGAAACGCCCGGGTGTTTCCTCCCGCCGAATTCGAAACAGGTACCAACCGAAACTTCCGTGTACGGTAAGTACCTGCGTCAGGCGGTAGGTGAGGACGCCGTGACGCCTCTTAAGCCACTCTTCAAAGAGGGGACTTACCACTGCTATAACGCGTATGTAGCGAGCCCATCTATAAAGTACCCTAGGAATTTTATTTCTGAAACACAATCCGGGGTGGCGGTTACCCAACCTATAGGCGCAGGTATCCGGATAACAGTGGAAACACATATAGTATAGAAATGAGTGTTCCTTATAATCATAATCCAGTGCTATCACGAATTTTCATTGCACAAATTAACCGTGGGTAACAGCTATAATTTATGAAGCTGAGAAAGTTGTTTGCAAAAATAAATATAATGCCTAAAATAACTATTCCACGCGGACGAAGTCGCGGGCACAGCTAGTTACTTATAAAATACAAAAAAAAAAAACATAACATTTTAAAATATACTTAAAATAGGAGCCGACCAGTAGCGGGAGCATGGTCCAAGCTACCGGTGGTTAGGGCTCCAAAGACAGAAACCTCCTCACAATACGTGCCGTTTCGAGGAGTACTGCCTTCTGCATCAGGCCCTTGATCCATCCGCCTAACCCCAGCCTCCTAAGGTGGTTGTCGAGGCTGTTGGGTATTAATCCGTTGGCCGACACGACTATCGGCACAACGATAGCCGAATCCACATTCCACATGTCGACAACCTCGTGAGCCAAGTCAAGATATTTTATTTGTTTATCTTTTTCAGCTTTCACGAGGTTCTCGTCATGAGGGATGGTGATATCGATTATCATCGTGCGGCGCGCTTGTCGGTCTATCACCACTATATCAGGTTTATTGGCTACAATAGTCCTGTCAGTGATGATAGATCGATCCCAGTACAACGTGATATGGCCGTTTTCGAGAACTGGATCGGGCGCATACTTGTAGTATGGAACCTCAAACTCAACAAGTTGGTAGTGCAAAGCAAGTTGCTGGTGGATAATCTTGGCTACCTGATTATGTCTATGCAAATATTCACCATTAGCCAAACGACCACAACCAGAAATTATATGTCTTATGGATTCACCAGGACTATGACATGCCCGACATATGTCAACGGTCCCATCCTTAATAATATATTTCCGGTAGTTATTCGTAAGGATAACTTCGTCCATAATTGCAAAGACAAATCCTTCAGTTTCTCCAAAGAGATTACTGAATCGTAGCCAAGATACGGACGCCAGAAAATCTACACTGGGTCCATGAAGGGCCCGGAAGAAGCGTCCGTGGAGCTCCTTGCTATGCCATACCTCCTTGCGGTCATTGACGCTCAGTACCACAGGTTTACGCCAGTTCTCTTTTGCTAAAGATAGTGGAGTGAATCCATTGTCCATTGCTGCTACTTCTCGATGCATACCCTCGTTTACTTTCAGGAAATATTCCCTGAGGTTGCACACCTCACGGTTATGAAGGGTCTTAGCATTTAATAAGCCTCGACCCCCACACTTCCGCGGGATATACAACCTCATGATCGATGAACGAGGGTGATGCATACGATTTGCAGTCAGCAGTGTTCGGACTCGCCTATCCAGGGTGTCAAGTTCAGTCTGAGTCCACTTGAGTATACCAAAAGAATACATCAGAACCGGCATGACCCAACCGTGCTCGCACCTTGTTTCCGCCTGATAATGAACTTTTCAGCACTTTATTCAGGCGGCCAAAGAAGCGTTCCCGTAACGATTGTTTCATGTCCGGCCCATTAATGCCTAATCCCTCTGACATACCCAGGTACTTGTAAGTATCATTTGCGGAGAGCGCTCTTAGTTTTGTGAAATCTGAGAGTTCTAGACCCTCAGATTCCACAATCCCTCCTCGCTTCACATGCATGACAGCACATTTATCTACTCCAAATTCCATTCTGATGGAACTACTAAATTTTTCAGTTATTTTCAGTAGTTCCATCAGTTGTTTGTTATTCCATGATTATGATTATTATTATGATTATTTTAGTGGGATCTTTTTGCTCTGGTCTCTCTATCTTTGGAATAGAAAACTTGTGAACTTAAACATCTAAAATTTCAGAGATAATTACATAATAGATTTTTAGTTTCTTTCGAATCTTAAACATAAAATAGTAACCTATAGTTTCATTTAAACATTCAACAAAGTCCAGACGTTATGAAACATAATGCATATCATATTCTCAAACAAACATACCTTGTAATTTTAACAACAAAACCACATTAAAAAAAATATTCATAATAACTCTCTTTCACACTAAAGGGACGTTGATTTAATTAATTTCAAATAAAAACGTGTTCAACGGCCGTGTCTCGGTTGGGCATTTTATTTTGTAGCAGAGTAGAGCCTACCGAAATTGCAATTAAACTCAAAGGGGCGAGTCTTAGAGAGGCAATGTACCGTGATCTGGGCCATGTAAACGTATTATCAAGTCGCTTGTTATAAGCGCCAGCGGGAAGGAAAATGGTTTGCCTATTAAGTTGTTTAATGTAGGAATGTAGGGCATTGTTTGTGTTGGAGTCAAACTCAAATGGTCATTATTCAAGGCCATTAACAGGTTCTCATTAAAATTATGTAATAAATTGTTTAATGCTTCGAAAGAAGTTCACTAAAGTAAACACTATGAAAAACTAAACATAACAACAGATATGTTAAAATAATATTGAAACCGCAAAATCCAAAACAACACCACAAACATCTACGGAAAATGAATGTTTAAATACCAGCAAAACCCTTTAAAACCTTACCGTATCCAGTATAAATCTTAATACAAATCTAAAGACGATCTAAAGCAATTGACTAGTTTAACATTTTTTTTATCAAATTCATAAAATATTTAAGTCATATCTTTATATTTAATATAAAGAGATGACTTTACAAAATACCACTCGCTATCGCTTTACACACATCCCAAGCATGAAAATAGCAAGGTTATAGTGATACCTCAATATCAACGTATACATAAGGACCAGACGGTATAGTGGGCATCTTTGCTGGCAGACTTAGTGAGGATCGAACCAGAGACGAGCGAGGAAAGCAAGGTGTTAGTCTGGCTGACGATAAGGAAATGAGAAGCTGATGGAAAATGGAATCAGTGTGGAAAGAGCAACCTGCTTCATTTGCATTTTAATCAAGGGTGCGTGCATGACTCGTGCATGTATTGTATGTATATTATTTTCGTGGTTTAGCGAATGATGATTTGTGATAAGCGTGGATAGAACATGTTATAAATAATTATTTTTAACTTAGCCCGACACTTTGACACGTGTTGTGGGTGTGTTTACAAACTTACAAGTTCATAAAGACATGATACATCACACAAAGTGTGTTGTCCCATGTAGGAATCGAACCCGCTACACGGTTATATTACTGTTATAAAGATTCTACACAACTCATGGAAACTTTTTTGGACATTTTTGATAAACAATGTAAAATACAAAATACACAAAATCATAAAGCCCGTCTCCCCCAACATACAACGCGGAAGTCATGATAACACAAACACGTTCCATCACGTTATCAAACCCCTATCCCAGCTTACCCACTTACGTGCCCCAAAGTTTGCACTCAAAAACTTAAAGGTTAAGGGTCCCAAATAAATAGGAATGACTGCAGATAGTCCACATAAGGCCATGTTGCTCTCAACCCTACGCCGGCTACGCCTACATAGATTGGCCACTGGGGGAATTTACTTTCTTCACGCCGTCTAACTTTGTGGGGCACTAATGGATAGTCGGCCTGTTTACGTTAAATTTTCGTTTTATTTTTTTGCGTGTTGTTTTTTTTTAGTAAAGTTGTAGTATAAATTTGATTATGTGTTTTTATGAGAAATATTTTCTTTTTATCGCAACTATATATTTTTTTTTATTTCGTTAATATTATTTTTCTTCAAATTTTATCTTGTACTAGCTACTTTCGCGCGGTTTCACCCGCTCTGCTCGGCTCCTATTGGTCATAGCGTGATATTTTATAGCCTAAAGCCTTCCAAATGGTATAATAAATGGTCTAGTCAACACAAAAAGAACTTTTCAAATCGAACCAGTAGTTCCAGAGATAAGCGTGTTCAAACAAACAAATAAACAATCAAACAAACAAACAAAATAATATTAGTATAGATTCTGTATTAAATTGCACTTAATGATTCAGAAGATTAACTTTCAAGCCTTATAAATTACAACATCTAAACATATGTGCTCAGACAATATGAAACATATGGCTAACAAAGATGGGGTTTTTGCCGAAAACCCGATTCTTGTAGTGAATGTGCACTAAAGAAACAAAATAGATGAATGTTGATCGAAAATCAGAATAGCTGATAGACCAGTGGTTTACATCGCTTTGATCAGTGGTTATGCTCTCACTGAGTGCATTAGCACTGATAACTGAATTACTGGCGAACTAGTACTGGAGTTACTTTGTGCCAAAAATAATTTATAAACGGAGCCAATAATGATGAATAATTTTGTTCATTAATGTCGATAGACACCGATAATGTTTAAGCATTTATTAAATTTTTCACCACGAATTTCACTTTATAGTTACGTAGAAGGACTTATACCTTAAAATAAACTAAAACAGTAAATAAAATGAAGTAAAATAAAATAAAATGAAATTAAAGTAACTGCACAAGATTTGTATTGTTTACCCAGTACTCGACACCAAACACGCAAATGTCTCGCTATGAGTATTAGATATTACGGTTATAGCCAAACAACTTAATATAAAATAATTGGTTAATTATCACAACCAAAACTTTTCACCAACCACTCTTCAATTAACGAATCAAACACCAAATTAGCCAAAGTACCGCAATTAAAACGAACCATTACTAATAAAGACTTAAAGTCCTATAGTTACGACTTTATTCCTAGGTACGGGAGGTTTTTCAATTGGACTTAATTAAAAGAAAACAAACGTACGTGGTCTAGCCTCGAGATAGGAACGGTACAGTGAACGCGGAATTTAATTGGCAGGCGATAGCGATTTTGTGTCCGAAAAATACTCGAGCTATCAAGTGGCTCGCGTGTTGGTTCTCGATTGAAAAAGTCATTTTTTTTTTAACTAACAACAATAGATAAAACTGCTAACGAGTAGTGCGAGCGATTGTTTTTTTTTATGAAAGATTTTTTGTGTCTGTCTCTACAAGAGTGGGTTTTATTTTTCCGAATCCAATGTTTGATACAAATCAAAACGTTTTTACCAAATTGAATATAAACTATTATTTTTCATTGCTAAAAAGTTAAGTTTAGTACCTACTATATTACATAGGTTTTAAGGCAGGAAGTGTTTTTTGTCTCATTATAATTTTCATGAAATTAGTGGGAAAATGTTTTCTTAACTGCCTGTCGGTATATGAGACATAATAGATAGAACATTTTAGATAATGAGTCCCATGTAATAGAAGGAGATGGACTACATGCGTATGAGAAGGTTGGCCACAGAAAACTCTACAAAGAGACGAATGGAAGGAGGGTAGGGAGGCCTTTGCTCCTGTAGTGGGACGAGCATGGCTGAAAATAAAAATAAATAAATAAATGTAATAGAACATGAGCCTACCGCCACAATACTACCAAGATATTTTTTTTATTATTTTGCGCCGTGTATACTCTTATTTTTTGGTCAATTATTTATGTTTAATTATTTTTGTAATTGATGCAAATAAACTGTTTTTCTTTCTTCATATCTAAATGAAATACCCTTTTATCGCCTCTTCGCTTCTAACTTAAGCCCTATTTATCTGATCTTCATGTGTTTTTCAAACTACATTATTTAGTTTCATCTTACACCGGTCTCAGATTAAAATGTTTGTTTCCTACGAGTAATGGGAAAAAGTATTTTTTTCTACCCAAGCGGATATTATCTTGTTTACTATCAAGGGATTTATGGTAATTGTAATACGGTCTATTTTTAAATGAGAATTATTATAGTTTCTGTGTCGATGACCGGACTGGTATGGAGGAAGGAAATTGTACTTTTGTTGTAATGGAAGTATATTTTGGAATATTTTGATAACGTTTTAAGTGCTGTGTTGATCAAGTGATCATTAAATAGATTTAATATGGAACCAAGTGTTTGTTGATAGAGTTACCTCATAAATAAGACTTTAAATATAACTGATGACAATGGGTACGAGTAATGACTTATTTCACAATATCTAGATAGCCGCTATGTATCAGATAGCTTTGAATTAAGAACGTCGGGTCACTTACATGACAATGATGAAACAGTCGCGTATAAAAATCTTCAAAATGTTTGCCTACCTCTTCGAAATTAAAGTAAAATTTCAAATAAATAATACGCATTAAGTAATTGACAATGAAATTTATTTTCAATAATATACTTTTTTATGGACTAACGCTATACTAAATCATTACCAAAACCTTATCCTATATTATTTATTACCATCTCTACAAAATGAGACAAAAAACGTAATCCAAAAAAAAACTTCCCCAAACATTTCGCGGCAGAAGCATTCTTGCATCTAACGCCACACACACACATTAAATTATTTTTAGCGTTAACACTAACAACAGTGCACGTTCGATTCTGCCGAGGGATTATTTACGACTTACTCTATGTTTCGTGATTAAAATAGAAGTAGTGGCCATCGACAGTCGGCTTTCCGAGTAATACCGACGATCCGGCTGGTATTACTGACGCGAGCGGAACATGCGTTGCTGGTGCAATGTTTACAATGTTGTGACGTCATAAAGTAGTGTAACTTGGTTTATTTGCGGTCATTTAAGTTACTGAGAGATTGTGTAAAAAATCTCCTTTATTGATGACAAATAAAATAGTAGTAATTAATAATAATTTTATTATAACTTTCGTGAAACATACCAAATTAATTATTATGTTATCGGCTTACTCACGTAACTGTTTGATGACAGTAGCAGCGCGACAATCGCCGCGTCGTGTGTCGCGGAATGCTGCTCATGAATATGAGCCTCTAGCATGGCTTGAAACTAGTCGAGTTGCTGTGCATTTATTAGTTGATTAGTTTATTATATTATTTATTTAAAACCAACTGCATCTAATTTACAATTTTCATTTCTTGTGTACTAGATAATTAAATAAGACAAATACTTTTCAATACATTTAAAACAACATCATTTTTTTTCAATTACCAACTAATTATATTTTTGTAAGTCTACCAAGAAAACTTTGTTGCAATAAAACTTATCCATTGCCAAAAAATAAGCAACAGAATGTCTATAATTCTACGTATACACATAGCAATAAAATCATACAGTGTCTGCTTATCTTCGAGCGTTGCTCATAAAAGTCTGGTGAAGGAAATGGAGCCTAATGGAGTTCTCAGGTCGTTGTTCGTCAGTAACCCATTTCTCGTTGTATTTATAAATGGTTTACGATCCTGTAACCTATCAATGGTTGCCACATTAATATCTATTGGACGCCATCTTTTATGATTTGTTGGTTTATCGATTTTTTTTTTTTTGTATATTTTTGCAAGATTTTTGATGGAAGGAAATAATGTTCAATGTGATGTGTGATGAATGGTTAATATTGGTGAATGTCTGAATTCGTTGTTTGAAATTTTTTGTTAGACATAGAAATAGATAGTACAAATAAATGTATTGTATGTGTAACTTTAATTCTATGCATACATTACAACTAAACTTAAAATCTTTTCTACATTGCTTAAAAATGTTTTGAGGATTAAATGATTTTTAATGGCGATATAACTGCTGACCACTTCTAAAAACTATAAGTATAACCACTCTAGCGTCCATGGATACTATAGTATCCAAAGTGACGAGTTCTGTTTAACTCCCTCTAGTTTAAAATACGGTCTTGTTTGGTGAGTTTTGACTGATTATCTATACAGCTGAATAAATTGTTCGACGAAAATAAGACATGGCGTTGTAATATGCTTTGACAAACAAAATATAAATTTTTAAAGTTAGTTGACTCGTTTTTGAAGTGTTTTTGTGAGTTCCAACAATTATGTCGTAAATACTACAGTTTTGTTTAATTTATCTTGCAAGTGTTATACATCAAAATAAACTAGAAGATTTGTGCTTTACGATGATGTACAAATATCACAGTTTTAGCTGATAAATCTAGTCTAATTTTAACTTCAAACGATTGTTGTTTCGAAAAAAATGGCCGGTCTGGTGTTGGCCACTTTTAGTTTTGTTTATACATATTTTACATACTTTGCATTACAATATGTAGTATATAAAATATCGAAATACATTTCGTAATAAGCAAAATAATACATTTTTCAAAGAGAAATATACTAAATTCATTGAAGATTCCATAATAATGTCAATGTGTTCCTCAGGTTTTTTGATGTGTAAAATTACGAGTAGTGTTTTCTTTCGATTTAATTACAATACTTAGAGTTAACCGAATATAATCATATATACATCAAAAGAAAGGGTAATGAGTCTAGTTTGTTGTAAAAGTTGTTTTATTGATAAAATATGCAATAGTTGTGCCGTATATTCTAAAAAGGTAGAAATAATTCTGTTTTTTTTTCTGTGTTTCATGTTTAACCCGTTTTATTGTATTTTAAAGATTAACTAAAGATTTTAAAAAATCGTTAAGATTGATCAGTATTCTTCAATCTTTTTTTTGGTATTCTTTTCTTTATTCTAGGCATTACGGTTCAGTAGCTATATAGGTTTTTTGTTACGACGAACTTGCGAGTCGCGCGCGGTTCGGATGCCGTGCGCGGCTGGACGTTAGAGTGGATAAGAAAGATTAAAAAACTAAAACTATCAAATCTATATGATTTAATTTTGACTTTGAGCTCATGAGAGAAGTCAGGATGGCAACTAGTCAATTTGAGATTCACCTACATTTACATGTGTTTATCACATTTAGCTTAGTTTTTTTTTACTCGACTTATTGATGTGAGGTACTAATGAGTAAGTAAATATCAGACTTCATTAGTACATTACCAAAAACGTTACGTTTCCACACTTATAGCTAGTAGCGAGGTCAGCAGTACAGTTCAGAATAGGTATGTACATTCATATTAATGGTTTCGGTCCAAGGTAGTGTAATTTTAACTGGATGAAGTAACAAATCATGATTTGTCGAAGTGTTTGGTATAATACTGTTATATTTGTTCGTTTGATCTACGTTTGTACTTCATAACTGTGGCTACTACTCATTCTTAGTTCCTACATTTACTGTCTGCACTGTTGATGCAGTATAGCGGGTGGGACCAGCTCTTTGTGTGATCCACAAATTGTTGTTTCGGGTCTGGTTGTCATGAGTATGTGAATTTGTAGGTTTGTAAACGCACCCAGGATACAGGAAAAAAATTTAGTATACGACAGTAAAATTAAAAAAAAAACAATAATAAATTGCCTTGCTTTACTTTCTTCTTCTGTATGCTTTTATAAAATATCTAGTGTCAAGTACCTAGGATTGATTGTTAAAAAACAGTATTTATTCATAACTACAATGTGTATTTAATTGAATCTCGAAGCATAATATATCTGAATGATGTAAACGATATATAAATTAAGCACAATCAAATGAAATCCATGGGTTTAATGTTTATTTCATTATATTAAAAATACGTAATTATAAAACGCAACACAATCAGTCTTAAGTACGTTTAACCAGGTTCGAATCCTCATTTACTCTACAGAATTGCTTTATTTTATTTTAAGTTATTAACAAAATTATCCAGACTATTAATGATCCGCCGTGACCTGCCTTGTTTTATCACAATTACCTGGCTGATTGCAAGCCTCCTTTCAATAATATACATTTACCTTTTCATTTTCAGCATTAAGGTCATGGTATTAAGGTATAGTAACGTCTGTTGTCTGTCTTAGTGGCCCGGAGGTTTAAGACCCGCTTCTCATGTATGAGAGTACGAGTTCGAAACCTGTGAATAATAGATACCAATGTAACTTTTCCGAGTTATATGTATTTTCTGAGATTATTTTGATACCTTTGAAGAGTGATGAGTTATGAAGCAAATTATCGTGAGGAAAGCTGGGCTTTGGAAATGTCAACAGCGGGTTGTCAGCGCGATGACCACGTGCTTACAGCGTTTTTGTATTGACATTCTAAAATATACCGTAAGACTTAAGATTTAACGTTCAAATTTAAATGACAAGTTAATAGCTTGGTTGGAGCGCTGTTACTGTATACCTTTATACAGCGATAATCAGATTTGCGTGAAGATAAAACGATATCCGCCGATAATTGGGCAAACAAAACGGTTTGTTTTTAATTAATATAATATTATTATATTTATAATGTCTGTGGGTTGTTAGTTTGTGAGCGGTGGCCGTGGTTTGGGTATGAGTTTCAGTGTATTTAATTAGTGTTGTAGGTATTAATTTTAAAAAGGTTTATGATTTTAATTTTCATTTCTGTTATCGGTTTTATGTTTACAAAATATTTATTGATTTGAACAAAGAAGAATTCTGATAATAGGTAAAAAGTCAAGTTAAAGAAGTGAATGTTTCTTCTTTGCCTTTAATAGAAATACTATTACGTATATAACATTTTTTTTGCTATAAGAACAATCGTAGTTTTAATTCAAATCACTTCCATTTATACTGCAAAAGATCACAGCATCTATAAAGAAACTGAACCAGCCACAAAGCTCCTCTAAAACCAAATCTTCAATCAACAATACCTTCTTCCTTCCACCCAACTTCCTATAAATATAAACCACAGAATCAAAACTATAAATCTATAAAAAGACCTATAAGTTACAATAAATACGCCACGTGGCCCGCTTCAATTGTTTACGGCTGTACGAGTAAGGCCCTTTCACACTGCACCGACGGTACGCGACGTTATGAACGCTAATTAAAGAATAACGAACGTTCGACTCAAAGTGTAAATGGTGGTTGCGTCAATGTTTATTAGGCCACTTTCTGCTTTAGGAGTTTTTTGAGTGGCCGCTGCCATGTTTTTGATGGTGAAATATGTTTACATGTTGTACCTATGGAGATAATATTTGTTTGGGTTTGTGAACTGGTCAATGAAGAGCGTTATTCATTATTGGTTGTTATGGAAAAATGTGAGATTGCAATTTATATATTGTTTATGTATTTTTTACGTAATTTAGTTTATTTTATAAGAAATGTCAAATTAATTTAAATTGATAATTTTTAACTCTCTATGTCCTATATGTAAATTAAGTAAAAAATAAAAGCTTTTATTAACTAAAAATCTTTTGTATGTCTCACTTTAGGATGATCCCACAATAGTTTTACTTTAGTATGTCTTTGTGTCTCACGATAATGCCACAATAAAACAAAACACTACCATAACACTACACAAAAAAATATTAACCTACCATTTCATTCTAACCAAAACGCGCCGTCTACTACACAATCATGTGTAAACATCTTAACAATAATAAGTTTAAAACGGAATATATTTAGCATTACGGTTGCTGACCGACGAAAGAGTACGAGCACAAATCTAGCGCACGATTGTAAGTGCTTTTATGATACGTACTGCATTAAACTTTTGATATACCCTTTGGAATTTATGGTTCTCAAAATAGATAGGTACCTGTCTTAGTTCCTGGGTATGTGTTGGTATCGTGTTACTGGGTTTGGTGTGGTTTGTATTTTGTAGTTAAATTGTTATGCACTTGAAAACTATAACGTTAATAGATCTTCGTTCAGATGGTCTTTTGGTCATGGTATTTTTAATTTTATTTTTGAGTCTATTTGAAAATTTCTCAGAGGTAGCACGGAGTCTGAAATCGTGTCCAGTATATGGCAATAGGCTCACCACATATAACTTGGGATTTATAACACAAATGGTGAAAAGTGGAACACCCACTTTTGACAAATTATAATTTTGGTTTTACTATAGGTAAAGTAATATTGTACGTTGATTAAAATATATTTATGGCGTATATAGCCTCTGCCTAACCCCATGGGAGACAGGCGTGTCATACACAATCTTTTAAAATATATTTCATCTATAATATTAGTTATTTTAACTTTAAACATTTTAAACATTACCAAAATAGCTCAATTAGCAGAGATCAGCGGCACACATTGACAGGTACGTATCTAGCGGCGCGTATGTTAGCACCATTAATAATATCATTTCCTTCGGTTGACGCGCTGACTGTTACAAAGTACCACTCATTACCATGATAGCTCACTTTACGCTTTAGTTTACTAATCGATTTGGAACCTTGTCGCTTTACTGTTTGAAGATGAAATTAAAATAAAATTTCTGTGTGGAAATTAGTACCTCTATTTTTTTGTTCGTTTATTTATGTGTTATCTAACATCTGCCATGTTTAACATAACGAAATGTATGTCTGTTCTTCAAATTGAGACATATGCATATTCTTTCACTCCCTTCCCCCTCTCTCTCTCTCTTTTGTTACATATGCAATTCATACTTCTATTATGTTACTAGACCCTAGCAATAGATACGTGGCCATCTGAATTAATCTTTAGCATCCAAAACGTGTAATTCCAGTATTTTTTGTTTCTCTATCTTTATCAACAGTAAAACTATCATACACCAAAAATAATACAACTTTCTCTTCCACAGCCTAAACAACAGAAGTTTCTACCAACATAGCGTACAGTACCGACTCCCTATGGAACCTTTCACAATGGTATAATTAGTGCACAATTAGTCTGCCGTGAGTTAGTGATCGGGTTCAATAACAATTAGAGACTAGCCAGAGGCGGAGCTAGCGAAACAATGACTCACTGCCGGTGTAAACAATAGAACTTTGTTGCTTACAAAATGCGCTTAGAAATTAGTTTAGGCTTTAGTTTGTTATTGTGGGTGTTGGTTTTCTTTGTTACTGTTTAAGAAGATTGGTTGTAGGTGGCTTGTTCGTCGAGTTCTCCAAAAGGGGTAGGTGGATTAAATACGCAATGCATTTGATATCTGATAGATCTAGATCTTTATGTTAATACCACGCAAGCTATTAGAGGGAATTAACAAAAAATACAAATTCTTGTAACGTAAAGTCCCAAATTTCAAGATTAAATCCGATTCAACGTTTTTTCAAACAAGCAATCCATATTCAGAATATTACTTCAAAATCATCTAATAAATTGGAATGCTTAGTAACTACTAAGACATCTTCTAAAGTTTCCACCATACCCTAAAATGTTCAAGCACCGTAACACCAAATGCAAAACCACGAAGGCCACACCACTACCACTAAGATATAGAACATCATGCGTCATCAACAGAAGCCAGACACAACCGTAGCAACACTCATATTTTGAAGCTTGTTATAAAAACGAGCTACAACTAAACGATAAAACTACTAAGTGTATTGGCAGCCATCGAACACACGTGCATTGGTACCGTGTTTGACTCAAGGATTGCACAGATACCTATTTTAGTATCATGTTTGATATTCTGTCAAGGGTTTTGGTATAAGTGAAGAGGCTATTGGAAGTTATGAGTTCAGCAGTAGATGTTCTGTGGCTGATATTGTGATGATGATACTGAAGCAGATTATTCACACTACGGTAGGCTAGGATGGAGCTGCGGTATACCTAGCGGGTTACCGGCTCCGACTCGAAAAGCAGGAGTAGGAACGGGGAGGTTTTTAGTCAGTAAGAGTCTGACACTCTCTCTCGCCTCACCCAAGTCGCGCTCCCCCCTCAAAAAAGTATTTACTGATATGGTAGGAAGAAATAATTATAATAAAAGTGCTTCAGCTTAACGTTTACAAAACGTCTAGGTTGATTCTGATTTCTCACAATACAAACTTTGTGTTACTTGCTTCCCAGGCATATTTAAAAATACTTTCTATTTAATCATTGTAAAGTATAAACTGCAATAACACGTTCTGATTCGGGACCCACCCATAAAATTATAAGACACACAAAGTCAAAAACTAATTTTAATTGTTATTTAAATAATTTGTAAAGAAAAAGTAGCTCAAGTTTACTTTCGCACATAATAAATGGCTAAACAAAATCAATTTACATGTACCAGGGTAACAGAAGATTGAAGATATTATAAACATGCAGACGGTTCTTTGCTTCTAATCGCTAACCTACATGTATTTAGCGCAGTGTTCGGGAAACTGGGCTATTCTAACATCAACATATCTAAAATTACTAAGCAACATTCGATACTTGATATTTTCCATGTGCAACGATGTAAGTTAGTGTCTTATACACATAGATTCACTGATGTGTATACCTGGCCTCGAAAACGTAATAAGCTTTATAAACAGTATGAAGAGTAGAATATATGCACAAGAACTGATAAAAACAGACTCAGTTATCAGGAATAGTATCTTAAATTTCTTTTTAATGTCCGTCTGGTCCATTAGTTTAAAACATCTTCTTTTCATCAGACCACTACTGGGCATAAGTCTGTAGCTCTCTAGCTGTACAGACTACCTAGCGGGTTTACCGGGGCTCCGGCTCGAAAAGCAGGAGTAGAAACATGGTGGTTTTTAGTCAGTAAGAGTCTGACATTCCCTATCGCCCTACTCAATGCAGGAGAAGTCATTGGAGATTTTACCTCTTCAAAAATAAAGGACAAGATAAGGGATCATACGAGACATACTTTGAATGGAGCCAAAGTTTTAAAAGTTAGAAATATCCTAAATAAGCCCTTATTTCTTTTTTATAATGACTGTAATAATATCTCTTCTCTTCAATGTCTCATTCATCTAAATGGCATCATATTAGTATTCACCTGTTATCTACACTGTATAATACATTTTGGCATTAATTTTACATGTACAATATGACATTGTAACCTCCATTTAATAAATCAACAATCATAACTCATTCAAAAATAGTTCTAGTTACATCGGTCTAAGAATGTTATGAGTAATAGATTTTGTTTATAGAGAAATTAAAACCACAATTTGTGTTACATATAATGTGATTTTGTATGTAAATAAAATAGATGGAAATTGTGAATTCTTGGCGAATGTAAAGGTCGATGTATGAAATAACCTCATTCGTTAATTCAAGGAGAAATGACAAATGAGTGACGTGTTGCATAAAATTCCGGAATCTGCCGAATCATATTTCAAAAACGCAGATTTAGTTTGGTGTTAATGTACGGTACTGAAATGTTTTCAAGTACGTATTTTGCCGGAAATTTCTCGTATGAAATATATTATGATTTGTTTTGAAATTTACTATATTTTAAAATCAATTTATAATCTTTTTATATCTTATCATTTTATGATCTTGATTTTTAAAAGGTTTTTTGTAGATTTGGTACATAGGTCCTTCAATACATTCATAGAAGTTTTATTATCAACATTTTTACCGTTTGGATTAATTTCAAACAAATCTACAGTCACCCTGTAAACTCACCAACTCATCGTAGTAATTCGCAATATGCGAATATATCAGCGAATCGTAATCCATTGTCTCCTTCGCACTAGCACTGAACCACTTGGGACAAACCAAACTTTCAATGAACAACCACTGCACAAGTTTTCACTGTATTTTTAAAGGCTTTTTCTAAGGCAATAGTTGGAACTGCGCTAGTTCCTCGTGCGTTCCGTCGATATAAGACGCATTGGCCGACTCAACTGACGTACAAACGCCTGTAAAGCTAAATTAAGACCAAATTTTAAACACAAATCTTTGATGTTGTAGTGTATCTATAGAGCTGATGTTACCACGTATGACTTGACTGTATTGTTCCGAGATGCGGTGCGATCGGAACATGAATTGTAAGTAAAAATAACCCAGTTGTAGTTAGAATGTGAATTTATGTTTTTGATCAACAGAATCGTTGTTTTTTGAAGCATTTCGACGCATAGCTAGAACAGTTGGTGATGTTTACGTTTGGCGTCATAAAACATTTTTGTGTTTCCTCATCAGTGCCAGCTAATAAATTAGCCGGCTATAAATAACTGCTTTAAGAAATGTTGTATTTAAAAAAACGATTCAACTCTAATTTGTATTTACTCGGATTTTACATTTGTAAGCTGTCACATTAAAATGTTAAAACGATAGGAAAAATTGCATTTAAGTAGCAACAAGACACACTAAACTCATCCCTTGTCACACTCGAATAGCTTGAGCAGTTCCCACTCGAAGAGGAAGCGAGTTATAGCGTGTGCCCGACTCATGAGTTACTTCAAACATGTTGGTCTGTTTTATAATTTCTACGGAAATTTTTATTCCGATTCACATTGTTAGGATTTGAGTGCAACCCGCTTACCATGTTCATAGCTTTATTTATTTTTTAATTTACCCACGAATGGAAAGCTTGTGGTACGATTTATGCAGAAGTAAAGAAGGCGGAAATAGAAACGTATTTTTGTAAAATAAATAGTTTGAGATTTGGTTTAAGTTGAAATATGACTTTAAGGTGACCTGGCTTACGTACAGGGACAGGTAATGGAAAGAAACTAGACGATCTCCAAACAATACTTTAAAGATGATAAAACATTTTTTTAATTAAAAAAGGACACAAGTGCATAATATTTTCCGAAAGGCAAAATCTTAGTAGGACATTACATATACGTAGTTCCTACGAGCTATGAAAAGCAAGTATCGCCTTTCCATGCGAAAAAAAAAGCGGTCGCATTTTCTTACTTACACCGTGCAGTTTATACGGCATACGGTACATATTTCTCTTTATCTATAATTACCTGTCTGGATTTATTACATGTTTTTACCTGTTTTCTGTAAACCGTTTACACACGAACTATGAAAACGTCGGTAACGCAGTACGTACGCAATAAAAATAAATAAATAGCCCCAGTTCGCGTTGAATGTTCGTATTATGAGATAGGATCTTAATTCTTAGCGTTTCAGTTTTAAAATGTATGCTTTCGATATTGGTTTCTTTTATTTCAGTTTGTAATACTTCGTTATTGTTAGTTTTTTATAACAGATACGATTATAATATTTTAGGCAGATACTATTAGGTCTAGTTAAATATTTATAAACTTCTATTTAACTTGTAAGACAAATAAAGGTGCACAATGTATAAATATTATTTATTTATTTAAAACTTTATTGCACATACAATCTGAATGCCATGGCATTATTAAAACGTCATACTCAATCGTGACTAGTCATCATTAGGTCAGAGAAAACAAAAGTTTCAATATTATGAAATGGAAACAAAAGATTTGTTTCAAATTAAATCAAATTATTATTCAGGAAATAATTATAATACCTCAAATTACTACTCTTAAACAAAAGGAAACCATTTTAGTTGTAAGACAAAATAATTCTAATATCTTATTCTTCTCCATATCAACGTCAGTCGCATGACTATGCACCCTGTGGCGACAAACAATACTTCGACGACCGTAGATGATGGGTTGTCGTCGTCAAACCCACCCTTAGAATTGAAACTGTGACTGAACAGAATAGGAAAATTAAGTGGGTTGAAACTAATCAGGACAGTATGTACTTATATTATAATTTTACATAGATATTATTGTAAATATTTTTTCTTTGTTTTTGATTATACTCATAAACTTGATAGCTTAGTTAACTTACATTGAATTTACTTTAATCTCAATCTTTTTTATTTTTATTCTGTACCATTTATTTGGTATACAAAAAATACGTGATCACAAATGATGATGACAAATGATATTTGTTTTTACAAATAGGTTTCAATGTTCACCTTTACACGTGAATCTCTTAAATAACTAAATGAGGCCGGCATTTGCTATCGAACTGCTCTGTAAAAAAAATTCTAAAACAAACTTAAAGGTCATAGTCTCACAGATATCTTCATCAAAAGCTTAACCCAAATCCAAGAAAAGTAACATCAAGATTTTTAAGAGAATGTCAAACACGAATCTATCTATCTCAAATCTTAATGCCATCTGTAAATTTTTCTTTAAACCGAAATAACGCCTATGCAACAAGCAAGACACTAGCAATATAAAACGCCCCGCTAAGCCGACGCTACATACCGCATCGCGGCAATTTATTGCACTGTGATCGCTGTATGCGGTCTGGCAACGCATCGTACTACCACGCGCCGGCTTAGGAAATGTGGATGTGCGATTTTATAATCGCAACATTAAATCAGGAGCGTGTACTAGGCTTTAGGATGTGGTTTTGTAATGGAGAAAAATAAATGGTGTAGTTTTTTCTATTTTTCTATCAATTCGGTTCTAGATAATATTGGTGATGGTGTTCAAAATTAGATCTAAAATGGAATTGGTAAAAAAAAGACTTAAAATCACTTATCAAAGACGAAAGACAAGAAATAAGATATTCAGTTAATTTGGAAATAATCACTTCTTTGTCATGATAGAATCTCTCTGTTTATATTAATTTACCCACGCACATTCCTGACTAATTGATATCTAAAAAAAAATTTAATAGATAAGCGTTGCTACACATTGTCTGATTTCTTTCATTGAATCTATTTGCTTACTGACAAATAACTATACAGCTTTTTTATATGAAACGTAACAACATGTGTTTAAGCATGCCATAAAATACTTTATATTAACACCCTTAAATTGAATCATGTTAACACTTTCACTTTAAGATGGTGTGAAGAAGATCTTTCATTTTTCTGCTCGGATGCTATTTTATAACACATGTCCAAACTCAGGACATCCGTCGGCGCGTGGCCACTGTTTCTGTTTACGCTCATTTAGGAAATGTTCCGTGAATATATGATGTAATCATTTAATTTTATTATGACTGTATAATTTGCTACATCCGATGCAAATAGATGAGTGGATGTCCTAAAGAGATGGAAGTCTTAAAGCAAATTTAATAGTGTGCTAATGAATTAATTCTCAGAGATGGTTTGTAAAATTATGTATTTAAAGCTAAGATGAAAGAAAATGATCAAAATTTTAGACGAAACACGACATTAAAATTATTGTTTCATGGATATTGCGTAGGTATTACTAGAAAATACTGTAAACGCATTCTATTATGAGTAGGAGATGTATTTTTTTGCAGTAGAACTAACAGAGATTTAAGAATAAGTTTTAGAGATTTAAATAGCACACATAAGTATGTGGCTGGGCACATATAAGATTGGTGACACATTCATTCGTCTTATTACAATATGGCTGTGTGTATTCGAATAAATTCTTCTATTTACTAAAAGTACCACCTTTACACATTCCTAAATCCGTCCACACGCATGACCTGTTGCTATAACTGGATACATTCCAGTGTTTAAGTGAAATATAGTCAAATAAAGCCATTGTAGTTATCATTTACATTTTTCAATTCACGACCATTCGCTGCCAAGTGTGCGTAGCAAGTGAATTCAATTCTTAAAGTGGGGTTTAAAGGATGTTGCTTATTCCTTTGTTGTAATAGAAATTTATTACTGGACTTTTTAACTTGAGTTCTGTGTGTGTCTCGAGAGTAATTTCCTTAAGATTTTTTTATCTTAGTTTGAGCTATGTATCTTAAATATGTATATTTGTATCAATTTTAGTTTTTAAATAACTTAAGAGAGGGGACTATGTGACTTTATTATTTTATATATTTGATGGGTCAATGGGTGTTTCACCTCAATCCCTTTAGCCGTTTGGACGTGAAGGAGTAAGAAACAAACAAATATACAAACTTTCACATTTATAATATTAGTAGGATGTTATGGTATAGATGTCATGCTAACTTATCGGAAAACATGACACATGTCACCTTAATGTGACATGAGAAAGATGTCAATGTCAGAAAAACATCCACTATTCAGAAAATGTTATGACACGTACCTACTTCCTATTATTTATTGTTGTTGTTTATCTGGTAGCCGACATTAAGTATTTCAATTCTCAATCCTAATATCTTGCTAGTAAGGTTTAAATTCTTTCAATAAATCACGAAATTGCAGTTAACACATTCACAAAATTTGGTCATACATCAGATCTGTAATTGTCAAATCAAAGTGAGCTAGTTCGAATTCTAGCCCTTCATTGGTCGAGATTATTCTCACAACCAAATAATATGGCAGACCGCGATCAAGCTCACTTCAACTGCTTCAAATTGACAATTACAGTATCCTGTAAATGTCAATAAACATAAGCTATTGCCTACCAGATCACTACAAAACTCAGCCAAACACACGATTGCGTGAGAACCATCAGTCAAAACTTCAAACAATTACAAGGATTGAACTCAACAACATTTTTGAACATTAGTAATTCTCGTGGCTTTACCGGGCGTGAAAATTGTTGCCTTTTTTATTCAACGCTTTACGATTGAAATAAGCACGAATATTAAGGCTTTATAAGTGAAAATTTTATTGTTAGGTCGTGTCGTTATTTCTCGGCATTCAGGGTTGGCAGTTTGTGGGTTTATGCTGTTTTGTGTAAAGGAAAGCGAGAGTTGAAAGTTGCAGTGAAAAAGAGTTTAACTAGTGGGTTTAGTAATGTTTTTATAAGACTTTGCTTTGTTAGTGGTTATTGTTTTAAAGTGATAGTGAATAAAATATCGATACATTAAGAGTAAGGTGATGGTTGGTAAGACAAATTACTGCAGAATTTTTTCGGTTTTTCGAAAATTTCTCAGTAGTATCCGGTATATGGCAATAGGTTCATCCTCTATAACATGGGACTAATAACACAAATGGTGAAAAGTAGAATCCAATGCCGCAATGTGCATCTCTACATACCCCTTCAAAGCATTCCCTTAAAAGGCGTGATGATATGACGATGCATTTAAAGTTTTTCTAGAAGTTACGTAGAAATTTCTTCTTTCAGCAGTGTAGGTACCTATAATTATGTTTTTATCTGCACTACTCTAGACTAAATTCATTTGGAAATATTTTGTTGTTTAAAATTAACCTCATTTGTTGATATGCGTATATTTATTTGATCTATATCTTGACCAACATCTTGATTCACGGCATTTCTTTGACTTCAAGTCTAATGAAGAAGTGTCAGAATATAAAAGAAACGCTTTATGAGACGGAAATAGAACCCATTATTAATGAGTCGGGACAGATTGTTTGATGATGACAGTAATGAATGGGTTAGATTTGTTGCCCGCTCTCCAACAACTTGATACTCTCTTACTGAGTATAATAAAATGGTATATTTCGCCTATTTTCGCAAAAAGGGAAATAAAAATGTGTTAAGCGAAAAGTGTATATCTTATTTTGTTTCCAAAGAGCGTCTTGTCACTTATAGTAATATTAGAAACTGTAAAATGGCCAAGAATGTTTTGATTGACTAATCTAACGAATATAATTATTAAAAAACTAGCTTCTGTCAGCGGCTTCCCGTGCGATAAAAATATTCTATCTCACAAGTCAGCTCCTACACTGTCTGTATACCAATTTTCATCAAATTCCATGTAGTAGTTTCATCATGACTGACGAACAAACATCTAAACAAACAAACTTTCACATTGATATTAGGTATTTACAGTGATTCAAGGCATCTGCGTTATATCGATCTCGATATAAAAACAAAAGTAAACAGAGCGCTTTCTTCTACAGTATTCTATATGTTAGAATATGTCATTAAACATAATTGATCACTGATTGATCGTGCACATTAATTTAAATATTTAGAACCAGCTACACCGTATTCCTCACTCACTCTAAAAAGCAAGCAATTCCTTCAAATCTCTCCAACTACATCAACAACGTATATTCCCAGAAAATTCCACTCCGTACATCCTAATCCTTCTAGAAATTTCGACCAAACAAATACTAATATTAACAAACCATCCACGTTTGTGTGTGTTTGTATGATTTTACAAACTCCATGTACGCAAATAGCATAATATATGCGTTGCTATGTTCTCTATCCCTTGGAGATAGCTCGAAGCTACCGACTTCAATTTACCTATGAAAATATTATACGCCATTTTCTGTATATGTTTGTGAAATAGATTTTTGCGGTTTCAAATAGAGATGTATTATGTAGTATTTTTGTTGGAGACAGTGAAGGAATATTGTTGAATAATATATTGTAATTGACTTTGTAAACCAGCCGTACGTTTTAGGTTATGAGAGCTTGATATACTATATACACATGAAAGTAATAACGATATATCGGATATCGAAATTAATGTATACATTTTAGCTATCTCAGATTTTACTGAAGAAGATATCTGACCGGAGACAATATGTTAATACTACACTTTACTATTTACCACAAAAAGATTATTAAAACTACCTCGAAGATCACACTGCAAAGTTTCTGTATATAGTACTTATCACATTTTATACGATAAAGTATATTAATAATATCTTTCAACCTTAAATCCCTTTTTATTACAAAACATAACATTAAAACGTGAAAGATTAACAAAACTATTTGTAGGTATGATATATTTAGGGTCGACAGTCCCCAATATAGCTAATGAGAACTAATAACTATAAATTGTGATTCTATTTTGGGTTACCGAAGTAAGTATATAAATAAATGAAGAGAGGAATGGTAGCGTCTACTTTTAGGGCCGGCGGTCGATTCCATTTTCGGGATTAGTCATTTTAAGGTCATGCTGCTAACCTAGATTTTTTGCTTCAGATTTTTTACTTATTTTTGATCGATTGATTCCTTCGTTCGGTCAAGGATAAGTGCGTCTGCTACGCTTAAAGTTTAGGTGGATGGATTTTTTTTATATTTAGGGTAGCGGCTCAAAGTAGCAATTGGAAAGAGGTGATTTTTAGTCAGTAAGAACCTGACACTTTCTCACGTCTAACCTAAGGCGAGAAAGCCGTCGGATGATTATCCCTAGAGAAAAGGTAGTTATTATTTGTTTTTGATGTAAGTAAATCATGTACATAACCTGAAATGTGCCTCAATTATGTACATTAAAACATACCGTATTAAAACCATACTTCATGTATCGTACCATAAAACTATTTTTACAGTATAAAAATGTACGAAGCGAATACCGTACGAAGTTCGACCGGCCATAATATAAACAGAAGGGAAACGTTAAACAAAAAATGTTCATCCTGAAATTTTCTCCATAAATCATTGGTTGCGGTAAAATTTTATCTCAACGATTTATACTACCTACTTTTGGGTATAGGGAATATATTACACGACAAAAGATGTATAATAATATGAGATTTATGTCTGTCTGTCCTTTCGAAGATACGAATATTTGAGCTAGTACATAGTTTTGATGATAAATCATTATTATGCGTACCTGGGATTTATTTTTTGTAGCTACTGAATTCTTTCCTGCCCAGTTTTGCTATCGTACAACAATAGTAATAAGAGTTCTACGTACAAAAATTTGACATTGAAAAATTATATAGCATCAAAAAATAGCTTCGAATTTTCTAGAAGCTTTCCCGCTCTAAAGAAAATGTAATGTAGATGCAATTGTGTGAAACCGCGTAATTACACCACATGTAAAACGAGTGCCAAAATTGTACCGCGCAATAAGCACGCTTTGCATGCACGAATTCGCATTTAGTATGCACTGCTCTTAATATTGTGCTGAGTGAATTTCGTCGAGCTCCTAATTTTCGTTATGATTTTTATAAACATTTTTTCCTTATAGAGCTAGCTTGTTTGAAATTCATGTTTGCCTTTAAAATTACCAATAGCAATCACCATTACGTTGGCTTTACTGGCCTATGTATGGGATATTTTTTCTTTAGAGAAATTCGCGAGCGTCGCCTGGCGTCTCAACACGGTTCCACTACGCGGCATAATGCGAAAACGGCCGCACGCGCCCAATGTGTTAACCTCATTATTTATGAATGCTGTTATGGGCTCAAAATTTCTTACGCCTGAATTATTTAATCTGCTTTTCCATTACGGTTTCGCTAAAATGACACAATTTATATTCAGAGCGGACGCTCAGAACTCAGGAGTATGACTTTATGGAAAGATTAGGGATGAGATCAAAAATTAAAATACGTTACGTTCTCGTTCCGTCGCGTTGTGCGAGGATTGTTAGCGAGCGGGATGAATGGCGTGACGTGTACTAATCGTCAAATTACGTTCTTATAAAATATATGAGCGACTTATTTGAGATGGTTTGCCTAAATTGAAGGAGTGTTATTAACAAGAGGAGAGAAGATTTTAAAAGACTTGTCTTTTAGTTTTATTTTTTTCGTTAGAACATTACAATATGTATATGATACGTGGTACATACTATAAGTCCTTAGGGCGACTGCTTTTCGACCAGGGATTATGCTACTTTCCTGTGGATGCGTTTGGCTTCCACTAATCTTATTCATTGGTACATCTAGCATAGCATAAGTAGACGCGTACTAATTTAAGCTATTTTTTACTTGGAAAGATGTGTGCTGTGGATGCGTGCTATGAATGGTTTCCCTACTACGATACATTGCTTACTCGACCTGGGCACATCTTCTTCACATAACTTAGTATCACTGAAATCGGTCACATAGTTTTACAGCTTAGCTATTACATCCTCGTAGCACAGCTACATAACACATATCTGGAAAAACACTCTTAAAGTATGCTATCAGCTAATGTACTACTACTCTACTTTAAACTCTGTGTACAACAACATTCACTTTTTCCACGTACTAAAAAAACTATACTACAAAAAGCACTTCTATTGTAAACAGCTCTGTAAAATCTGTAAACGGGCCACTTCACGCGTTCCCAGTTCGTATCAAAACAGCTACGATATGACGTCACAACGTAGCAAGCGTCAGTACATTGTTGTTTAAGCACAATAGGTAATGTACGATAGAATTTACTGTTAATTAGCATTTTCGACAAAAGAACCAAGATCTTCATAGTTCAATGGACGTGTTTTATAAAATCGTGTTTGGTACTTGTCTTTTAATAATCAAAGAGCCAACAGCCAACAGGTTGGATCATTATTATAATATAAATATATTAAAAAAAATATATTTACCCATCTATTTTTCTAATGATATACTGAAGAGTAACAGCCAACAGGTTGAATCGTTATTATAGAAAAAAAAATATTTTTCTTTTAAAAAGTAAGTAAGCACTAATGATATACAGTTGTATAATATAAGTAAGCGAATTCGTACTAAGGGAACACCCTCACTACGTATTTGCTTTACGTTTACAGTAATCAAAACGACTGCACGTTCGGCGCTCTGATTGGCCGGCTCGAATAAACCAACCAACCAGAACGCCTGTCGTTTAGATTAACACTAAAGGTACAGTGTCCCATTTTGAAACTTTAGTTTTTAAATTAATATGTAAAAAAAATATGATTTTACTGCAGTTTTTTTAATAGATTAGCTACCATATTTTACAAGTCACACTTTTTTATTTTTTTGAAATAGCGACACCAGCGTATATTTTTCATACGTTTAATCCATTACCGTGATAACCTGTCAAAATTGTGCATGCATAACATCATAAAGGTTTCACCATGGTTAGGGTAGGTGTGATATTAAACCGTTCGATGGTCGGGGTCGGGAAGGCCACATGTGCAACTTACCGCGTTTTTATAAGCGCGCATATTTTAGGGTTAAGGAAAATAGGCGATCTATCAGTTGTGTTTGGAATATTGGATGTATTAAAGGGTTATGGTTATTCGGAAAACGTGTGAAGTGTTGCATAATGTGTAAGTTTATTTACACGAAAAAAAAAATCTACAGACCACATAATGTTTTTATATATGACTAGCAAACTCGGCGGAATCCGTTTCACCACCAATTATTTTTTGCGGAATTTTCTGTGCTATAAACCTTACGGAACCCAAGACCTTTCTAACGAATGCAAAACCGTGGAAATCGGTTTGTGCGTTCTGGAGTTACAGCGTTAGGAAGGAAAACTTGACTTATTTTTAAATTATAGATTTCAACCTCGAACTATGAGTTATGACTAAAAAAACCCAGCTGATTTTCATATCAGTATTTCGTTTATAATTTAAAGTACTTACAAAATTAGACTTAATTACCTATTCTTAAGGTATATAACTACTAATATAGAAAATGAAGGTTATATTATATTTAATTAGAATGTAGTAATAGAAGCATTTGTTTCGTGCTATACTTATTTAAAGCCGAGATGTTTAATAAACCACTAATCAGTATTCAACCTTCGTTTGTGTAAATTAATTTTGTTTTTAGGTAATAAATTATATTATGTACTGGGACTTTACTTCAAACGTGACTTAGATTAAAATTTCATAAATAGATTTAACAAATATATTATTAAGTTAGAGTTTAGGTTATGTTTACCTTTAGCCTCGAAAATAATTATTCAGTTTTCTTTTATTTATTTGGTCTTCTGGTCATAAGAATGACGACTAAGTACCTACATATTTATACATGCTATGGATATCTCAAAATCCATAGCATTAAAAAAAATATTGGAACACAATATGACTTAAACTTTTTAAAACAAATTATTCTTTACACAGTAAATGAGAATATTTTGATTAAAAATATATAAACGAGGTATTTAAAATATTTAAAATAATTGCACTAGCACTTACCCCTGGTAGTGTCCGTTTCTCATGGAGAGCCGTTTGAGCGCTGGATGCGCTCTCAGGATTGAAGTATGTTAAAAATGCACACCCTGTAACAAAGAGAATGAACTTTAATTTTTATGCATAATATATATTTTTATTTTTGTTGTAAATACTACTTTACTATGTACTTACGTAATAAGAGTGTAAATATGTTAACAGAATTATTTTTTTAATTAAAAATTTGTGAACGGTGGCTGCTACATTGTAAATCAGCAGCTTTGTCTAATGCAATAGGGTTTAAAATAGCGTAACGTTGTGTTTGATAAATATAATTTTTCTAGGAAAATTCCTAGTTTTGTTGGACAAATATCATTTTTCTATTATAATTCCTAAATATTGAAATACAATAGTATTTTACTTTTCTTTGTATAAAAGTCCTTAAGTCATTGCAATAAGACCCATTATCGAACCTAATAGAACAATTACCTCTGAGGTGCACACTATACATTATAATGTAGCCTTATATCATCATTGAATTAGCAATAATTTAGTTTACTGACAGTTAATTATCCTTGCTCCTGGGTATCACTGCTGTTGACAAGTGAGATGCTTGACGATTGAATTAAGTGTACTACTGAGGAAGTAATCATTGTATTGAGCATTTGTACAATGTGATTGTGACCATCACAACTGTTTCTTCTGACTTTCAATGGTCAAAAAAAATAAAAGTCAGTTAGTTAGAGCCAAAATTCAATAAATTACAGTTCAGGAGTATAAAAAATTGTATGTTTGTAAAAGCATCCACGATACAGGAGAAAATTCAAACTTGAGGCAAAGTTTTAATAAAAAAAAAACAGGAATTTGCGCACTTAATATCACAGGATATTAAATGCATAAAATTTAATTGTATCACACATTGTTTAATGTATCACTCAGTTTGTCACCCAGGACTGTCCTGACAGTATTTAAAAATTAATACTATTAGAAATATATTGACAAATCCATAGCTAGCTATACCTAAAATATTAGTTTTCAACCCAAAAACGAAATAACTTCCAATAAAAAAACATCAATACACTTAACATCACCCCATCCCACTACAAAAAAAAAATAACCAAACAAATACAATAAAAAATTAAAATTCCGCTGCAGTTTGTCGTTTCGAAAATGGCAGCTGATATGTGTTCGGATTACACTCAGCGTAGCTTTATTTGTAGGCGACGGTGTCTATCGAATAGAAATGAAGTTGTGTTATCGACGGTCCGATGGACGTAAGTGCAACGTGCTGAACTAGTTGAGGTGGCCATTGATGGAATTATGTTTGGATGTCAGTATAGAAACTGAGTTTAAAAGAAACTATTTGCTTGTCTTTCTTTTTGATGGTGGAAAATCATCCTTGTCTATCTTTAAGTTTAGTAACACAACTAAAAGTATACGTTTTAACTGAATTACAATCAGTTTTTCGGAACCACTTAACGTATTTTTTGGTATAAGCCGGTAAATCAGCAGACGAATCACGTGATGGTAAGCAATCGCCGCCGCCCACGGACACCCAAAACACCAGAATGTTACAAGTGCTTTGCCAGTCTTTTGGGGGGTTAGGAATTTAAGGGTTGTTATGAAATCGAGGGTTAGGAAAATTGAGAAGAAGGGAAATTAGGCCTCCGGTAACCAACGAAGCACAACGCAAGCTTTGTTTCACGTCTATTTTCCAGTGAGGCCATGGCATCACTCCGGTTGAGCCGGCCCATTCGTGCCGAAGCATGGCTCTGCCACACTTCAATGTTTTTATAGATATAAAAACAAATTTACACCAAAAAATAATTATAATTATTAATCATCATTAAACTGTCCTCATAAGTATAACATCTTAAATTAAAAGCCGGTAACAATGTAAGTGGGTAACAAAAGAATACTGTGATATTCTAAGCGTCACTTAATAATTTTGCCCAGCTCTGGGGCGGTGAAGATCGCAGTGTCATGTAATGTGTCCCAGCCATTTGTCTACGTCACATCTTAAAAGGACAGACTGCACGTTCTACGACTATGTGCAGTAAGTTTATAGGAATAGAGTTTTAAGTCCGATAAACGAATGTATATTGTATAGGTTTAGAGAACTTTGTAATGAAATTGGATTTATTTGTTTTATTAGAAGACTGTTTAATACTTGGGTATGCATATTATTTATTTCGATTAAAGATGATGATGATTACGTGAAGAGACTAATTTTAAGGTTCTCTAAGCAACAAATACTTTGAGGAAAGACAACAAGCAAGCATAATTAAACTCGAACAATTTAATCCTATAAGTATTCGTTTAATTGAACGGGCCGTGGCCCCAAAATTAACACCTAATAAGGAACCCCGAACGGCTCCATTACACAAATAATCTCAACTTCACGCTTTCTTTACTCAAATAACCCTCAACTCGCGAAATTAACAAATAAACACAATTCAACCCTACAATTAATACCCGCAATAATTAAAGTAGCGTCCCTACCCGTACCCGGGACATTTCTTTACGAAAATAAACGAAAGCCTAAGTTGGAGCTTTAAAAATTATGACTTGGCAACATCGAATGGACCGGAAATGTATAGGCGCAGGAAATGAACCCGTTAGCGCAATCCAAGATGGCGGCCAGGAAGCTGGGCAGCCGATTTATTCGTGTTGCTGGACCATAGCAGATGAAATACTCTATTATGACGTATGGTAATGTTGCGATGCTTTTAAAGGGTTAACAGAGATTTACAGTGTCTGCCAATACTGATTTACAATGGATTTGGGATTACGGGGTGCTAAGCCCTGTTGCCATTGTTCTTCGTTTAAAGCGAGTGTTTTGTTTGCGCTTGTATTATGTGCTGTGAATTTTCCATGATGTGCTTGTTCGAGTTTGTTGGTACAGTGATTGATCAAAGTGCAGTGTAATTGTTCTCGATTGTTGCGTGAAACTTTAGTTTGAATCAAACATTTGTTGTCGATTTTTTTATCTTGCCTTGGTACAAAAAAAATGTTAGTTTTTTTTTTAGTTTTTGTAGCATATTATAAACTTTCTTACTCAGATAATTTAATGTTTCCTAAACTATTTCTTAGGTACGATTTTGTTCTCAAAAGAATTGCTAGGTTAAGTAACCATTAAATGACTGCGTTCGGCGGTGAGTCATTATCTACCAATATAAAAGAATTAAAGACTAATACTTTGAGGTTTAAGCAGCAACATTGCAAAAATATACTTTCGACGATATATTTGAAATGTCGCCACTTTTAGGCACGTTTTATACTTAGAAATGACGTAGCTTTGTTTGCTTACACGACAAAGTAAAAATACTTGTCTAATAATTTTAATGACGTAACTGAGATACTGAGATATTATCATCCCAATAATAACCGCACAATTTTACATATCTAAACCTATCCTAACAACGTACTCTACCCATTTAGTCGATGTAATATGAGTCCCAATGCACGCAGCAATTCGAGATGCATTTGCAGGTTGTTAGCGATGACATGCCATTGACAGCTACTGTGTGACACACGTCATGGAGGCAGCCAATCAGGTGGATTTGGTTAGGGTATCAGGTATCTAAAACTGAAAATATTTTGGTGTGTTGGTATTTGTGTTTTGTTGGTAGTTTCTGTTTTAAAACTGAAGAGAATATATTTTTTTATCCTTCTAAGTATATAATGAAAACAGGAGTCTAAGCATAATTATATTCGACAATAATTATGGTTTTGTTTTAGTTATTTTATTGGTAGGTAACTTGTCAAGTTCTTAATTGTAGTTTTCGCTAGCATTACTGCCGAGAACAGAAAAGTATTTGTGGCTAATGGATCATTCGCAATATATATATATAAATTTTAAACAGTATATAATGTCAGTTATTTTTTTATTTGACATACCAGATGCCAGTAATGAAACTTGTTTTGGTGTACGAGAAAATATTAAAATATATGATAACTGTCTGAAGTAAATAAGTAGGTATTTTAGCATAACTTAGGCCAATACCCATAATAACCTAAGCTCATCCACGACCAACCTGCACATCTATGATAACACGATTTTGTATAAACCAATTGTAGCGTATCAAATAAGCACAAAAGCACGCGATTAGTGCACCGCGCTAATTTACGCTGGCCGGTCAAATTTGCATCGACGCCGGCCGCAACCTACCACAACCCGCTAATTAGTAGTTAGCCGCTTTTATTTCCGACCCAACGTTATCTAAGCCGCGGTAATCTGCTACTGTAACGCCCAACCCTGCCTATGCGGTTGAATGTACGGTTTTCGGTGTTTAAAAAATGTTGCGGCCATTTTTAGAGGCGTTGAAGGAAGGCCGTGGTAAGTTCAGTGGTTTCGTTTTAAAGTAATACTGATAAAGTTTTGTGTGGGGTTCGGAAACATGGTGGGTGTGGATCGTGGGTTAGCGTTTGGTTGTGTTTAAATGGGGATAAGATTGTGGAAGGTTCTTTATCAAACGATTTTATTTATGTTGCCCCGTTTGTTACTTTGGGTCAAAAGTTGTGGTCAAAATTTTACCACTTTTCTGACGACAGACTTTAACCTTGATGATATATATAAATTATATTGAAATATAATTTATTTTTTCACTACCCCTATTATGGATATCAACAAAAGGCATCGATTGGTAGAATATAGTTCATTAAAACCGCTTAACATAAATAATATTTTTTGTGAACTAGTCTTATGATATAAATTCGCGATATCTAAAACACTGAATTAAGATATAAACATTACTACTACGTGTAAATTGTACGAGTCTTATTATAGGATCCTAAAGAACTTACTAAAATTTTTAAACGTAATGTAGATGTACAGAGATTTTAAGAACCATCGTCTCACTCAAAAAATAAACAAGTCACTAACCTACTTCAGTAAGTTGACTTCGAAAACAAGAGACGTTGAAAGCAGTTTCATAGTCTTAAAATATAAAGTTTCCTCTTTCAAATAAACCTTGTGGAACAGGTAAACTACTGTTCTAATTAGTTTTCTTTGTGGCTCTAGTTTTGAATATTGCGGAGATGTAGTCTCATGGTAGAACATTAAATTACATTAAACTTCGAATTCAAAGAGTGATGTGATATAATCAATCTTTAAAGTTAAATATTGCACCACCTCATGAAAACTCTAGAAAACAAAACAAGAGTAGAAATCCTCATAATTATTGGCACTAAAATAAAAGAATCTTAACTTTATTCTAATGAGAATATCCCTAACTTATGAAATTCAAATCGTTAATGAGAAAAAAATCCGTGAAACCGAAGTCTCTACACTTGAGAAAAGTTTCCTTCCTCCATAGACGAAGTGAAAAGATGCAACGTTGCAACTTCTCAATGAAAAATATTCAATAAAAAATACGTTCTAACACTTTTTCGCTGACATTGAAAAAGGTGGCTTAAGAATTCGATTTAAGAGTTATTTCGGATTGTAAGGTGAAGTGAATAAGGTTGGTTTTTGTGAAGGAGTGGGAAAGTTCGCTTTCAAGTTTACATTGTTGGGTGAAATTAGTTCCAGTTGAATGTCAGAAGAGATATAAAGTGTATTCCATCTAGTACGCCGGTTGCGTGCCGGCCGGTTGCCGGTCTATTTGCATTGAAATGATCGGTCAGGAAGCCGATAAGATTGTCTATACTACAGTCAACAATTGTATACTTTAGGGATATTGGCTTTTTTATGAGGTTCACTCACGCTTTCAAAGTTTTTTATCTTTAAAAGTATTTTTCGATTATGGAGTCTCTAAACTAATGTCTTTGCCTACTGACAGAAGATTTTGCTTTCGTTAGACTGAGAACTGATATAGTTTCTTTTTCTGTTCTGAGATAGTATCAGTCTGAGAAAAAGTTTAGTGGAAACTAAGCTAGAAAATAACTTACAAAAAGAAACTTGCAAAATAACCAAATACCCAGTATTAAAAAAAGGCTTATTAAAAAGCTATGAAAAGGTTTCCCTAACCGATTTTATGAAAGGCAAAAAATAAAAGTACATTGCCCCAACTTCGTCCCCAAACTAAAAGATGAAAAGCGCAATCATAAACGGCTTTACATTTCTCCTATTAAAAGCGATGACAGCAAAAAATAGCAAAATTAAAAGTTCATAATACAGTTTTCTTTTGAAAGTAATTCGATCTATTTCGAGGCGAAGCCTTGAGGCGCGCCTTAGCTAAAGGCCCGATGGGTGTCTCGGGCGAAATTGCATTATCACCGTGTTTTAATTAGCCTCTCGCCAAGAAATATGTATAGATAAGTTTGTTAAAGTTACTGTGAGAAAAGTATGTCTTGTGTTCATACGTCTTGTTGATGTAGTGTTCTAGTAAATTAGAATGTGGAGTCTACTCTTAAATGTTGTATTTATTTAAGTCAAACTTAGGCTTTCTATGTTTTAAAATCCTTCTCGTCATTGATCTAAACATGAATCAATCTAAGTATGGAAAGCCATGCTTCGACACGAATAGGCTGACTCGACCGGAGTGACACCACGGCCTCACAGGAAATCGACGTGAAACAACGGTTGAGTTGTATTTTGTTGTGTAAGTTGAGGTTATCGGAGGTCCAAATACCACCCTTCCCAATACCTCAACAACCCTTAAATTCTTAACTCCCCTTTTGGGGTTAGGAGTATATTATAAAGGCTTCTATTACCTTTTACCAAAGAGTGTAAAACTTAGTCTAGACTTACAAAAGGAACTAGATTATCTAAGAATTCATTTCGCAACATTTTCTCACACTCCATAAATTCTCGTTGTAACCTTAACCTCGTTTGTCACTTTATACTCCATAGATTCTCATTCCAAATATAAAATGTTGCTCCTGTCTTGAGGGACTTCGTAAATATGTACATATAGATATACTGGTAGATGTGTATGTTTGTATGTGCTGCACGTGTATTTTATACTCTATATGCATTTTGAAAAGTAGAGAGCTAATCTGGTTAAATTCAGCTTTTGCTTGTTATGCTATGTATATTGTCCAATTTTATGGCATAAGCTGCCGGTAAACGAGCAGACGGATCTGATGGCAATGCCGCCAACGGACACTCGTATCACCAAGTGCGTAGCCGGCCTTTCAGGGGTAAGAAATTAAAGGGTTGTTGGGAAGATTGGGAATGTAGGTAATACGGCATCCGGTAAGATCACTCACAAAACGCAAGTACTATTGCACCTCGGTTTTCTGTGAGGCCGTGGTATCACTCCGGTCAAGCGGCCCTTTCGTGCCAAAGCATGACTCTTCCACACTTTTTTGTACTACTGGCCTTTTCAATGAACCTATTGGAGTTTGCCATATTATTTTAAAAAAAATACCTACACTATCTAGTATAACTTATCCATTAGTACCTAACACTAAAACAGAGATTCATTAACAGAGAATTAGCTCTAACTAACAAGCAAATAGGTGTTATATAAACACAAATTCAATAAAGCAACTGCACTAGAATCTTTAGAGGAGATTAAAACAAAAGTTGCAAGTAATAATTTCAAAGACACGGAATTAAGACACTTTGCCATTAGCACGTTAATTAATAGAGAATTCGTCGCTAAATTTATTGCCGGCTCCGGACTACGGACAAATGAGAAGCAGCAAAAACTGTTCGGGGATAATATTGTTCTAGTTATTCTACTGGAACTTTGTACATCATTATGTTATTATTATGTTCATGCTTGTGAACGGGTTGGTGGACTGGTTTATTTTAATCTATTGACGAATTTGTGCTTGACTAATCTAATGGTGTAATGTTTTACCAGTATCGTCATGCCTTTTACTCGTATCTCCGGAGAGATAGGTGGAGGTGCACATCGTAATGTCACTTTACAATGTAAACCCACTTTTCACCATTTGTATTATAAGCCACAAAATATTTTGCCCAATCCAGGAATCGAACGCAGTCGTATTTGCGACCACTCGACCAGTTATTTTTTTATAATTAATAGCTCTATCCAAAGTGAAAAGTAATATCTAAGTCACGCCCTATAATACTTAGAATTGTTACACAGCGCACGAAAAAGAAGCTAAACAATAAAGTTATTGTAATGAATTTAGAAATTTAAAGCAAGAACACGAATGCATTTCAACGAATTTGTATTTTAATAATTTACAAAAATCTTGGCATTTGTCCTTATCGGCATTCATAAATTCGTCGACAATACAATCAAAAGCAAATGCAGCCTTCCAAAACATCGCAGGACAGAAAACCGCTTCAATAAACCAAAAGAATTTATATCCTCGAAACTACACACGTTCGTGACACGACATTGTAAGCCTGTAATCTCATTTTTAATGTAAAAACAAAATTCGTAGCCAGTAAAATATAATCCACAATCTTGTTGATCGGCCGCGGGTCGTACGTTCATTTGTTTATTACCCTGCATCGTCCAACGGCCTAAACTTTTTCCTGGTCTTTTCCAACTAAATTCTTTCTTGGCAATTTGCACATAGCTACCTTGCTGTTTGCGTTTCCTTTCGGTGGCAGATTTGTTGGCTTTTTTACTACAGTGGCCAACGTTTTTCTTGTTTAATTACGTAATAATACAGTGGAGTCCAGAGCCCGGTGTTTTAGTGGGACTTTGTTTTGGATTTTTTTGGTCCGCCTCCCCGCAGATTGAAGTTTTGGCTATCAACGTTTTTGTTTTCCTTGTTTCCACTAATTTAATGTCTTTGATCTTGTTACAATCTAAATGAACGAATAGTTATTTTTGTGAAATTCTTGCCTCCTGCCAGCTAAATTGCAATTTTAGGAACAAAGATTCCCCAAGATCAAAATATGTATTGTATTTTTCGTACAATAAAACAGCTGGATGTTTAAAATAGGAGTGCTACAATAGTCCAGAAGAAGCTCAAAAAATGCGAAACAAAAAGCGGGTATCCGTACAGCGTACAGCGCAAAACAGTGGAGCTCGTTCACACTATAGTCGGTACAGTTTCGGGTGCGGGTTAATCCGCCGGTGGCCGCCTCGGGAATTAGTATTCTTCTAGCGTCCTCACGCGGAAAAAGTTGGACTTAAAAATTTGAAGTTGCATATTTTCCTAGAGCTAAAACTGAATGCTGGCTGGATAGAGATATCGCGAATGTGGAATATCTTGGAGCAAATAAAACGACTGAGTGAATTTGTTCTTGCAGAATTTTTGATGTTCTCAGGTCGATATTTGGATTTGAAATCTACTTCAGTCGAACAAGTGCTCAAATTATGCTCACGTACGCTAAAGTAAAATATGAAAGGATTTTATATTTTTTTTATTACAATTTATAATCACATAACTAAACACACGTGTAACGGTTGGTTTTATAACCAGATACTTAATTTGAAAATAATATTGAACTTAATTTGAAATTGAAAATAATAATATTGCTGTGCCTAATTGGGTGGTGTGCGTTGTTAATTGTCACTTAATTTTGTATTTCAACCACCTGTGTACATTATGGATCCAATAAATTCTTGAAAATAAAATATTCGAAAATGGAAATATACTTAGGTAGATAATATGTATGTCCAAAATTGAGACTTAATTCTTGAGTTACCAGTCATTCATTCCATCCACTATCCTCAAGAATTATTAACCAAAATAGTTAATAATTCATTTGAATACAATTTCATATAGCATGTAGTTACATTGTTTATTATTTAATAAAGTGGAAATCCCACAAGTTTACGGCTTCATCGCAGTTCAGAACTTACTTAGCCAAATGGCTAGAGTTTGTTCGCTCAACAATTTACATTCGTTTCATGATACGAAACAACTTCCCAGTAGGTAGTATTGTTCGCTAAAATGGACACGCCTTTTGTATTTACGATACAAAGTAACGTTTGTGATTATTATAGAGATAGTCATATTTATGTCGTCCTAGTACTGGGTAATAATATAATTGGGTTAAAGTGAGAGTAACTGTTGTAACTACAATACTTACAACTTCTTTGACGAATAAGCGTGATTTACTACCAGAGATGTGCTATGTAGTTATGCTACGAAGATAGCTAGCTAAGCTGTGTAACGTAGCGTAGCACCCTAAAACAAGTTTTGTAATGGTTCTAAAAAATACAATTTATAATTAATTAATCAAAAGTAGTTCTCGTCGCGAATAAACGATTTAAACCGAATTCCTTCAACTTTTTCACAAAATTACATTTTGAAACAAAACTAATACGTACAAAGCCATACTCATAAACGACATAATTATTAGTATTTAAGTCAAGCTTAATTGCAAACTAAACAAAAATAGAAAAAAAAAACAAACTTTAAAAAAGTTACAAGCACTGCCCTATCAGCACAAGTAAAAATAACAAACGTTCTATGACTTCTTTAAAACTGTGCGACAAAACAGCTTTCAACATTCTTAATATTAAGTATTTCTTTCAACGGCATGACGGAAGAATAAAATTGCATATCAGGGTTGGCGGAACTGATCGTATTCTTGCTTATAACCAAGACTCTGGCACCAGGCCAGCAAAAAGTATTGAATAAAAAGTCTAAATAGCACCGAGTATTATGTAAAAGGTAGGGCGATCATCGTCCAATAAAATATTTTCCTTGTAAAGGGGTAGGTAGGACATGTAAGTAAAATGAAAAAATATTAACTTTGTCTTGAGTAATATAGCTACCTAGACTGAATACGTCAATCAAAATGTGTGCCTGTGTTACATACGGATTTTAAAATGAATAAATCTGAAAGTACCTATGTTAACCCATACGGCGGTATTCAAACTATAATAAGGTTTCTATTACTTAGCAGTAGCGAGTACAACAAAAAAATCTAAGAGTCTACAGTCTTAAAAATAAATAACGTTTCAAATCAAAATTATTCACGTAATTTCCGAGTGGGTGGAATAATAAAATATTTAAATAATTCTGCAGCAACTATTAAAACACATTTCTTACAATGGCAACACACGCACAATTTTTTGCTGTGGCAATCAATAACTGGGCGATATGATCACTAGAGTGACTACTTGCAGTGTTGCAAGGAAGAAAAAGAAAGAATGAAATGAAAGAAAGGAAAGAAAGTAATGTAAGTGCGTGAGCGTTATCGCGTGCGTGATATTTTTGTTTAGCCGCCGTATGCTGCTACTTACAATTAGTATAAACAGTTGATTTTTTCTACTATGCAAGAGTTGAACCCTTTTTTAAAAATAAAAGTTGTTCGCAGCGTAACGTATTGCTACGTCATGTTGTCAAATGAAATTCTGAACAAACGGTCTATGGATAAGTACGACGGGTGTAATGGTGTTTATGCAATTTTCAGAGTACTTTGAATATTATTATTTTTTCTATAAACGATAAAAAGATAAATGGTCGACCCCTAATAAGTCCAAATATGATTGATAGTTAAGATTTTTAGAATCTTTGGTATTCTTCGTAAGTAAGTAGTGACGACAACACTAGCATTTTTAATTACTATTCATACATACTGCACATTCATAAAAACATACACACACAGAGAAAGACTCAAATTACAGTATGTTTTTGTTTTACATAAACTCATTCAAACTTACAAGAATGTATAAATTATGTAATTTTTATTACATTTATTTCTATAACAAAAAAACAACCAGGTGAAATTCAAAAGACCTCATACATAACATCGCCCTCAATACGAAGCTCAGCTGACACCTTTCAAACCCAAAAACAAGTGCCATTTACCTGTTAAATAACGGTCGTGACCTTGAACCCATAGATTTATCGTACACAGGCGTTCCAAAACATTATTGGTAATATAAATAAAAATAACAAATGATATGCCGTGACTGTACCAATTTGTTCTGATAATATTCGACGTTCAGCCGAGCTGTGATACAATCAGCTTTGGGCAACAAAAGGTTTGGTGCTATTTATAGCGGGGGTTATTATTAGAACGACGTTAGGCCTAATATTGTCTTGTTTTTAGGTTATGTATTAATTGTATTTATGAATGAAGGGATAAGGCATGCGAGAATGGATGGCGTATGTGTGTGGGCATACTATATACAACAAGATTAATGATTTGAAATTGTTTTGAATTAAAACATATGCATATCTAGATAAGACATGGTTTCTTAAATAATTAAAATTGTTGTTAGATGATGGAGCAAAATGTTCCAAAATCAGAACAATTTTATTTAATTCGAATTTAAGCATTATTTTTTGTCAATTACTTCTACACTACTACACACTTTACCGCTAACAGATATAAATATGATAATCCATAATCCTTACAAGACTAGTATCCACTCGTTAAAACACGCTAACACTGGCACCCCGCACATTGTCAAAATTTTGCCAACTCTAATCGCTAATCGTATTGCTTATCGGTACAACTTCTTATTGTTTATGTGTTATGCATTTTCTAATATCAAATTGGGGACGGGACCGTTTTAGAAAATAAAGTTGGGTCATTTAGAATTATTTGAACTCATATTGGAAGTGGTTTTATCTGGATTGTTCTGGTTATGTCACCAGTTTTGTTTTGCGAAATTAAATTGTTCTCCAAAATGTTAACTTTAATTTTATAAAAAGATTTTTACTTTTTTTACATATTAATGTAATAGTAATTATCATATGATTTTTATTTTATTTATTTATAAACAATATGACATCTTACAGCTAATTCCAATACATTATTTAACCTAACCCATGACACAATAACCGTTTGATTTACTATATTTTTTCTAAGTAATTTTACTGAATGTTTCAAAAACATAAACTATATCATTTCAAAGACCTTGTAATATTTAACACTGAAATTCAAACATGTCAGCCATATAGTCTTCAAAAAACATTTCTTCGTAAAAAAATTAAAGATACAAAATGCCAAAACATTTACGTGTATTTTTCTTAATGTGATATGAAATGTGTCAACGAGAGCGCTCCGTCTTGTAAGCGACTCCAATTATCATGGCGTGCCACGCTGTATGGGAACTGACGACAGACTGCTATTTTTAGATGATTTATATAACAATATTGTAATAGAAAATCTCTATTTTTATACGTGAGTTACTTTTTTTATGGTATAAGCCGGTAAACGAGCAGACGGATCATATGATGGTAAGCAATCGATTTTTCATAGATAGGTCATCTGATGGCAAAAGCCATGTACACTCGCAACTTTATGGCTTTACTGGCTTAAAGAAAGAGACACTATTAATTTAATTGACTATAATTGAAACTATACACGTTTACGTTCATTTGAATTCCTATTAGGTCATTATTACTTGAAAGTTGAATGAGGAACAGTTACCACCGTTAAGTACAATAACCCCAAACAACATATTCAGTTAACCTTCAAAAATGTAACACTCACAAAGAAAAATAACGAACACTATTAATAATAATTTATCAAAGAATTAGGTTGCCTTTTCACCAGAGATATGCTATTATATGTAGCTAAGTATCGTACGAAAATGTAATAGCTAAACTGTGAAACTATGTTGCCGTTTCCACTGATGCTAAGCTATTTAGCTGAGTGATGCGTAGCTCGAGTTTGCGATGCATCGATAGTAGAGAAGCCGTCCGTAGCACACATCCATAGCACGCATCTCTCCATATAAAAAACATAGATCACCTAAGTCCGTTTCCACAAGTGCTAAGCTATATGTTCTCAATATGATTGGTGGAAGCCAAACACATCCACAGCATAGCTTAGCACATTTCTGATAGAAAAACACCCTTAGCCCGTAGCCATTATTATTTTAGAAACCATTTAGGTCTAATGTTGTAACGTTAATCCATTTACTCAGTACTTGTATCCGTTGATGAACATTGGTTCTTCGCTCAGTATAAAAGCCATTATTAGCCTAGAATGCGAAGGATACTTAAGTCTGGATCATTACACTGGGGGCCGATAAAAAGATTATAGATTTTTTGTAACCTACAACGTCTTTTATCTGTGTTTGGTTCGGTTTTTGTCACGAACACTAATGATGTAGAAGGTTGTGTGTGAGGATATAAAGATGTTTTAAACATAATTGTTTCAAAGATTAATATGAGATTTTAAATAGACTTGTAAACATAACATAAATAAAAAATCTGTTTGATAAGTATGGCCATTTTTGTCGAATAGATTTTTAAACGTTTCTTTCTTTTTACGTTGTAATGTTGCACTAGGATTTTCTCCTGTGTCGTGGGTGCGTTTACAGATGATACAAAGAGTTTCTTCGGGTGGGAATCGAAACCGCTTCACGTTGCGCAGTAGCCGGTTGCCCAGCCACCGCGCCAACAGTGTAGTCGAAACTAAAGGTTAGATTTCTTTTGAATCGCAAATTAAATATGTGACGCTCTATTTGTTACAAAATCCGCGTAATATAACTGTATTTTCTCCAAATAGCCGTTGGCCGGCTGATTAATGCCCAGACAATCTAATCTATAATTTAATTCAAATCATCGAAACCCCAAAATCCCGGGTTCAAAAGTGTGAATCCCGCATATTTATGCCCTCAATTACGACCGCCAACTTCGGAGGCATTCCTCGGACAACAATTATACAGGGATTACGTCCGGGACTCATAACAGTCCCGGGGTATCCCGGTTATCCGGACTATCCCGTTAAATAGGTATAATGTGCACTGGCCGGATTAAGTATGGAGGATCATATTATCCTTAATTGTACTTTTAAGTACAAGTTTATGTGTGCGATTATACCTTAATACGGTGTTTGGTGTTGCTAATTTGATTTCAGCCGTAAATAAGACATTAATTAATTGGATTCATAAAAGGTCGCGATTTAATTAGGCTTTGGGTTTGTGATATAAATTTTCATACGAGTTTCACAAAAGACATAGGTACTTAAGTCCTTCATTTTTGCGGTCACTTAGTTACTTTTTCGAAGTAAAATATGTAGTATTTAAAACTAAAATTACTATTTATTCAAAGTTAATTGCTCTTTGACTGAAACTTAGTAATTTAAAATGCAATAAAGTGTTCGCGTTCTTCATTAACGTTCGTTAAAAACTGCATAATTTTCAACGCTTATTATTTAAAGTTTACGGCTACCATAATAATACAATGTTCTTATATAGACTGTGATATTAAGCTATTAAAATACAAAGTAAATAATTTAATTTTGGTTCTAAAAATTTTTCCATCAGAGTCTATTCGATACCCAATCAGAGTTCAAGAAATAGAGACGTCACAACAATCTCCTCCAGTCATTTGACACAAGCAAAAAACCAAATTGAAGTTCCCCTGTAACACAGGAGACTTAACGACAAAAAACAGAGGTAGCGGAGTCAGCACAAAAGGGCAGTTAAAACAAAAAGTGGGCAGACAATAAAACCACCCCCTGTTGAGTAACATATATGATCACTATCTACTAAGTTCCAGTCGCGCTGAATTCGCACTGTGTACAGCCGGCCTAATGGTGCCACGTGAATCAATAACTGCTGACCGGCTCATTACTGACCCTGCTTTCAATCAACACGACACACCCAACTCCAAACCTTACCCTTACACCACAAGGTTTATATTCCACCATCTCCCTCTCAACACTAAGGCTTTTAATATCGATAGCTCTAATAAAAGTGTCAAACTGCTATGTCCGCGCGAAGGAATACAGTGAACGTTTTTATTGACTATTAGTAATAAAATAAAGGAGAAATGGAAGTTTCCGTGATGATAATATCACAATGATACTTATGAGGTCGCTGTTGGGACGGACATTAAGAAGTAACAAATGATTTAAGTTGTCTCTTGGCGGAGGGAGACGAGACTTCGCTTATCATTTGCTGTAACTTTAAAGGGTTTTGTTTGAGAAATTATTATTACGATTATAGGCCGTGAAACTGCTTCTATAATCTTGTCTTTTGGTAACTGCCTCGTTGTGTTAGAAATTACGACTTTAATTGTTCGAGGTCCTAGATTTGATCGTTGTGTTGTCAGTGTCGTTGAAGATTTCGGTTTAAACATTTTTAGTATTATAGCGTGGAGTTTAGAAATGTTTGAACATTAACGAACGTAATCAAGATTGGACCTTTATTGGTAAAAGTCGATAAAAAGATTAGGTCAATTAGAAATCTAACTTTAATATTCAAATGGCAAAAAAGAAAAAGTAACAAAATCCTATAGTAATATCTATAACAATAATCTAAAACATCATTTTAATAAAGCTCTAAAAACTAACGAGCTCATAAAACGAAATTACTATGGGAAAGACAATAGTAGAAAATTCTACAACGAAAAATCTTTTCCAATTTCTACCTCAATGTTTTAGTTCAATTTCCTTATTACCAAAAGTAACGTCTATTGGATTGTCATTAAAATAAGTTATAGTAAACGGTCACGTGATATCTTTCCATTGAAATCTGCAATAATTAAGAATTGTATTTTTATCGAATCTAGTTTAATGGTTGCCTTGTGTGCCAAATTTGTAGAATTTATTAATGAGAACGTGTTTGCGAGCGTTTGATTGCAATTCCAAAAGGTGCTGATTTTAAACAGTATTTTACGCTATTTGTTTCTGATATTATATTTTCTGCTTCATTTGTTAGTTGGCTTGGTTTATTATTTTCTACATGTTATTCAATTAATGTCAGAGTAATTAATATTTGTCTGTCTATCAGACAACAGATCCATCAGTAAAATACGCCGTCGGTAATTTATTTTCTTGTTGGAAAAATAACAACTACAAAAATACAGTATTTCTCTGATTTTCAGACTGTCCGATATTCTTTGAACTTAATTAAAAAATAATTGTAAAAAATATATTTATATCCAAAATATAAATCACGCTAACCACAACAGCTGTTCCAACATGATCAACTCCAAACCCTTCGGATTGAAGAAGGTCCACAACCCATTGAGAGTAATTAAAACAGAAAAATAGCGAGGGCCGTGTAAATTTAAAATTTCCCTCCTTTCATTAATCATCTTGAGGCCCAAAGCCGACAAAGCCGAGGCCGGTGCCGACAACGTATAACAAACGGTACAGTTTGAGGGTCTCCTGTCTCGCTCTAGCGCAGGCCGAAGAAAGAAACCGGCTACTCATATTTCAACGTCGATGCCCATGTAAAGGACACGAACCGTATTTTCTAAACAAAAGTTTTGGGTGTTTGCTATTGCCAGATTTTTTAGAGCAGTGTGAAAATTTTGTTGAGGCTTACAATGCTTCTCGATATTATGATTTTAGGTCAAACTCCTAAAAAACTATAGCACTGAGAATGCCACGTCAGTCAATTACGTCATTAGTCCCTTGTCATCTCATCTTGTGTTATGGATCCCAGACATACAATGCACTGCTTTATTTCTTTATCTATCTATCTAAAATAAATAAAAGTTGATCAAAATCAAGTGTCTATGAAAATTAGTTTCATAAAATTTGCGATAATAAAATAATTTTAAATATGACCCTATTTACTCGAATAGCTTTACTTAAGGCGTATCTTATGGCAAATGAATCACCCGAAACTAATCGCTTTTAAATAAGAATTAAACGAAAACCCTAAGTAGATTATAAAGCACTTAAGTCCTCTTTGTCTACTCGTGAGCAGAAATGAGCAACGGTGTACACTCATTAATAATTTTAAAAGGAAAAGCGGCTGTGAAATAAAATAACAATATTATTAAAAGGTCCGTCAGTCTGTTTTATGAATGGCCGTTTCCGTTACAGAGTTGCAGATTTTTGTTTTTATATGAAATTTTAATGGGAAATTGTATACGTACTGACGTGGATAGTAAGCGCCAATTTATTTCCAGCCGGTATGGGTTTAAAGAGGAAACAGCGCATTGGTGCGATTTATATTATCAATGGCGATTGATTAAATACTTCCACTGACTCCATAGAATTCAAAGATGAATTGAGCACGTGCAAGCTTTGATAAAATGCGCAATTTTTTAACTAGAAACCTTCAACATGTCTAAATAATTACAGCAAAGAACGCGATGTTTTCTGCCCACACCATTTTCAATCAACATTTCATTTCCTGCTCATAATGGCAAAAGCGCTTGATGATGAATCGGCAAATATAAACCCAACAAACTGGAAACAAGCAATCACCGCCTTACAATACAAAAATATGAGTACCTATACAGGCTTCATTGAAACACTACGAAAAATATAGTTTTTGAATGGAAGTCAGCAGATTTCCCATGCGGGGAGACGCGAGACAAAATCTGGCGTAAGTTTTATTCTCCTTGACAGAAACTTGCCAGTGGAGCCTTTTTAGTTGAACGACGAAACAGAATTCAGTGCGCAAAGCGAAATTTCTAGTAATATCTTCGAAAGTTAACGCTTCGCTCGCGGCCTCAACTACTGGTCGCAACTCCGACAAATAGTTTGTCAAATAAAATTGTACGAACACCAAAAATAATTTAGAACCCACAGTTCTTGAGTGAGTCACCGAATATCCATAAGACACGTCTATATTTCTTCCATAAAAGGTTAAAGGAAATTGTATCAGCATTGTATTGTTAGGTGGCAGTTATTGCTAAAGCCATTAAATGCTATTAGGGCTACAATTGGATAAGAATAAGTATTCTGTATATTCTATTAGCTTAAACATCAGAAATCATACTTGCATCCTCTAAGACTACAGTAATATATAATATGCTAAGTTTCTGATACTTTTAGTAAAATCCTCTAAAATCCATATCCTTTTTTCGTTGCAAAAAGTAAAATCCGCGATCAAGAAACATACTCAGATATTCTTAAAAACTCAAGTGGAGGGAATGGTTTATTTAATGGTGCACTCAGGCAATGGACTACTAAGTAGCTTGCTTACTGGCCCACTTAAGTCCAACGCTTATGCTTAAGTAGCTCAAGCCTTAGGAACATTTGGAAATACGCTCAAGTCTTCTTCTGTTTTCCTGGATCTTGTAATCACATGAACTTCTTTGCCGTTTTTAATTATATGCGCTGATGAGTCAAGTTTATAAAAACTTGTATTAGTAATACTAACTGATGGATGTTAAAAAACCAAGACCTTTGATGAATTCGTTCAAAAATTCTGATCGTATACATACTTAAAATAAGCTACTCCACATTTCATAACATTCTGAGTGGCAAGCAGTGTTTCCTATACATGGCAGCTAAAGTTCTCTATTAAAAGAACACTAGACAGTTTTAATTATGCAAAATCATCGATGTACGCTCACCTATTCGGGTCAGCTGGTGCGGAGGCTGGCAGTTTTAAAAATGAAACAATGGACGGGAAATGAAGACCGGCCATGGTACGTATGTTGGAATGAAATAGTATTGTTAAGGGTGCTTCAGACGGAAGTGTACGGCGGCCGCGTGTTGCACTTTTGTATCGGTTTAGAAAAGCGTTTGAATCGTGCGAGGCATTCAAATAGGTTTTATATTTCGAAATGGATTTACTGAAATGTATTCAGAATTGTGTATTCAGTATTTTATGCTGTAATGAACAGTCAATTCCAATGTGCACGAGTTTGTGGACGATTTTTTATTGCTTTGCTGGGAACTAGTGCGTTATAACGAATTGACGCGACGGAGATATCTTTTAATTGAGTTTTATACATCGTAGGAAATATGTATGCTTGTAACATAACATCATACCAGTTATTTGACTACGGGACAAATTAAGCCTTGTTCTCTTTTATTGTCAGTCTCAATAAATGAACATGAACTAAACGACATCCAACCACATTTTTCTGAAACTGAATCTTAAAATCAGTATCCTATGCTTAACAAATAATCGTTCATACCTTATCTGGACAATTTACTGTATCTAAAGCTTACTCACAACTAAACATAACACTTTTAAATAACGAGCCATTCTCAATAATCCAACAACAAAGCAAGTCCAGCCATCTAAAAACTTATCTCCTTCCATAACATTAAAGCCATCAGCTCCTTCGTGGATCAACTGTGCGGATATTTCCAAATCGCTATCGGCTCATCTGCGGGCACCCTTATAGGCTCGATCTACGTTTATTACACACGTTTTCGCTGACCTAACCACTTCGATGAACGACGCATTTTTTCTACTTGGAAGCTGAATGGTTTTTAGTTATGCTTGTAGTTTGGTGATAACATCGTTAGTGTAAGTAATTAAAGAAAAAATAAACTGTTTTATTTAATTTTTTGGGTTCTGAGATGCTCTTTTTGTTTTGAGTTCAAGCTACAAAATTGAAGCAAAGTCGTAGACGATTAAAGTTACCTCGTTATGCACACTGATTCTTAGCTAAATCTATTTAAGATACATTTTCTTTTAACTACATTTCGGTTAATTTGCGATAGTCCTCAATACAGGAATAATACCAGGTCCACAAAAACGTTCTCACAAACGACATCGGAATGCAATTAGAGACCACTAATCATGAGAGTAATTGAAAAAAGGGAATACCGCAGAACGTTCATCTTCCTAATTCTGTCACGTCCACAATATATTTTCGGTAGTACATGCTAGGCCTATAGGCTTACATAGCCGGTTAGATTGGAAATTCTTTACGCGGCCTCCCGTTTGATGCGTGCCTTTGAAAACCAATTGAATTTGTTTCTGTTTCTCTGTCTTGTTTGCCCTGTGGTATTTCTGGCCGCTAGTGGTTTCTATTTACACCGACATAAGGGATGTTTTTGGTGGTTTTTTTAAACGATTTGTTTGAGTTTCGGTGTTTGGATATCTATATTTTTGTTTGGATGGGTTTGCTTCGAAATACAGTTGGTCGTAGGATATTCGTATGTTTTCAATTGAAAGTTGTTCATTCGTTTTTCATAGAAGGCCTAAAGCTAAAGCAAACACACACACACATAGCTCCTCAAAATAAAGTAATGCATGAAAAAGACTTCAAAAAGGACAGAATATAATCTTTCAAACAAAATAAAGCAACTCCTCCTTTTCTGAAGTCAGCCAAAAATATTATCTACACATTTTTCTATTCAATTAAAATAAATGCTATTAGCTGAGTCCATTAATGTAAAAACGTGAAACATTTTACTGAATACTGAAAACAAATTAAGGTTCGAAAGTACTAAGAAAATAATAAAGCTCTTAATGGAATGCAAATTAGATAAGCGTAGTAAATCCGTCGGCTACTAATTCGGACGATATAAAGTGGATGCTGTACATTGCGTAGTACATACAAGCTGGTTGTAGCTTAACTAGTAGTTGACGTGACGTGTATGATGATTTATTTTAGTAGAAGACAATATTGTTTTGATAAAGTACAGTAAGTGTAAATGGCATAATTCTAATAGTATATTTTTGTATGTTTAGACATTGATGAATATGGAAGAGGCGAAAAGGGAACGTTTTGGTATGAAAACACATTTACTAAGCGTAATGATAGAGGCCTGTATAAAAATTAACATTGTGATATTTTTTTAGAACATAACAGTCAGTGAGAGTATACACACGTTACATTTAAACGATATTTTTACTTTTTTATATATATTTTTATTTTAATAAATAAAAATCCTTTCAGGACTCAGTATAATATTCACAAAAATATTCTATGATAAAAAAGTAAAAAACAAAATATCGAATATCAGGCAAAAATGTGGACTACATATTTATTTTACTGTAGCTACTCTCGTTCCTATATTTAAATAAATCACGTATTTTTTTTTACTTTTATAGGTAGGTATGACTTTTACTGTTGTAATAAAAGGAAAATTAATAGAAATTCCATGACAGACCAAAAATTTCAAACCAAAAAAATATTTTAACAACACAAAAAAACAACTATGTAACTTTGTAATTGATTCTTATTCACTTGATATTTTAACAATTAATTATTTTTAGAGAAGAAAACATTTTGTTACAATGTTTTTTTTTTGCATGTCGTGACAGCGTGTCACGATAATGCTAAAATATGGTAAAAACCTATCTTGTATTTTGGTGTATGCTTTGTTAGTTACCCATTAAATAAATAAATAAACACCACCCTCAAGCCGATCAACAAAAACCAGAAGGAAAACAGAGTATCGTCAAAAAAAAAACAGTGTACACCTAACAGGCGTATAAGACTGTACCAAGGCGTTCAGAGATAAGATCCCTAACGTACTCCGAAGTTAATCATGAACCTCGGTGCCTATTTACATAATGTTTCCTTTATCCGCCAAGTTGTTCCCAGGATCGAAAAGTTCCCCACTTCCCCTACACGCACCGCCAACGCTTTGTATGAAAATCTACGATACAAGTTACTGAGACGAATTAAAATATTGTACACCATTAATGAGGTTAGATGTTTGCGAGGCATGGAATATTAGAGGGGTGTATTGTGATCCCCAATTTATGGGCTTTGTTTATGAGTTGCTTTTGTTTGAAAGATTGGGTTTTATTATCTTACAAGACTTATCTATAGGAAGAAAATAAGGAAAAGGTAAGGATGTTTTGGTAAATGAATAATGAATTTTAGCAAATCTTAGTTTTTTTTTTGGTATTAGTCGATAAACAAGTAGGTGGATCACCTGATAGTAAGCAATCGCCGCCGCACATAGACAGACGAAACACCAAATGCGTTACAAGTGAAATCGGGGAATGGGAAATGGGGTAATTGGGCCAATTCATCGAATAATGACGGTAATATATTTTCAACTGAACTTATGCTGAAGATCTTTTTACCGGTCACTAAAATTTGTCATAGAAGCATCAAGCTACAATTCAAGCTAAAATTTTTCAATTCAAAATCTTTTGTACCGCAAATGATGTCCTTGAACTTTTTTAGCCTTAACAGCAACAACGTAGCCTTCATTATACATTACCAAAGGCGGCAGAAGTCACTCAAAAATAATAATAATATGATGATACATTAATATAAACAGCATTTCCAAGGTGTAATCATACAATAACAATTAGCTTTAAATCCTACTTCACTGAATGGGAGCAGGCGCGAGATCCCGCAACTATGGCGTGTTGAGTTTGGACCACAAACCACACAAAGAGATGTTAGTAGCCACAACAGAATAGTGATGGGTTAATGTTTATCTTACTTAACTTTACAGCTTCACTTTAATATTTAATGCTTGGAAATGTTAGGGGAATTATTTTCAACATTATTATATTTCATTTTGCTTCATCCTGATAGCATTTATATCAGATGTATATCGTCCAATAAGAAAACTAGTTCATTTGAAATTGCGAGAATATTTAAAACGCTGCATTTTATTTGGATTGCAGAAGTCCAATATGTCAACCGATCTCGTCCTGATAAATTTAAAAGTTTAAGTCAAAATGATTTAGTTCAAATAGACCAGGAAGGCACTTTTGAACGTCAAAGCGTCTATCTGTCCGTCGGTCAATCCTCTAGTAAAGTTGTTTGCTCGTTCCAAAGTATAGATTCCTATGGAGAAGAACGAGCCAAAAACTCCATAGGTGATGGGTGTTTCAAATCAAAATCAAAACATTATTTTGAATCAGTCCCTGAACTCACCTATAAAGGCCACTATGTAGTAAAAAATATATGTCCAATTACTCCTATTGTACAACTAATAACAGTTAGTGGACTTTGACAGAATTCCAATCACAAACACGATAGGTAACAAATGGTTCAAAAATCGAATATAACTATTCGATAAACACCAATAACACTAGACCGAATGCATGAACCGTTCGTATTGGACATGACAACTGACGCTATCGTAGCGAGGTACAAAACTAATACTGACAAAAAAAAAACTGTGTTAAAATAAAATGCAACTGTCAGCTGTATGACAATACCTATAGCATTGGAATAGGGAATATTTTGCCATTTTTCAATACAAAATGTAATCCTGCTTTGTCCCATGTTTTGGGTTTGGGTGAATAGGTAATATGGTGAAACTGTTTTTGGGATTTCATTTTGGTTTTAGATATATTCGATGGGAATAACTAAGGACGATTGATGGGTTTGAAGATGTTAAGTAATGTATAAAATTGATTTGAGCTTGCTCTTGAAAGCAGGATATTATGTAATTGGCAAAGTTTTTTTTCAATCAATCAAGCGCAATCATCCAATGGCTTCTCCCGCCTTAGGTGAGGTGAGAGGAATATCAGATTCTCATTGACTACAAACCACCCCGTTCCTACTCCTGCTTTTAGAGCCGGAGTTCCGGTAAACCAGTCAGCCCTACTGAACTCCATCTGTGGTGGTTTCAATCTTTTTGATGTCTACGACTTTATTTTCTTTACATACCTACGACAAAAATACCGTATAACCTACAATAGAACATAACAGACAAGCAAATTGACCTTCACACATTCAATACTCTCACTTTTACCCCCTAACCAATTCCACCTCACCTTCAAAGCAGTTCCATAAAAATAGTACGAGCTTACAAAATCGTTTAGTAAACAAGAGTCCTCCCATGGGGCACAATAGGAGACAACATGTGAAATGAGATGTCTCATAACACCGGGATACGACTTGGTACGTGCGGCCTGCGATGCGCCCTGTGACGTCATTGCGTTAGATGCTCTTGTATTTGTGCCTATTAGTTTAGGATCTCGTTTAGAAAACTGTATGGTATTAAAAAGAGTACCTTATTTCTACCTAAGTAGTGCAAGGTAAAACTTATCTTACGTGTAGTGACTATAGTCCAGTTTTATTCAGCTGATTTTAGTATTTTAAGGTTCTAAATCGGATGACGTCATTGAAACACCGTGTGCCAGGACTATCAATGCTACATCCTTTATCCGTTGTCACCCCTTGCGATAACTTTCTTACTGCCTATTAAGTACCACAAGTACAAATCAAAAACTAAAACCAAAATGCAACCATTCATAAATACTAATTTAATCAACATCCAAACACAAAATCAAAACAACCTCAAAAAAAAGCAACAACAACCCAATTACAAACAAAATCCTCTGATTAAAAACTCAACTCGCATCGTTTTCATCTTCAACCCCTTGCCCTATACTTTCACAGCCTCGCTTACAAAACACACACACACACACATACACGATTCTAATTATATCTACACGGTTGGCTCGGTTCGAATGCTAGTACTGTAGCGGGTGGTCGACCTTTCGCGGGGACACTCTGTGCCTGACAGATATTAAATTCGCATCCCGCGATACCAACCGGCCACAATATATGGCTATGTACTGTGACAGCGTTCATTGCGAATACATTATGTTCGTTGATGTTAGATCATGAGAAGTGACGTCATCATTGTTTTTTTGTTTTGTATTTTGGAGGTTCATTTTGGGGTGTTGTTAGTGAGTCATGGTGTGTGTAAGGAGGTTTGGGTTTCTATGAAATAATTGGTATTTTATTTCATGGAGTGGTAAACTGGGGAGAAGTACTAGTTATATACAGTAACTAAGTACAAATGTCAGAAACCTACTGCAAACACATACTTTTTCTGTCAAAATTAACTAAAACTAATTTAATTTTGGGTTGACAAATTCTACTAACGGCTAAGCTTTCCAAAATAATAAAGAGTAAAATTATTTTTTTTTTTAAATATAATACATCGTTTTTTATAAGGTGATTAAATTATATTGCCTCAGGTGAAACTGTATATAAATTCTTGCTTAACATACACGCATATTGAAAATCACGCTTATGTACACCAACGGGTAGACAAAAAAAAACACGCAGCAAAAGTAACACCATTATTGCTAACTATAAGTCCTCAAGTAATAGACAGCGAGTCTTGTTATACCTAACTGAGAATTTTCCAAAAACGCAATAACACTTTACCCTACCCAGAACTCAAACTCAATAAACGAGACAAAGCAAAATAAACTACCTTTTCCTATAAGACCTTGAACAGAAAGTAAATACGACAATAAAAGTGTATTGTTGGCGACAAGAATCAGAAATTATACGTTTCATCTGATACAATAAATAGCGGCCAGCGCCGCTTGGAGTTAAACGTCACCCGGGTGGGAGCGGCCTTCGGACATAAGCGAACTGAGACGGTATTTAGAAGTTATATTATTTTACACCTGTTTTTGGTGTATTGAAAAATGGTTCGCCGAGATTTTTTTATTGTTAAGTTCAATGAACTCGCGTAACAAATTCTTTATGGAATGGGAGGGAATATAATGATAATAAATTACTAAGATTAAAATCATTTTAAATTTATGTCCTAATGTTTCTTAGATCTTTATGCAACTTCAGAGCATTAAATATTATTGAGATCGACTCCCGAGTCAGATTAGGTGCTATTAGTGTTTGTTCTAGATATGCATGACATTGATTTTGTTAAATATTATTTTAAAAGTTAAGTATCTCACACCTACCACAATGAAAATAATTGCTGACATAAATATTTCAAACATATCTTCAATATCTATTACATTCTCCCTCAAAAAAATCCACCAATCTAAAAGTTTTATCCTACTTTCCGGGTTCAGAGTATCATGACTTCCTAACATCATAATCGAGAGTAGTACGTACAACAAAATCGCCGCAACTCCTGGCTCGGTCCACTTAACTCGCCCTAAGTAATTCCCCCCTTTGCAGGGGCGGGGAGGGGGGACGATTACCCCTTTATTACTCCCCGACGCGAGCCCTAATGCATGACACTATTACGCGCAGTGCCAACTAATGTTCATGTCTTTTTATAAACATATTATTGTTGTTCGCGTAAACGATTGTTGCATTCAATTTGGAGTAAATGAATAAAGTTAAAAGATTAAGAAGGAATAGGAAGGAAAATAGTGTGAGAAAGAATATTGGAGATCTCTTTTTATGAATGGCCACGTGGACTTCAACCAGTGAACGTGGAGTTTTCGGTTGAATTTTTATCAAAATGATTTTGAATAAAAATAGTGATAACAAATAAAAATACAGAAGTAAATCAAAGCCAGAAGTCTCAAACGTCTTATATTTTTTTGTCGGGCATCTATCCTTATAAAAAATCCGTATTGAAAATAGTCTACATGTATTTAAATAAAATTTTAATGAGTATATGAATATAAACAACAGAATTTACAAAAATAATTGTCTATTTACCAACAATTGAGTGGACATTCAGGTCATTGTCAAGGTAATTATGCAGTGTTTTATAAATAGTGTTCAACCGCAACATATTTTCACTAAACCACCATTTTAATACTGTTTATTTTAAATATAGTTTTGTAGTAATTGGTTTTAGCACTATTTTATAAAATTAAAATGTAATCGTAAAAGTTTTTATTGCTATTGAGAGAAACGCCAACTGATTTTTTGATAGCAAATGATTATAGCATCGTCCTTGGATATCTGCAACATTTTTAGAAGACACTACAGATACTAAAAACATTTTAAAAGTAATAATGAAGTCCATCAGCTTTCGATAAGATTTGACTAGAGGGTGTTATTTTAGCATGATGACATTGTACTTGGGATAAACTGCGGTATAATGAGTCCATCTAAATACAACATAAGTACTCACTTACAGTTTCTACGTTAAAATAAATTTTAAATCTTAAAATAAATAGCATCTAATAAAAACCTAAGCTCGTATTAAACTTAGTTCTTCAATAAACCGAGTATCCCGCGTCGTTCGATCTAGCACATGCCTTCAGCGGCGTCAATTTGACGGCTGGAACAACGTAAATGGCTCGCAAGTAGATTGCGTGTCGGTGGGAGACGTAAGTGGGAGACACTGAACTATGTGTGCTGTTCAAGATACAAGGGCGCTTGTGTAGTTACAGTGTGGTTTAGCTGCGGTTTATATGTTTAAAAATAGCGTAATTGGGATTATTTATGAAGTCTTTTATTTGTATAGTTGTGTTTATTAAACGATAGATAGATCCGCCCTTTTTTATCCACCCTGGTTGGGTCCTTTGATAGTAGCGTGATGTTTTGTGTGCATATAAAAGTTTAAATATCGAGAAAGGCATCAATAAATTGGCTAATCAAAACAGAGAGATTTTTTCAAATCGGATCATTACTTCCGGAGATTAGCACGTTCAAACAAACGAACAAACTCTTCTACTTTATATAATAATTTCAAGATTCTTTCACGAAGTCGACTATGTATGTGACCAGGACAACAAAATCTATCATTTTAATCACCTGTTTAATGTTGTAAAAAACAAAAAGAAACAATACCTCAATGTGACTATTGACAGAAACTTTGTGGTTACGAATCTATACACAATATGTTTAAGTTCACATACCACATTATCCTACACAATACATCGAATTTAATTATCACAAACTTTTCCCTTATCACGCAATATCTCAAACATAAAAACTTTCCACCGACATTCCACACCAAAACAATTAAAATATTTGAGCGACACAACAAAATTTAATAAAACTCATCGCTTCAGTGGAACAGTTATCATAGCAAGCCTCTGGAATCCAAGATGGCGTTCTTGGCTAAGTTCAGGTGTCATGCTGCAATGAACCGAGCTCAAGTGGGTCGCCAGAATTTAAGGCATCTCGGAATTCCACGAGGGAACGCCGATGGGAGAAGAAATGGAAGCATTACACATTATTAAATATTTATGAAAATGAGCAGTCGGTCTGCGATTTGGGACACAATGCCGTACGACTGTTTGTTGACTGAGAATTCTTATTTTTTATGTATTGAAAATTAGATAAGGTTTTTGGTTTTTGTTTATTTTCGATTATGGTTAAAATGATCTTATTTATACGAGTAGGGTTTGTCTGGGTCACTCAGTATTATTCTAATCATCAAAAGACCACAATAAAAAATCAGCGCAAATACAGAAAGACAGCGTCTCATACACATACTACTGTGCTCTAAACACAAAAAAATACACCTCCAATATTTTACAATTGTATCTAACGTAAAACAAATCCAATCTACAATGTACTTCAAACACAGCTAGAGTAGTCTCTTCCAGTACATGTATCCTTAATCCACTCGCCAGAACAAATACACAGCTTTTGAGACGATGATAAGTGGATTGGACTTGTCTCATATTGTACACTTTCAAAATTTAAACATTGTGACTTGAATCCAAACGAACGTATTGGGTTAAGTTTAAATCGATCATATTTTCTGGTTTGGTACAATTTTGTATCAATCTTTTAGTGATTGTATTTAGTGTTGTGGATTTTGAATTTGATACTGTTTTTAGTTTTTTAGTCATCCCATTTTTATTCAAGGAAAGAGTGGCATGAAGCACAGTTTACTATTTATTATTTTGACACACAGTTTAGTTATTTTAATACTGATTATTTTATTTCCTTTTCTTTGGAGGGGAAATCCACCCAATGAAAAGTCATTGGGTGGCACACCCAAGGCAGGAAAGCCCTGCCTTGGGTGTGTCAGACTTTACTGACTAAAATCAACCCCGTTCCTTTTCCTGCTTTGAGATGGAGCCCCGGTAACCTATTACGTTGTATCATATTTATTATATTTATCCTCATACAAATTTTATAAATTTTTGGTATTCCAAAAAAACTACCAACAGAATTATTATCAAAGGTTAATAACTACCAACAGAATTATTATTCAAAATTCCTTTACACACAGCGTCTAATCTGACAAAGAAGACAGCGTGATGCGTTCACATGGAAAATTCAAAATTAACTCTTCAAAAGCAACACGGTACAGACAAACTTTTAATAGTGTAGTCAAACTTAATAATATACAGTAAACAACGCTTTGTTCCTTTACATTAGCATTCAGTGAGCAGAGTTCATTTCGTGTATGTGTTTAGCGAGCGTCTTTTTTGTCATATAAGGTTTATATTCTATGAGTTATATCATAATGTCCTTTTGTTGTAAAGAAGCATGATGTAATAGGGATAATTAAATATCTATTTAGTTCGTCAGTTAGGTAATGAAAAAAATTTAAACATGTATATTTTTATTTTGTCATATAAGATAACAATATTTAGATAAAAACAAATAAAAGTTTAGGAGTGAGAATAAATACGTCATTTCTATGTATAAAATGTATCTAGAATTGACAACACGCGATATTTCAAATTGATATATCTTCGGAGGTATATGTTTCTGTAAAAATACGTGTCTAATGTTTCAAAATTATCTACAATACAGTTTTAAAACCTATTGATGCGGAAGGTAAAAAATTACAAAATGAATAGTAGTAAAGTCTGTAAAAAGTATAAAAAAAACAACTCATACTCTCTTATTGTTTTTACGTTACAAAAAATGCAACAGAAGAAAAAATACGAACACAATTCTGACTGAACGTACCCAACACGATAAAGAAAAAGTAAGTAACAATGAAACTCACATCCACACATCACCCCACATTGTTCCCAAGGTCCCTCTCTAAATAAGGCCCTAACATTTGAATCGCTCTTGAGCCCCAAGTCTGAGAGTCATCGACGTCCCTAATTGTGGACGCCAGACGAGCATACCTGAGCCACTTGACGCCGATAAGTGACGGGGCACGACGTCGTGACGTCATTAATAGCAGACAATTAGCAAACGGTTAGACGGGGCAATTATTTTTATAGGCCAACCAGAAAATTGGAGACGAAAATATAAAATTACGCCTTTTTTCGGAAAGGTATGGAGAAAGAGGTAAGAGAATGGTACGTTTTCTGTTGTTGGCAGATTTATTGGGAATCTAGGTTTGTGTTTGGGCTAAAATTATGATGGTATTTATTATTTTAATGGATAGGTTATAAATTAATGGTCTTTTTCTATTACTTATATTTCGAGATAAGTAGTTGTTCTGTGACAATTCCATTAATATAACAATTACCCTTACCCCAATCTTCCCAATACCCGATTTCCCAACAACCCATAAATTCCTAAACCCGAAAAGACCGGCAATGCACTTGTAATGCCTCTGATGTTTCGGGTACCCATGGGCGGCAGCGATCGCTTACCATATTCCATAAAAAATGTAAATAAAAAGCACTAACTACTATAATAAGTATTTCTACGAATCGATTAAAAAAATGATTTAAGTTGCCTTCACAGAATCATGGGGGTTTTATTAAGGGGATTACGCAGTGACGTTCATCATTTTACACGGCAATTTATTGGAGAGCAATTAATGAGTGATTACATCTTTAATTTTACTTTAATGAGGTTCTGGGTTAAGCCAGGTTTACTTCATCTTTTTTCGTTTTTCCTATTATTAATAACGATTGATTACGATAAATGATATTTATTTTTGCAAGTTGGTTATAAGATAACACTTTTACACGTCAGTCTTTGAAATAACTAGATGAGGCCGGCATTTCCTAAGTAGCATTGTAATCAAAATTATAATGAAAATATTTGGACTAGTATATCAGATGTTTTTGTCCACACAAGACCCATAGTAGATTATAAATTCTTAAAGAAAATGATACATCTTAACTTCCAAGTTTTCGTTGACAAAACATTTAGAATAAAAAAGTTTCACAAAAGGTACAATAAAATAATCTATCATTCTGCCGTCCATACATGTTACTCGACAAACTATTCTATTGAATCTCATAAATTTATTGATAGAAGAGAAGAGAACTCACTACACATCAAATTATATCACCACTATAACCTGACCGTCGAATGTAGGGAGAGATCATACAAAGCAAGACCATGATAAACTGGTTATGTATAGGTTAATGTGAACAATCCCAAAGTTACATTTGGTACATTTACGATTGCTATAGACCTTCTTCCAACCCTGTGCCTTAAAATGGTGTAAAAACTAAAAGTACTTTCAAACTTTGCGAGTTTTTACGCGACAAACTTTTTACATTGTGTTTTGTATTTTGTTAGACCTTTTGCTTTGGAACCATTTCTCTTGAATACTTTTTTACGTTAAATGATTTCGATTTCGTTATGTAACGTTGAGTTATTTTCAAGGGGTTAGTAGAAATGAAAACACTAAACCAATTTCCATTTAACTGTTTTTCTTTTTTTATCGTATAAGCCAGTGCACGAGCAGACGGATTCCCTGACGGTAAGCAATTGCCGCCACCCATGGACACCCGAAACAGCAGAGGTTTTACAAGTTTTTGGGGCTTAGGAATTTGAATATTGTTGGAGGATACGAGATTGGAAAGACTAGGAACGGGGATAATTGAGCCTACTCTAACCTCACTCACAAAACGCGAGCGTTGCTTCACGTCGGTTTTCTATGAGGTCGTGGTATCAGTCCAGCCGGACCATTCGTGCCGAACTATATCCCACACATAGATTCTCTTTGATTTTTATACTTAAACAGTAAATAAAGTTCAAATTCCAACAACACAAGTGATTTTATTTAAGAAACATGAAGTACATAATAAATTATTATTCAAAGTTAATAGAACGGAAATTTAATATGAGAACAGAAATAATTTTAGGTTCGTAAGAAATTTTCTCGTTGCTATTCAATCAAAGAGAAACATCTGCTTCACATGAAAGATAATCTCAATGATAAAATATCTTCACATCTAAATGAGATCACTCTTAATATTAAATTGTACATTATTATGATTACTAAGAAATTGAGTTATTTATTATCTAAGGTTATTTTACAAGTGCTTTCCAAGGTGCCCGTTTCTTTAGAATGCGGGTCCCAAACCCGGAAAATTCTAAAGGACTTATTTAAGTTATAATATTAGTATGTATGTACCTGTAAAAAGGTACCATCATTGAGCTTGAAAACACCAAGAGAAAACTTAGATTCATTGATTTATACATAATTAAATTTTAAATCATTATTGTTCCTTAATGTGAGTGTGTGTGTGTGTTTATTGTCTAGAAGTGAAACGGCCTAGGCCAATTATAATGATGAATGTTCTACAATATCCTATCAATTAATCTCTAAGTTATCAGTTGACATATAAAGACAAGCTTTTATAACTGAGTTAAATCTATGCTTATTCATAAATAAATAAAGAAAATATTGTAAAATGTTCTACATTATTATTTAAAGCTGTATTCTAAGCAGTCAGTGTACCACAGATACGAGGCTCGCGCACGATCCTGCTGTAATATGCGACGTGATGCGATACCATCTACAAGTACACAGAAAGGGTCACAGGCTTTGAATTAATAGCTTTTATGAAAAAAATAGGATAAAATCACGTTTTTTTTCTGTTAGATAAAGTTTGGAAAAATACTTTAAAAATATAATTATATTGGTATTTTATTCACTTGAAAAAGAAATAGGAATGATAGTTGCTTTTATATTTTTAACATAATCTAGCCACAATGGCGTCATTCTTTAGTTAATAATATAATCAATGAAGTAACAGTAACATATTTCTAAATTGAAATAATATTGTATACCTATTTCATCTTCTAAACTTATGAATCAAAACACGATTTCACGCCCGAATTTACACTATACTACAACACAATTCATAACCCTACCACCAATAACATTCACCTCACCTATCCAACACAATGAACATTCTTTCACAACCTCCCTCATTATTTTCAGTAGGTAAGCAGGGGCGTCCCACATGGATCCCCACGTATAAACTTTGCAACCCGCCTTGCCTTGCCTTAAAGCGATTGTCTGTTACACAATCGTCTCGCTCAAGCGTGTCGGTACATACCTAGCCTACATTTGTTTAGGAATAGGTACAGACAGGGTAGGTTAGACACAAAGGTCACGATGTCTCAAATTAGTCCCCTTTGACATTTTGATTAAGTTGAGCACAAAGTTTGTGTTTAAGTAAAGGAATGATGGTATAATTAGATCGTACTGCGGATAGTTTCAATTAATGCTATTTTGGGTAATAAATAATAAATTGTTGCTATGGCTTAGTGTATGTAGTCAATGACGAATAGAATAGAGTTCCAAACAGTATTAAACATGAAGCAAATCAAAAGAAGATATGTCATTTAAGTGTGAGAGAGCTATGCTCCGGCACGAATAGGCCGACATAAAAGTGAAACCATGCCCTCACAGAAAACCGACGTGAAACAACGTTGACATAACGTAACAATGTATGAGTGAGATTTTTGGTCAGCAATGGCAACTTACAGGCTGCTGATGTGTTGTGCTCAGAAAATGACACATTAAAGTTTGGACAATTGACAACGTTTTGTAGTATAGGACTGCAATTTGGAAATAAGAGAGGCGAGAGAGAGTGCCGTGGTTTATAACGCTTCCCGTACCGTAAATTAAATGGAAATCCAGTTATGACATCTCAGTGCATTTGCTCCATAGAATCAGACAAATACCTCAAAAAACTGCACCAGTCCATCTGTTTATTTACCTCTAGTATTGACTAAAGCACATTCAGCTAGACTGGCTACTCTCATTTGGGTATAACAACACACTAGTATCAGTGAGCACATTGTTTTCGTTTCATTTCAATCAAACTGGAGTCAATACAATCAATTTCGATACTATTGTGGGGACTGCCATAAACGGGAATGGCGGATTTGAAATTGTTTTATTTATATTGGTAGTTTTGTTTGTTGTTAAGCTAATGTTGGGTTTAATGTTTTAAGTTGATAAACAAACGATTTGTAGTACAATGTTATATGTTGTAATATTAGGTTGTGTAAGGTTACGTTTTTCGCAGATTTTCGTAAAACACACACTTAGCAAGTTCAGACTGGAGATACTTATAGAATCAATTAAAACACAGGGAGAATTATAATTTTATAGTCTTGTATTTACTGAACTGAAAAATTATAACTTAAATCCTGGAACTGATTATTTTCAAATCTATCATCCAGTTGTTTTAGAGATTGACGTGTAAAATCTTGTAACCAATTTTTAAAAATAAATATCATTTATCATTTGACAATAAACACCAATGAAATCAAAATATCGTCAACTAAATACACATTTGTTTTCATTTTGTATTCAATTTGTATTCATCACTTGAAAATTCATTATAATAATTTTGCCAGTTCGCCATTTATATTTATCTTTAATCAATTGTCAACTTAAATAACACTACACACACATTCATCTTAAAATGAACACAAGTAATTTGAGAGTACACACACAACAAAACGGAGCCATTCAACAGCGTCATTCAATAATTAAAGTGCAGCTCACCGCTCTTACAAAAGACGTAATTGCTTTGGTAATTACAAACACAAGTGCAAACAAATTGCCAAGCTAGTTCGAAGAAAACAGCACGTTGGCGTCAAACTGACCTTGGCTTTTTAGACTTTATTGTTTAAGAGTTATGGTTGATTTTATGAAATGTATCATGTTGTTATAGATATATATTGTGTCTGGATTTTTACTGAATTATCTCTAATCATTTCTACGTAGTATAGGAAACTCATTACTTTCTTATGTTTGAGATTCTATAAAATGTTTCACTTTTCACTGTTTTTTTTTAACTTATTGTATAGTAAATTCTATTATATTTCAGTAAATATAGTGTGTGCAATTATTATATATTAGTGTGTACAATTAAATAAAGATATGAAAAGCCTTCACAGCAATTTAAAACTCATTGTGTTCCGAACCTTATACGTTTATTAGTGACCATTTTCTGTTGAAAATCACATTAATAGTATGCGAAATAATTTGCAATAACTACTTTGTACAGAAAATAATAGTAATACTGTCTTCACAGGTCCAAAAAGTGTTTCATATTTTGTTGGTTTTACCAAACTCTTTTGTCATCTATGAAATAAATTATGGCGCTCTATTGCATAGCCATAGTTCAGTTATGACTTGCTAATGAACTAGCGAACTGTCATTACGAACGTGTGTTCGAATTCTAAATTCAAATGCAATTAATAGTAACTGGCTGGTAACAAATTTGAATTTACATTAGAATATTGTTTCAGATGAGTTTCTGTGTTGCCAATTCATTAATGTTTGATTAATTCTGATGTGTTTGAATATTTGATTGAAAATTTTAAATAAAGATGAGAGGTTTAGAGAACATTTAGAACATTTCCTATATAAGTCAGATCTCCAATTTTTGTAATAAAAATGGTAGATTCTCTTGTTTTTTTTTTTAATGGCGTTTGGCCCCCAGTTAGCTTGGTGGTAAGCGATGATGTGGCTGAAGATGGAGCACGCCTACCTATGAGCATCCAGTTCTCTCGGGACTTAAAGATTCTACTAAATGAAACCTTGGTTTGATGTGGGAAAACTTTTTGACTATAATTTCTTTTCAATACTAGTTATTACCAATCTACACCGCAAACAATAGACTAATCACCAACCAAGACTTCAGTGTTCTCACTGATTCAACGATAAACAAAGATCCTATAACGTGTATTTCAATAAATCTCGACGCGAACGTTCGACGACAGCCAATAAATACAGAACACGAATTGCCCTCAGTTGGAAAATAAATAAGACACAGCGTGTCTGTGGTTACCGATCGAATGTAGAGTTATTTTAATGACTGCCCGTTAAGGAATGGATAGCTCCAGGTATACCAGATATAAATTAAACGATCGTTTTCTGTAATATAGGAGAATGGACATGACATGTGTTGGGTTTTTGCAAAAACATTTGTACTTTTTTGAACATTACACTGCCTAACTTGATGTTGAAAAAACAAACATTTGTAAATATATGAACATGAGGCAGGGTTTAAATTATTATTATTGTCTATAAGACTGATGACTGTTGATAAAGCGAAAGAGGTATGTAAGAATCGTAGTAATTGGCGTTTCTTAGTCTGCTTACCTCCATGGGAGACAGGCGTGACGTTATGTACGTATGTTTTCTTACACCAAGTGTCACAGTAACTGAAGATTGCGTCAAGGAATTTGAATAAAGAAAAAATTAAACTATATCAGTGTAAACTAAAAAACAGTAAACCAATAAATAATCCACTAAATATTTCAGGTGCGGATGCCAAGAATCCTTAAATCAAAATAGCTGCCTTACCTAAACATAAATCTTTGCCGTTCACAATCGAGAACATTCCTTTAGCTTCCCAAAAATCCTACTAATTTGCAATAACAACCGCAGAAAAACATTTATCTCCATCCATCTCGTAACTTTTTGCGTACGACTGGGACTGAAGAAAATTTTCAATTATCGCACCCCCAGGTCGGGAAGTCACAGGATTTTATTCTCATCTGAATTAAAGCACAAATGGAATCCCATTTTATAATTTTCTCCGATTTCCACAAGATAGTCATTTTCGTTTTTATTGCTCCTATGACTTATGTTCGAGTTTGATGTTGGTTTAAAAGGTTTTTCGGAATAAATGGTAAGTTTACGTAATATTACAAGTAATGTTTTATGTTACGATTCGGATTTGTTATTGTGTATGACTTATTATTCTTGTGTTAACTGACAAAATTACCTATTCGTACTTGCACGCTGTCAAATTTTCCATGTTTAAGTTTAGTATGATAACAATCAGTATACTACCAATATAAATAGACACTCTTTGTAACATAAAACTAAGAATATGACAAGCGAACATTAAACCACAAACTTCTATTCATGCATGTATATAACTTTCAAAATAAAAACCAGACATAAAACTAAGATTACAACTAAATAAATACCAAACTTTATTTCAGAGACAGTTCATAAAAAAGTAAAACAAAATAGCTCTTAAAACTAACTACACAAGTTTCTCTTTCAAAAAGCACTTAATATATCAAAACTTTCCCTGATCACATAAATACATTTAAAATCATTCGACAGTTGTGATCTATTAGCTGAAACTGCAGCGTTTGTCATAACAGTCCCGGGTTCATAGTAAGCTGTAGATAATGGCCAAACTTTAGTGTATCTACGATGTTCAAATTTGCCAATTTTCGCTCCGGATAACCTCTATTATTTATAGCTTGATCTTGTGAGTGCTAATATTTAATCTATCTTGGAAGCAATATTCGTTTTCCGTTTAAAGTTTTCTGAACGTCTACGATTTTATAGTGTGCAAGGTTTTGGATGAAATCTTGTTTCTGTAGTCGCCTTTGCTTTTTGTAAGATTTTAATAAGCTTCGTTATTTTAAGCCTTTGAGTGTCTCTGTACCTACCACTTTGAAATAAAGAAAAGTAAAGTTGTCTTAAATATAAGGAAAGATAACTTAATTTAAGAATTAGAAAATTATAAGTGACCAAATAATATAAACCTTAAACCCAACAATCACTCCAGCGATTGAAGCTACCATCCTTTTTCTAACCTCATCTCAAAAAGCTCCATGAAAACATAATTCAGTATCAAAAAACAAATTACTTTTTTCATCTTCTTTTGATATTCCTTCGTAATCGTACGTCCTAACCCAGTTTTTTATCAAATTATATTCGTAATCGACTGTCATCTAAGGGGTGACCCTAAGGCGTGGGCTGTATGAAATGACCTCGTCATGTCATCTTCGGGACTTACAATTGACTCGGAATAATATACAGAACTGGATATTGAGAAAAGTTCTTCTTGTAAAACGACTTTGACGTCTAATCTTGCCATGTGATTGGAAAGCAGGCAATTTATAGACGCCGCAGGGTCACGCAAGATAGTTGTTTTAATATATTTTCCATGTTATCATATTTTCTGTTTGACATTTGTCTATATTAGATTTTTTCTAGGACGGAAAGAATTAATATGACTGTGGGTAGTTGTATTAACACTCATTTATTTTGCTTTCTGATATCTATATACATCAAATTTTAGATATCTTACTGGGTATGCTTCTAAGGGTTATTCAATTAACACTCTTACTTTTCTGTATAACAACAAAAATATTATAATTGGAAATAACTAACAAAACATGAATCAAACAGACAGTAATTACACCAGTTAATTTTACATTTTAAACGGATTTACATTCATCGCATTTCGCAAATGGCTTCCAACTCATAAGGTTACTTGGCACGGATATATAACGTACAATTTATATGAAGGTGACAGGTGCCACTGATTATGGCAATTCACAGAGCTGATTGTTAACGTGTGGATTTACCGGTGATATTTTCCTTTTTGATAAAATGTACGTACTTGTTATAATGGTCTATTGTGTATGAGATTTTTGATGAACGCACAGATATTTTTCTAGATATGCGAGTATAATAGCTATATACTTGGCGTTACCCATCTCACTTTTGGAAACATTTCTGCTTATTACTCGTACAATATTATTATTAAAAAATAATTTTATAATGTCCGACAATTTCCATAATAATAATGAATAATTTAAACCCAAACCACCGTTCGAAACTGTAGAGAAACAACGTCCCAATCATTAAGCCGACATCAAACATTTTTCGATGGCGCCACAGAGCAATAAATACATAGTGTGGACCTGTCATCAAATTTGCAATACTCCATGAATGGAGTCAATTTGTGGTGGTTGGCCCCACAGCCACAATCATTACCGAGGTTCTCCTGTTCCGTCATCACGTTTAAAATTGATGGTTTTGAATGAAGGTAGTGATTTTTTGAGGTAGGAAAAGCTGTATTAAATAATGACGAGTCAATCAATGTATTAAAATATTAATATGAATTAAGCTCAATAGTCACAGTGGTGATATTAAATCGTAGCTAGACTGTTTCTAGAGATTTAAAAACAGAAAAAAGGAGAAATAAGGAACTACTATTCTATTACCTAACATTACATTATGTAGATAAAAATCAAGGAACAAGCAAGATTAGTATTTGTCAATATTAAATATTCTCTTAAAAACCATTCGTAATAATCTTAAACAAACTTTAACCTTCACTACATTCAAATGAAATAAATTTTGAATTCAATCCTGCAGTAATTACTTGGTAGGTTACGCGAAAAACTACTTAGTGCAAGAACAAACTTCGTGCCGCATCTGGCTAGACTGAAAGTAGACTTCAATATGCTAAAGAAAGTCTAGGGAGGGGGTGGCTAAAAGGGACCAAATTTTAAGTTGAGTGGTCATTATTTTTACTATGTACATAGTTATGTTATAGTGCACTATGAACAGATGGTCAAGTGCTTTTTCGGAGATTAAGATTGGATTTAATATGGTGCGAGAACGTAAAAATGATTTTGGTGCTTAAATGCAGTGAAAAATTACAAGAACTGTATTTCTTTCATATATTACTTCTTTATGTAGTAGTTGATTTATCAATACATTTTTATGGTATAGACTGACAAATGAGCAGATGGATCATCTGATGGTAAGCAAACGACGCCGCTGGTAAATAATACCAATACCAGAGGAATTATAAGTGTGGTGTGTCATGAAAAGACTGATGGCTGTTGATGAAGCGAAAGAGGTATGTAAGATTCGTAGCAATTGGCGTTACATTGTCTCTGCCTACCCCCATGGGGGACAGGCGTGAGGTTATGTATGTATGTATCGGCGTTTTGGGGATTAAAGATTTGAGGATTGGAATGTTATTGTAAATCTGGGTAACATCAACAGTGTATCGATGCTGAATGACGCAAAAGACCAAAAATCACTCAAATAACTAGCATAAATAAAAAAAAATGGTTACGAGGTCGAAATTTAAAAATTCACATGGAACGAGTTTAGGCATTTTTGTAATAAATTGAAAGGCCTTTGATTGATGACACACGGCCCGACGGACGCCCTGTTTACTTTATACAAAATAAAGCCAATAAAATGATACATGCATTGCACATTGTGTGATTGACAGTTACATATTGATGGAAGAATATTCTCCTATATTTTGTAGTTAATAGTTTAGATAAGGATGATTTATAGCAGTAAAGAAAGAAGCTATTTGAATATTTTATATACGACAAATATGGTTTCCCTATGTCATAAATAAATGGGACTATTTTAAGAGTAAATTGCTAAATATCTATACGTGTTTATAACATTGAAATCTTTATTAGCATTAGATTTTAAACTAGACGTAGCATTTTTAAATGAATAAACCGTGTAACTAAAACTAATTTAAATATTAATTCAAATAAAAAAGGAAAAGTTGAAATGATTAATATAAAACCTTGAATCGTACTATATTAAAAGTTTTATTTAATAACGAAATTTCTTTGAAAGCAGTTCTAAAGTTTTATTAATTCCTTGGAACATAAAATTGTACTGAATTGTGAATTCTTAGAAATGTGTCATTGTATGTGTGCGGTATAACGTTGTCTCGATTAGATTTATACAATCTACATTTTAATTATACGTAAAACATCTTGAGTAAAATTTACTTATAATGAAAGTGTACTTTAATATATTATGTAGATTCTAAGTGTGGCTTTTATGTCTCAATGTTATTGGTGTGATATTAAGTTCGTATTTTCTAATGATAAAAAATGAGGTTAGTAGTTATGGATCGAATTTTGTATTTATAGTGGCTCTGAAATCGTCAAATTATGGACAATCTTTCATACGTTATTATGTATAAATTGTAAGCATTTTCTAGAAACTAAAGAAGAGATAATATATAATAATTTGTCGTGTATAACATTTATATATAATGAGTCACTAATTAAAAATCAAGGTAAATTAGTTAATAACAAGAAGAAAATTTCAGCAACTGCGTAGTTAATATTATTTTTTAATAAAAACACAATAAATATACAATTACGAACACAGCACTTATCTTATCACCGCCTTAATATATTTAGCTACACGAAACACTATCATACCTGATAAGGGGGATTTGTAAAGGCTCAATATTGGCTCTGACATCAGTCCGCTCGGCTCTGAAAAACAATTGTTTTATGTTTTTGACACTGAAAACATTATTGTCACTGAAAAAACCGACTACGGCGAAACCATGCTGTTTTTGTGTTTGTTTGCTTTAAACTGTTGTTGTAGCAAATCATATATTTTTACATTTTATGAACATATCATTTAATGTTTGCTGAGTCCACGAGTTAAAATAAAACGTAACAAAATGTTATCAACAATACTACGAATAATTTTCAATAGAATCACAACTAGTTTTCTGATTATTATTCATGTATTTGAAACTAATTTAAAAGCACTTTAGTCCTAAAGATACAGCGTTCTAAATGACTCAAAATATATGCATACATAGTCTTAACCGCTACGCCGTAGCAAGGTTACGTGTCTACATTGCTACGGGCTACGAGACTGCAGATCTGTGTGCTTCTCAAGAAATAATGTAAGAAACTTAAAACTTTGAATAACGGTACATTCTATACTTCAATATATTTATAATGACTTTGATAGAACTATAGGATGGTAGTATGTAGTTTATTTTTGTATTTGAATCAAATAAAACGCTATGTATCACACAAAAAAATATTCTTGTTCATAAACGAGAAATGTGTTGATCTCTTTTTTCAATATCTAAATAAATATAACACTTCATTCACCACACGAAAAGCATGTTCACTATTTTCATACAAAACAAAAAAAATAAAACATAATATTTACCGAACAAAATCCTGAAATTACAGGCATTCTTTCACCGCAGTCGGTTTAAAAAACGAAGTATCAGCTTTTTGCTATGAATTTTTTACACGTTAGCCACTTATTGTGTTATCGTTGGACAAAATGTTCGATTCTTATCTCACGAGAGCTTTGAATATGAACATGATATTATCATATCAGTATTTATTACCTTGTACCTGTAAAACTGATGTTTCATACACGATAGCTTCACTGTAATTTTTTAGGCGTTTTTCATATAGCGACATTGTCTGGGTTTTTGAAGGACTTTTATTTTTATACATTAAATAGTTTTATCGAATAGAAAATTATATTTTATTGACGTTTAGTAGTGTTATAAAATTTATATTTCTATATTTTCATATTTGACCAGGATATTGACTATCACTATCACAATATTATCACTATTTTTAAATTCACTTTTACTTTCACACAATCACCATTCAGACACTAATAAATTAAATTAAATTCCAATAAAGTATTGACGAATTCATCCATTATTCGTATTAAAAAGCCTACCTGAGAGATGGAACTTTATTCGGTAATCTATTTGACCCTTTAAACAAGTTTTCGTAAAGACGGGTCCCAACTAAATTGCTTTGTCGATCCAAATACGGTAGATTTCTTCAATTTTATCAAGGCCCCTTGGGGCCTTTTTTTAGACAAAATTCTTCGTATAAGGAATAATAAATTATACTACACTAAACTATGCATCAAAATATTGATCACATATTTCGTTACAAATAAAATTACTGTTAACACAAAAACATTACACGTTTTAAAAACACGATTCTCAATGCACTGACAAGTCAAACACATAAATATTTTTGTCCACAATCAATCTCAATTTATACCACTGTTCAACGAACCACTGTCAGCCGATAAAACACACTTTTTCATTTCATCCACTCTGAACCACAAACCAAAATAAAAGTTCTATAATATTTTTCATCGTTTGGCTGAAATAATAACACTTGGTACTGTGAGCCAGTTCAGTCGCATCTGCCAAGAAACTCGGCAGAAATTATTGTATGATGCATCCGTTACATTTAAATAACTTTATCTTAATTGAAATCTTATTATGAAGGTGTACGAGGAAAACATTCACTTTGGCAATGGCATTTGTTTTGTTATTAAATTTGTATTAGTGCACAGCGGTTTCGTTGAGAGATATGTTTACAAAACGCTGTGTTATTAGGAGTATTGTTTGTAGCGATTTGTTTATGATTCAGGGACTCTAACTAGATTTTCAAACGAACACTATTTTGTTTTCTCAATAAATATACATCATTAATTTCACTTTCCAAAAAAAATATCGCAACAAATTCATTTCACTATAGTACCACAAATTAAAATAAAACACTTCTCATAAGTCTTAATTAAGCATTCATTATAACTTATTTTCTCACAAAACACAAGTTTCATTTTGTTAAAACTTAATTTATTAACAGTTTCCTGGCAAAATTTAGAGGCCATAATTAGTTTTGAGGTCAAATATAGTTAGTGCTGCAATAAATCTCAGACTAACTTTGGAGTCGGTAGGCTAAACTGACGGAGGGCTAGCGGGAGGTATAACATTAAATTTATTTCCCTTCAACTTATCTTTGTGGTTACTAAAGGTTTATAACTTTCAAAAGATGGACAGATCATCTTTTGTCTTGATTTTCTTAGACTTTATTTCATTAAACGTTTAATTTTAATTGATTACATTTTACATTAAATTCCATCTCTTGATACTTTACTTCCCTGAACGTAAACACAGAAAGAAACAACCGCCAAGTTTAAAATCTCAACACGCTAGAGTCTTAATTTTTAATATTTTCCGTTTACATTTCCCAAACGTCCCTACTAACGCAAGAAAGCTTTTAAGCCTTTTAACACATTTCCATTCTGTCGCTTTAACTTTATATTGTTATTTTTTAATAAGATACTCTAAACCTTTTAAAGATAAAGAGGATTTTTATTTGACAATTATGTTTTTATATCCACGATTTAGGTAAACGAACTCAGTGTAATGATAATTTGTTTGTTTCTCGTGTTATGACTCAGAGGCCAGACAATGTCGTCATATGATTGACACTTACACAGAACATACTTTTGGCTAACGTGTAAAATTCCTAGCTTTCAGCCTCTGAAACTTACCTCCACAGATTAGAGACATCGAGGTAATTTTGATTGATATATTTATTTATAAAATCGACTATAGTATAACGTTTGACTATGTCTTTATCTAACTAGCGCGTCTAAGTCGAAAGCTTGGCTATTATAAGAGATTTTTAAATTCTATGTTTAGAGGCGTGAAGGCAATGAAATATTAAACTTTGTACTGGCGATAAGTATCGTTAGCGCTACTTCTATTATATCACTTTTTAGAATTAAAAATGGCACTAAAAAGACACGATTTATAATCGATTTTGTAACACAGCAATAACCGCCGCTGAACGTCAACACACAAAACACAATTTAATTTATTTTTATTATTAATAATATTAAAATTTATATTTATTTATAATATTTACGTTGAAATGAATACATCAAAACTTGTAACTAAATACACGAAAGAGGTTTAGCGTGTCGTGGGTAGTATCATAAATGTGCGTTCATATTGGCTTGTTATTATTGTTGTTTACGCGCGTGGTTTCGCGTTTGGCCGGAGCGGCGGGCGTGTGGCGCGGCCGTTGTTGGCTCTGGACTGGTGCCGGAGCCGGCCGTGACGTCACACGCGAGTCAGGCTCGCACTTGACGCGCATGCGCACCGCACACGTGCGAGATGACAGACAGTGTACGTCTTACAAACTTAGTTATATGCAAGTTTCGTCAAAGTACTCGAGTTATGTACGGAGTGACGGCGAACGAAGCCGAAAGTTATGTTTATTAGTTTAATTAAGTTAGCGTTTATGTGACTGTCGGAATGAGAGGTAACCTTGTGACAAGAGGCCTTGTACTGACAAATTTTGACTCATAAATGTAAAAATGAAAAAAGTAATGAATTTGACATTACCTATATTTTTAACGTTACAAAACTTTTCCATTATTAGTTGAAAAAATATTCTAAGACACTTAAACACAATTTTTAATCAAAAGTGTTTTATATGCCAATTATAATAATGACAGTTCTATATCAAAATCAAATGACTCCTCACAGTAGTATAATTGAAACTATCCAAGCGATGTAGTCGAAGGCCCATATTGAATTGTCGACCGACTCCTTCATCTACTTGTGAATATAGGCTTCAATGGATATTAGAAATGATTAGAAACCTGAAATTACGTAATCATATTTCTTCTTGACTGGATACAAATAATTTGATATCTATATTGAATACTAGTTTCTGTCAGCGGCTTCGCTCACGTTCCTGTGAGATAAAAAGTATTCTATCACCCAAGATAGCTGATATAATGTCTATATTATACCAAATTTCATTAAAACAGTTTTTGATAAAATTTAGTATACAAACAGAGTATACGCTGTATTGGGTGATAGGAATTTAGACTAGTTATCCCACTGGAACGCGGGCGACAGAAGCTAGCAAGTAAATAAACAAAAAATGAATTAACCCAATTTCTACTTTAATCTGAAACATTTCAATGACCCTCCATCTAAACCAATTTCTTAAAAGGCCTACTTTTCTTACGAAAAAAGAATTCGTTAAGAGCCGAGACACATCCTTTTCAGACCTTGACCCTTCGCAATAGAGCCACGCACGTAGAGTCGTTACAAAGGGCATTATTAACTACGCAAGCACACAACACTCCGATACAGCTCTACATAGTAGATAGAGTCGCTCTATGTAGAGCCTGATAGTATTTCACAGGCGACTCTTTTAGTTTTGTTTTGAGTTCAGATTGCTGGAAGACGGTTTGTGTTTTTAGGTAATTGGATACAGTTTAAAGAAATCTTTGTAGATTTTTTTACATTCGTACGAGTAACTTTATTTATCTAATATTTAACGCTATCAACTTCTATGGTTACTAGAAAAATAAAACCAATCCTTTCATTAAATAAGATTGAATAAAATGAGCAGTGAACATAATAAGACAAAGAGATAAAAATGCATTTCGTTTCAATAGACGAAATCTTTTCAATAACAATAAACGAGACAAATCAATAACAATTCACATCTTTTAAAGATAAAACAATAAAACACGAAATATCTAACACGTACTTGTCTGTCTAACAAAACGGTTAATAAAATGTCTACAGCTGCTACAACGCTACGCCGCTACGCCGTAGCACGTTGCTACGATACAGTTGAATGAACTTTTTCTTTGCTATAAAATTATTATTGATGGATTGCCTTTCAATTGTTTGTGTTATTTTTAACTTTTAATTTGTATTTTATCTACACTGTGATATTTGTTATTACATTGAAATCCAAGCTTAAAAAATATTTAGCTTGTAATAGCTTTACAACGACATAATATTTTATTAAATGACTGCACGGTAAGCAATAAAGCAAGCTTATTAAAATAGGGCGTGGATTCAATTCACATACATTATTCTAGGTTTGATTATACACGCATCAACAGCCTATAAGTTGCCACTGCTAACCAAAGGCCTCTCCTCACATGGAGAAGGTTTGAGCATTTATCACCACGCTTGCTGAATGCTGGCTATTTCAAAGTTATAATTAGAAATTATAAACCCAGGTTTCCTCAATATGTTTTCCTTTACTCATTATCAGTGGTGCCTAAATAATCTTAGATTGTACATATAACTCAGAAAACGTTATATTGGTACTTAGCATTGGTACGTTTTGAACGCGCACTCTCATACGTGAGAAGCGAATATCTTAAACCTTCGAGTCACCGTGGCATGTTTGAGTATAACGTGAAATATAAATAGTAGACATTAAAAAGAGATAAAAAATGGTCAATACAATAAAAGTATAGAAACCGAAAACATTACCTGTGCCTATATATGTCCTGACTCGATATATGTACATTTATAACGTAGCTAGCTTAAATTCAAATAAACCTCCTATTCGAGTGTCAAAACCCAGTTTCTAAGTCGTCAAGGCTTAATGAAGAACAGAACAAGATAATAGTGTTAACCGCATTACAATGAAATCAAGTCATTCGTCTTACACACACCCACGCAAGCGTTGGAAGCTCGCACTCTGTGGAGACTAATACTGAAACGTTTTGAATCTCATTATTTTGAAATAGTGTGTGTTATCACTACATAGTATAAAACAAAGTCGCTTTCTCTGTCCCTATGTCCCTTTGTATGTTTATATATATCTTTAAAACTACGCTACGGATTTTGATACGGTTTTTTTAATAGATAGAGTTAATCAAGTTCATGTGGTCGCTAGTATATTACGGTATATGTAATTTTAATGTAGTATTATATGTCTTAATTGTTGTTTGCTTAGGTGTTCATGATGTATCTCGCGAAGATAATGAATAGAGATCAATAAATGTAGCATATGATTTAAATTAATACATTGTACATACAGCTTGGTTTTAGGTATTTTAGAAGTCAAGGAATATTTTAATTTATTTGTTTGTCGCAACTGCCGAACGAGAGGTCTTGGGTTTGGTTCCCGGATCGGGCAAAGTATTACTGGTTTTTTTCGGTTTTTTGAAAAGTTTTCAGTAGTAGTACGGAGTTTGGAATTGTGCCCTGTAGCAATATGCTAACCCCCTATTACATGAGACTTATAACACAAGTGGTGAAATGTGGGTGTACATTGTATAGCGGCATTACGTGCCGTAATGTAGTCTGCCTACCCCTTCGGGGATAAAAGGTGTGACGTTACATTGCGTAACAATTGATCTAAACACTTATATTCTGGAAAGCCTCATATAATGAACCATTACTAATTATACATTCGCCTGAATAAGTCTACATGACTTATATCTGAAATTATCACATTGACCTTATCTATGCTTCTTAGTACATAGCAACACACTACCTAAAACGCAATAGTAGAGGGGTGAACAAAGATCATAGCGGGTCGCAGATCGGGTCGAGCGCAATCAAGCGGCCGTCAATCAGGTACCAGCCTTACTTAATTACCTTCTCACGTGTGGCTAGTCATACTTACACAAACGTCCATGTGTGTGTTTGTGAGTATACTGAAGTAGGGCTGTGACTGTCGATGTGTCTTTGGAATTGGAATTTGAAAATTTAGGTCACGGTTTCAGATTTTATTCTATCAATTAAAAATCTGGTCGTTATGATTCATACAAAAAAAGTTGTTTATTCAAAGAAATGTTGCCTCTCGTACAGCACTATTTTGCCATAAAGTACGTTTCCACGAAAACCAGCGGACTTCACAAATATTCTTTTACCTTTGAGAATCGAATCCATAGTAGATTATGTGGTAGTATATTTAGCCTACTCCAATAACCCAACCAACATCGACATCCTGATATACCTATCAATTCATTTTCCCATTATTTTTCAATAATACCAAAACCCAATCGATAGATAGACAACACTAAAGTAAAGCTCCACCATGATTCCCATCTCAGTGTGCGTAAAACACTGATCACATTGACAAATAAACTAGTACGACTTATGAGTGTGTGGGTAAACGTTTTCCTTATACACCAATGTGCGTGTGTTTGCAAGAACACTTTACAAGTTTGTGTGTGTAAGTCAATTACGTTTGTGTAAGTGTGTGCGTGAGTTTCAGATACAGAAAGTCAAGGAGAGGCTGTGATTGACAATTTGTTTATGTATGAGTTTGTTTATGTTGTTTTGTTTTAGTTTATACGATGTGTGACAGAATCTGTTATACTTGTACATTGTTCTGTGAACACAGATGTTTTAGATGATAATGTACTCTGTTATGTATGTATTACATCAGCAATAACCATGTAGGGTTACGTAAAATTATTATGTGATATACATATTACAAACACATGTATAACCGATTGTCTTATTTACATGATTGCTTAGTAAAATAGTTCAGTATATAGTAGCTTTAGAATTATTGTGTTGCGAAAAAAGAAATAAATCTTAGTCTCCTCTTTTTGAGACTAACAATGCTAATGATGTATTGTCTGCGTTTGCGACACGATCTGAAATAGCTACGGGTGACATAACTAATGTTTTATTTCGTTATTGATTATGTAACATAAACGTTATAGAGTTTTTTTTTGTTTATTATAGAAAGAAAATTCTAGTGTGGGGTTACCCACACTAGGATTTTCTCCTGTGTCGTGGGTTTGTTTACAAACATACACATGACATCTAAACCCGAAACAACAATTTGTGGATCTTACAAACAGTTGCTAGGTGCGACAATCGAACCTGCTACATGTTGCACGACGTCCAGTTGCCCAGCTACGGCGCCAACCGTACAGTCAAAGTTCTTGAAGATCATTCATCATTCCAAATTATTATTTATAAAATCTAATCTAATTTACAAAGTGGAAAATAACTAGCACACACCAAACCTATACAAATTCTAAGTGCCATTGTCAAAATTCAGTAGTAATCACACGTACAACGCACACCTCTTGATTCTGATTACGTTGTTTGAGGGTACATTGACAATGACGTCATAACAATTCCGAGGCTCGATTGTATTTGCGAAGGTTAGACCTGTTTATTTAATAGCGGTGGATTAACGAAGAAATTCACAGTTCCGTTTAAATATTTGCCGATTAGATGAGGATATTATATTGTAATTAAATGGCGGTGTTTTGTTTTGGGATTGTCATCGTCGTTGTTATAAAGAAGGAGGAAGTTAAAATGAATATTTGCATATTTTGAGGGCTTATTTTTTATGTTATTTTGAGGATTATTGGAAATGGATGCTTAAGATTACTTTTGTTTTTTTTTTAAGGGGAGAAAATCGTCTAATGACTTCTCCTGCATTGGGCTAGGAAAGAGGAAGCGTCAGACTCTTACTGACTAAAAACTACCCCGTTCCTACTACTTTCTTTTCGAGCCGGAGCCCTGGTAACCCGCTAGGCAGCCCGTAGCTCCGGGGCCACTTTCATCTGAATTAAAAGTAATTAGGGTTTTTTTTATATTGTGGCATTAGTCAATCTTCTTTACTATCTAAAAATCAGTAAACATATTGATACAATTTATAAAGTCAAAAACTGGAAGTACTCGTCTGCTCATTCTCCAATTAATAAAAATGTGTTATAGATCGATTTCTTAAAGTTGTGAATATACTCATTGACGTTTATATCGAACGCATAATATGAGACGTAAAACTGAAGGTTCCGTCGCTACTTTCACAAATTGCTTGCTGATATTTTGCTATAGACGACGAAACTCCCGTTATACCTGTAGCAAAAACGAGTATAAATGGTTCCAGGCACTCAAATTTCTAAAAGAGCTTTGAACACTAAAAAATTGAGTATAATAATAATAACCTGAAAAATACTTAGGCTATTGACCCATTTTATACAAATATGTAGATATGAAAGCGTAGCAACGTAGCACCGTAGTATCCTAGTTGCTACGGCTCGTAGGCGATTCGTAGCACTACTTATACAATGTGATAGGCGATTCGTAGCACTACTTATATAGAGTGTGGTTTCTATTTTATTAAATATCTGTGTATAAAATATTTGGACAATACTTATATTTCCAACAATTGTATATTTCAGTAATATGTTTGAAGATTTTGACACTGAATACCTTTTCAAGTAAAATTGGTGAACATCTTATAGTATTTTTCCAAATTTTTATTTTTGCATACAACCTGTATAAGTTTATGAAATTCAGTACTCTTATTTAAAAAGTTTCAAGAATATCTGTAAAGTATATTCAAAGACATTACAGTATTTTGGATATTAGCCAGATTTGGTAGTGACATTAATTTTTATTCATACGACATGATCGAGCTCGTTTTGTATTATTTTTTGGCAAAAAATAACTATTAAGATGTTTACGCCAGACTTAGCAAGTGTATTAAGAGACTTATCTCAAGGATTTCTTTATTAATTTATGAAATTAAGAATAATGTTCGTTAAGAAGATGGAATACTAACATTATTTTAATTTAGTTTGTCGAATAGAGTAAATCATGTTTGTTTTGTTGCGATACATGACTGAACTTTACTCTCTGTTTCCTAAAGTTTTATGTATTATATGTAATCAAACTAATCAATCATTCACAAAATCCTTTGTTTTAGTAAAAAGGGGAGTAAAAAGGGGAACTGCCTTTAAAAGTTCAAACCTCCATTTTTTAGGTCGAATAATATACCTTAATTCTTATACAAAGTCTGTAAAATACTATGCTGAAACTCGTATAAAAATCGGTCCAGCTAAATACGAGATAAATGCACACATATTTACGTACACACAGATCAAACCGAGAACCTTTTTATGAAGTCGGTTAAAGTCAAAGTCAAAGTCAAAGCATTTATTTCAATTAATCCTAAATTAGGCACTTTTGAAACGTCAAATTGAATTGTCCGTCAGTCTGTCTGTCAGTGAAGCTAGGCGCTCGTTCCAAAGTGTTGCTTCGAATGGACTGTGTGATGGGTGTTGAAGAACGAGCAAGAAACTCCATCGTTACTCTTTTCATAAAATGTTTTTAACAATATCTCTGATACATTATTTGATCATTTACCTATTGTATATATATGAAGGAACAATGTAACGACAATACGACGTCAAAACTATGGGACAACATTAACATATCACTATACTTATGTATAACTAACTGAACAACTACTTCAAAAACCTATATTCTAACTAGTCCACTGGTCCACAACACAATGCAAATAAGCAACCAACCACTATATCTTCCCATAATGATTGCAAGTCAACCCGTCACCAATTATGCGTTGCAATATTTCAGCCATGATTGCTATGCGTGGCTTCCAACTATGCCGGCTTAGATCTCGATACAAGTAACCTACTTCCACGCTAGTTGCATAATTACGCCTGATAGTAACAGGCCAGTGTTCAATCATAAGTTACGGTTTAATATTCTGCATTGTTGTGATTTGTTTGTTTTGGGAAATTGGTGGGATAAAATGTACTTACGAGTATGTTTTTCTAATATTTCGTAGTTTTAGCAGTTTATTCTAGCCAGATTTTGGTTAACGCTAAGTTTTGGTCGTTTTCGAATGGTCTTTATATTCATAGATTGACTAGCTATCAACTGGTTTTCCCTATTCTTCAGTGAAGTGTGGAGAATTATAAGTTTTCATAAGATTTATAGATGTTTTCACTTTTTTAAAGAAACATGTTATGTCAATATTTATAATTATAATTAATTATCAACTCCACGTTTGATTTATTTTTAATAGTTAATAAAATTATCGTTTTTTAACATACAAAAAATTTACAAGACGAGGTAGTCTTAAAACTTGGAAGCCTTAAAATGTAAGAGTATAAAATAATGACTTAACCTATTTTACAAAAGCGGTTACACAGTGGGTGAGCAACGGTTTTCGTCCAATCGAGCAGAAAACTCGGCAACAGTTTTTTTTTACCTTTACTTCTCTTTAAGCCCACTGCGGTTATTCTTTGAACCGGCTTATTCGTTCGTTAACGTACCCGTCAATTTGCAACCTTCTATCTACTCAGTGAAACGATGACATTTTTGGAAAATCCACTCTAAGTCAACGGGATAAAGGCTCTTATGACATAGTGTGATTAGATTCGTTAGTGATGGTGTTGGTTTTTTTAAGATTTTTTCCAAGATGGGATTGTGACCGAGATTATGGAATGACTTCGGTATGTCAACATGAGATATATGTTAAACCCCATACACAAACACATCTTTTATTTTTTGCTCCACTATAGGATTTTTTCTGTATCGTGGGTTCTTTTACATACATACAAATGGTCTGGTGTCATCACCAAACCACTGTGGATCATACAAAGAGTGGCACACTACGTTGCATGACAGCTGGTTGCTCAACCACCGCGCCAACCATGCAGTTCATACCTTATGATCATAATCTGTTATTTTCCGACTCATACCAATACGCCGCTTTTGGACAGTACTTAAATTGAGTCCCAATTAAAATAAGAATCAATAGCAAATACCACTTTGAACACTAAAACAGTACTAGATATTCATCAATGAAAAACCTAATACTAATCCAACTCGGGAATTGAACCCGTGACCTGTTTTAGCAACTAGAATAACTTAGTAGTCAACTTGACAACCTTGTAATGTCACATTTATTCTAAGCAAAAGGTTACTTCAGTTCAAAAGGAACTTTCTAGAAAGAAACGTACAGTCGTAATGAACTCGCTTGTTTCCATCAAAGCCTTAGAAAATATTCTTCTAAGTAACGTTGGTGTTCTAAATAACATCGCCATGCTAAACAAAATAAACTTTAAAGACTTTTAAAACAAACAAACATACAAGTTCACATACACATGATACTAACCCGAAACAATAATTTGTGGATCAGTCTAAGGTAATCAAATCTTTTATTCCAATAAAACCGGTAAATTAGGTACTTTTGATTTTTTAATGTTAAATGAGCCGACGTTTGGCCACTATCTCGCCTAATGGTAAGTGATGATGCGGCCTACGATGGAGCACGTCTGCCCATAAGCAACCTAATCACTCGGGCTTTGAAGACACCCAGGTTATACCCATCAGGAAACACAGACTCCGGCAAGGAGTTCCACTCCCTAGCCGTTCGCACAAGGAATCTTGAAGCATGGGTGGGATATCCACCATGAAACGGTCAATGTCAACAAATAAAGAAATAAATAATAGTCTGGCAGTCTGATCGTCAGTGACGCTAAGTACTCGTCACACAAAGAGTGTGGGAATAGAACCCGCTATACGTTGCGCGACAGCCCGTCGTCCAGCCTCTGCACCAATCGTGTAGTCAATCATGCATGTTAATTAAAATGAAATAAAGATACATGTTAATCAAAATAAGTTTTAAAATGTTTGTTTAGTAGTGACACGAAATTCTTTTAAATTGATTTGCATTAAAAAATATTATACTCACGTAAATCCCATTTAAGTGGGGTGGTTTCATCGTTTATTTTCATTACGTTGCTACTCATCAGACTGAAATCTTAATGTTAACTCTAGGTCCACTTCAAGATTAATAATCTCTGTGTTAAATAAAACATAATATGTTTTTTTATTCCGAAATTCTGAGCAGTAAACGCAAAGGTTCAAACTATATTCCTTAATGATCAACGACTTCATACCATAGGACTTATATGCGTATTTAAGCCACACTTCTCCCTACCCCTTCTTTATAACCAACCGCTTAATCCTATGTGAAGCTTCCCTGCATCTTCCAAGCACCTGTGTCTTAAACTATAGTTTGTATTCGATAACTATGGGCCAAGTTTAGACTCTTATGTCATTTATGGTTAACAACTTGGAACTAGCTGTTATAACTTGTGCGTTGTTCAACAATCTAAATGGTTTCCAAATGTATGAACCACTTAATGTTAGTAGTATTTCGAATTTTGGGTTTAATTTTCCAATTAATTGTGTAGTATCGAAGTTTCTAAAATATTTGAGATAAAGATATCATGAATGAAAGAAAGAAATCATTTATTTGGTAATAATGCAGCAATAGCAATATGACCCAATACATTTTACCTTTCGGCATTCAAAATATTATATTTGAAACTACTGTGTAAAAATATAAGTCATAGAAATCTACCTATACAATAAAAACTCATTACAGATTATCACAAATACTGTTTCTCGTTACATTTACCAAATTTTAATAACTATAATGAATCACTCAATACTTAAACAAGAAATCTCATTAACAATATTTGCTTGAACCAATCAGACGTAAACACAACAAAATCCAATCAATTTTAACAGCAACATTTCAGGTGCTCAAAACAGCCATAAATTTAACAACATACCAATAAACCAATGAGTCCTAAGCAAACTTCCGCACCAACCCTTCAATGCCCCACCTTAATGAACTCATAATACATAATACAAAAGCTATTTAAAAACACATTAAATCAAAACCCCACGGGGCTCGGTCCACGACAATTTAATACAACCATAACAAAGGGGTGCGAATTTATAGTACAAAATTCTGTACTCAAGGAAGCCTCCTTTTTCCTGTCATCCTTGATAAATATAAGTGTCCTTTTCGTGCGGAACCATTATTAAATTTTATGTGGCAGCCCTACGCTATATACCCACTTATTGTAATTGCAGTGTCCAAATTATTAATGATGGCTCCTCAGTAATGCGTCACTTGTAATTATAATTTGCGTTTTGTGAGTTATTTTAATACTGCTAATTGTATGTTGAGGTACTAAAGGTCAAGGGAAATTTGATATTAAGTTCAACTTTAGTGTAACAGTAATTAATATTGAGATAAAATTGTTGTGTATAAAAAAAGTAACTTAGAAAACGAGGTGAAATTTGCACAGCATTTCGTTTGAACTTTTATTTTATAACTGACAAAAAATGAACACGAATTTTGATGAACTTCCCCCATTTTACATGATTTCATTAAGGATTGAAAAGTTCAAAAGGAGAAACTCATGTAAAATGCATAAGCAAACATTCCATCAGACATTTTTCTACTCAAACCTTACGCTACAACGATCCGAAACATCATACCTACTAGAAATGATTACACGAATACCAGCAATAATGAGGGTAGTCAAAACCATAGCACGGTACAGTCACAAACAACGGTGGAACACGAAACTGCACCAAAACGAACAAAAATGTGTCCGCGACAAATTTTTCACTTGGCGTCATAACACCGTTTGCGTGTGACTGTACAAATAAAAATGTACGAAGCCGAAACTTGAAAAGCGTTGCAACGGGCACGCGAGGAAAAAACGATGAAGCTATTTTTCTGGATTGTGTTACATTGATGTATGTGTGTAGGTGTGTTTTGTTATTTTACGACCGTTTTCCACCGCAATAATTTTTGTTTTGTATGAGAGTGAAAGAGACGGATTGAGGTTATCAGCTTCCCCTAAGCGTCGAGTTGAGTCGGATTTCTCGCTCATTCTACTAGCACTTTCCCGCTAAAGTATGTTTGAGTTATCTCTCAATTCAAATGTGGTTTAAAATATTTTGTTCGAAGCGACTATCGTCTGGTGGCGACAGTTTAATTAACTTGAAGTACTTGTATGACAGGATGGTTCAAGTGCTCAATGTACTGAGACGAAAAAATCTTTTATGACAATTAAGTTAAAATTCCCTCAATATCTCGACATTTTCCTATGGCATCTATTTCATTCTCTTTTTAAATATACTTACTCTAAATATTATTATATCAAAAACGAAAACAAAAAAAATCAAAGTAAACAATAACTACATCACACAAGTCGTGTCACGTCACTAGAAAGATTATACCGGTACGAGGCGAATGGCTGGTTATAAAAAAAAAAAATACCCGAATCACGGTGCTGTACTGTGTCACTGAAACACGTGACATTCGTCACACACGTGACAACTGACTCGTTAACCTGGGACGATTGTTAAGACAGCTACGGGATTCTGGATTCTGGCACGCTTTTTGCCTCGCTCGAAAACGATTGTTCATTTTTCGTAGTTTTTCGTTTGCCCGTGTATTTTCGTTTCGTGTGCCTGTGATGTCAGATTTTTGGGCTGTAGGTTCTGGGATTTTAGTTAGGCTAGTTATTTTGACTAGTACCTTTTGTTTAATATTTTCAATCAATTGTTAATACTTTTAATAAGGCATTAACTCAAATGCAAGATCTGCGATGTCGTTTATCGTACATCAACAGGTTTTTTTTTTAATCTCTGTGTGTTATTATCAAAACCAGTATAATATTGCTAAACCTATTAAATTAAAATCAAGTACATACAAAATCCAAGATCAATACCTTCACCAAGCAACCACTTAATTACAAACCACGTTTTGATCTCCGCATCTAATAAGACTGTTTATACCATCCGAGTGCTTTATCTCCAACCCTTACTTGTTCAACGTTTTTATATTAGCCCTGTACCCCAAGGCACGTGAATATCACCCCATTTTACCCCGGGGTCGTAGTTACCCTGCGGCACCTAGTTACCCCACTACATCTTGGGGTTGCCACGACGATTGTAAAAGGTAAAGGGATGCTTCACTTACATACAGTAATGAGATTAAAGTTTCAACGTAGGTGCTTTTAGGAGTAAATTGTTATCTATTTTATTAGCTTTAAAATTCAAAATACAGCGTGTTATTTGCAGCAGAAATTACTGTTATAAAGACTCCAAAGATCTTGCAATGTTCAAGTACTTATTCACTATATATGATCTTTAACAAAATCAGATACATTACTCCGCGTAAACATGTGGACGATTGTTGTTTTTATCTAGACTTTCTTCGACAACATCGTCCAAAACCACTTCATCATAATTATAACGAATCAATAACATTTTCCAATACAAAAATATCTAAAACAACGTAGAAAATTTTCCAACAACAAATAAAAATCAGTTTTCAAGCTCCATTTAGCGGTATCCGCAGCTAAAGACCACAACACCAATACATCATGTGAGAAACAATAGTGTTGTACACACTGACCGATAGTGGGACTCACAGCTTGAACACATCCCGGGAACTGCGATAAGTAACTGTTCACTCCAACTGACTTTTACAACTTGAAAAGATACATGGCTACTGCAATGCCTCACTTTCTCTTAACTATCGATGGGCTTAATGTATTGCTGTTTAACTATAATGAAAGACTTTAAAAGTTAAAATGAAAATGGAGTAATAAGTATTCGCGTCTCCCAATTAAACATAATTATTTTTGGTATTTATTGTTGACGTGATCAGTAAAATATACTTACCGCTACGCTTTTATTAATGAGAAACCAATACAATTTGTTATTTGTGGTCTCCCGACGTTGTTGAATACCAATACAATAAAGGAAAAAGATCTCATAAATAAAATTAAAACCAGTTTTACATCGACGCCGAATAAAATTGAATTTCAACGTCATGCTCACGAAATGAACCCTGTTTTCCTCAATTACTACGCTTTCCATTGTGACATTGGATAATAAAATCTGTCTCTGTCTGTGACATTTGCGTTACGAAAATATAAATATTATGACATGACCTTGGATAAGCTCGAGCCAATTACCTACAGTCGTTGTCAAAGTTTACTCTCCATCAGACACATGAAAACGTCTTTATGCGCTCCGAAATTGACGTTCGAAGCGTTATCATGTTCAGAATATTTTCTCGTATCGCTGCCGGGGTACGAGCATAAAATTTACGAACACTTACCGCGCAACATATTTCTAATCGACAATAAATCATTACCGACCTTTGTGCATGCCCGTGTGCTTATCCTTAAGCACTGTGAGCTCGTAAATCTTGCCGAACTCCTCGAACATGGGTCTGAGGTCGTCCTCCTCGAGGTGTCGCGGTATCTGGCCTATGAACAGTTTGACGGCGTCCTTTCCCGCGCCCGGCGGCGCGCCCGTCCGCTCCGCCGGCGTCAGCGGGGACGAGCGCTTGGGGTCGGAGCTGTGGCTGTGCACCGGCGTCGACGGCGCCGTGCCGATGCTCGACTCCCTACTTTGAGGAACGCTGACCATGTTCACGTTTTGCATGTTGTAGCCCAACAACATTGGGTTCACACTTCGCATATTCGCTCCCACAATCATGTTTATCACAGTTAACAGACTTTAATGAACACAAATTTTTAATCACAGTGCTTTGTACTTCGTTTGCCTTAATCTATAAATTCGGTTTGCAAGTTTTTTTAAAGCTCACTCGTGTTTACTTTCGTTTTTCGCGGAGGGCGAGTGTTTAGGAGGTGGGGCTGAGTTGTGTGAGTGTGCGTTAGAGCTGCGTCTGTGTGCGTTCCGTCTCTTCTCACAGTCGCCCCGTAATGCGTAATATTATCGATCGGTATAGTAACAGTAGTAGGCAGTACTCGTCCCCCCGTTTTTCTCACTGACGCGAATTTATTTCTGTTTTTATGAGTGATATTTTTTGGATTATTTTTATTAATTTTTATTTTTATATTATTTAATTAGATATAATAACATATATTGCACATCGAATTACTTTGAAACTACACTTTTTTACACACTTATTTTAAAACATTTAAGTAAACTATTTTTATCAATGACTAGAATTAACAACGAGAAAAATTTGGCACACCGCTAAATCTATACATCAATTTTGAGCGACAAAATAACTAACACTTAATTTTTGTACTTCTAAATATTTTCACTTAACTGGAATGTTTTTATAGTTTTTCACACGTGAAAAGTGTATAATGTTAGTGTTTACGTAGCGAGAGCGCGTCACACGGGGCTCTGTTTACAAACAAACCGCCGACCGACACACGTAATATTTTTTATATTTATTTTTTATTATTTTTGTTTTTTATCCCACCGTTTACCTCTGATTGTTCACACGAAATTTGTCACTGTACACTCGAAAATGTCAACAAGAAAAATTGTACATTTTTTTCCACCGACACACTTATCACTAAAATACTTATCTAACTTAAATTAGCACTTGACGACGATTAACCATGACTTGACGCACAAACGAAAAGCACAAAACACGAACTAAATGAGACAACAAATTTGCCGTGTTCCCGTCTATATGCCTACATGTCCACTAACCTAAAATTCCCTCCGAGGTCCCCTCATAGCACGCCATGGGGGAGTCTCCGGTCTTGATACAATCCTCCCTTTCGCTCACCCTTAGATACGCGAGTAAATTCGCTTTGTGTGAATAGGTTGATTATTTGAAATTTCTTGTTTCGCTATTGCGTTGACGTTGTTGAGATGTGTACAGTTGTCTTGTCGAATTATTTGATAAATTTCACGCATTTTCGTTGGTAATTTCCTGCAGTTTGACGTGATTTAATGCGTTTTATTTAAGAAAATTTGTTGGAAAATTTTTATGTTGGTATTTTATTTTTTAGGGTAATTTAGGTCACGATTATATTTCGATTTGTGTGTTATCTGATGTACGTTTTTTTCTGTTCAGTTTTTTTTCTTGTGATTTGTTTGCATTAATAATTTTGGATTTAGTTATTTGTCATTTTTATTTTAGTCTGTGTTTCTATAGAAATAAAATGTAACTAATTTAAAATAATATGTATTTAAAATATTTTTATAATGATTTATACAATGCGTAAATCTGAAAATAAATAAAAATGGGATAAAAAATAAATTTTCAACAACAAAAATCTGTAAACGGTAACGAAAAAAAAGCAATGCATCATTATTAATAAACGCAGCTTATACCCACATCAAGTGTTACGAAAAAAAAGCATTTGGCTCTGAATAATTTAACCAACGGACGCTTAGTAGTAGGTCGTAAAACGCAATGGCAAATTCGGTAAAAGGTCTTCAATGTTTGGTCGAGCTATAATTCAAGCCCCAAAAATAGCGAAGGGGATGAACCCCACCCCACCTTCCCCGCCCCGGCGCCCAGCCTCCGATGATCTTTGCACGCAACTCGTAATGGCTGTTTAAAAAAATACATAAAAAAAGGAAACCCTCCTTGAGTTGTTTGGAGGCTTATAATATTTTTAATTTATGAAGCATTGAGCTGAAATATGAAGTAATATCTGGAGTTAATTAAAACGGCTTAATTCTATTTTTATTGGGTTCTTGTACCTGTGTGGTGAGAGGCGTAAGGTGGGTGGTACACGCACACATGTAGATTTATTATATGTATGTATGTATGTATATTATAAGATGAACTTTAAAGCGGCTTTATCATAATATACTTTTAAATGTTAGCGCTATATTATATACGTTAAATGTTACGTTTTTTCAAGGTTCTATATTTATAATATTCTATTTACCTATTTCAAATAGGTGTGTGGTACTATACCTTTATGAAACAAAGGGTGTTATGAATTATAAAAAAAATATTTTAATATTTTACGTTGCCAACCCTTAGCGTGGGATGATCAACACCTGATGTATTGTTTTGTCATTTTTATACTCCATTCAAAGATAAGTTTTATATTTATTACTCAGTAGGGTTTAAATTACTTTTTCTTTTATTTTATTCTACTTTTAGTCATTGTTTTGACTTATTTCTTTTATAAAAGCCGGGATAAAATATGATGTGGATTAAATTAGTGGCTTCTAGAAATATACGTATATTTTTTAATCCTTTATGCTTATAAATAATCTAATACATTAATGATATTAATACATTGTATTATTCGGGCTCATCTAGTTATTTAAGAGATTTACGTATAAAAGTGTTTACCTTGCAAAAATAAATATACTTTATTATTTAATCATTGTCATATTTATTTAGTGAATTTATTTATAAAATATTTACAAATACTAAATTGAACAAACAAAAGCTGGCTTTAATTAATAAATACAATGAATAAATTGATGTTTGTGTATAAATTGTAAATATTAAAATAATATTTATTTGGATAAGAGGATTTAACAAATGCAATGGATTAAACAAAATAATATCATATTTTCAAAATAATAAATTACGTCAATTAATTGTGATTTGGGTTGTATTTATCTTTTTGGTAAGACAAGGATAAACATTAATGATTCTCTCGATAAAATTGAAACACAAAGCTAAAGTTATGATGTGAAATTAATGTTATTTACTGTTGGAACACATTTAATTTCGTTCTAAGGACTCTCTTTCAAATAGTATAGTATTTAGCCGATTTTATATTTATTTCCATTCCATATTGTCCATTAATTTGAGTTGCAGGATAGCTGAATATTCAACATTTTCTACTTAAACTACCTTTTTCATAATCTTACTAATATTATAAATACGAATTTGTGAGTTGGTTGTTTTTGTTTTTCAATCACGTCAATACGAATGAAGGGATTGGTATAAAATTTGGAACAGGGGTAGATTATACTCTGGAATAACACATAGGACACTTTTCATCTCACAGGACCGTGAGCGAATCCGCTGTCAGAAGCTAGTTATATAATAAAATACAGTAGCTACAAATATATGTACAGATAAATGTCAGTGGTGTTTGCATCTCTCGTGCATCAATTAGGGCCCGTTTGGTGCGGTCTCGTGCTCCCGAACCGTCAGTCGCATGCGAGCGCCGACCGAATTCTCTAAACCACAAACAGTCGCCCAAATGTTAGAATATTTTGATTTTACTAATGTTATATTTTAGAGACCTACGTGAATTTATACTAAAATTTATAAATTAAAATGGAAATTGTAATATAATATTTTAGACATACGTAATATTTAATCATTTATAATTATAAGGACAGTAACAACTAGAAAAGTTAATGATCGTTTTGATTCGTGAAAGAGGAAAAAGAAGAAAGGAAAGAATTTGTATTCAACCAGTTTAATGGTCTAAAAGACGATGATGATGATGATGAAAATAATATGAAAACAAAAAGCTTACTAAGGGATAACAGCAAAGCTAAATTCACACATAGGCTTGTGGAAATCTCCCAAAAATTCGATCAAGTAAAGCCAGCAGTATTTCGGATTATGCTAGTATGTGACGGAGATCTAGTGACCGAAAAATGGCCGCGATAAACCTTGGAACGAGTCTTAATATAGAGTACCTTCGTCACTGAAGCGGCAGGGCTGGCAAATGCGGTCAACTGATTATTCCAGCGTAAAGGTTCCACCATAATGCTGTTAATGTAAGAATATGTTTTGATCTTTTTGGACCATCCTTAAGTCCGCACCTGGTTAAAGAAGATATTTTTGGGAAGGTTGTTGCAATTTTTTGGATTGACAAAACAAGGGCCATTTCAAAAGAATCAGCCACCACACTGCCATTTGGTTACCCGAAACCCCAAAAACGGATTTTTTTTCCAATGATAGGAACTCTCACTTCGTCCATGACCTTTCATATTAATAAGCTTCGATATAAATGATCACCCATAAACGGTATCAAGCATTAATAATTTGTGAAGTTTATAAATAGCAGAGTCATGCTTATATTGCTATTAAGTACATTTCCAAGTAACTCCAACCTTTGACACTAAGGGGCAATTAATAATGTATTAGAAGACCTTGAAACCCGTAAATAGATAATTCCCACGTGATGTGGGAAACTAAGTGCCTATTTCTTGATTTCTGATTTAGTTAGTGTTAGCTTAAGAGACATAATTATACATGATTTGACATACTTCGTTTGGAAAATAGGACAAAATATTCGGCATTAAAAATGACTGAAACTTATAATCAGAAATTGTGAAAAGCACGATGAAAAGAGCCATAAACCTAAAAAAATTAAAACCTCTCTCTGGAACCCCTAGTCGAAAGGTTCAGTCAATATAAATATTATTTGATAGTGGAGTTACAATAATTACTAGCTAAAATTAAAATAAAATTTCTACATATGATCCAGAACTTCTCACAAAATAACCAAAAATCAAATCCACAAAACTTCAGAAAGACAATCTCAACAAAATTCTGCACCCACGAAAATTTTTGGCCCTACAACTTTGGTAGCTAAACAAAGGGGCCAAGACCTACTTATTAAACATTCTGTATTGAATATTTGAGCGGGCATGTGCTAACAGTGGTTAGAACTGTCTTCGAATCTTGTTCAACTTTGACATGAGGCTTTTGTGCAGAGTGTGTGAGTGGCGTGGAACGTGGAACTGATCTAATTAGGGCTGCTGCTGCAACATGCAAATGGTTGTAAGTTAAAATTGTTTAAATGGTGGAGGAAAATGGTTATTAATAGTAACATTGTAATTGCGAAATATAGTATCACACCAAAAACATAAATGTAAAAAAGGAAAGCCAAGTTCAATACAAAACCTATACTTGGTGGACTTCGCTGCAAATAGAATAGAGATCTAACTGAGTGCCCAGTTCTGTACAAAATCCAAATATATATTTATAGGAACAAAATAACATTACGAACAAGTATAAAATTTTATTTCTATGTTTTATTGGATACCTATAACAATTGCCATATAACAGATTTAAGTTTTTTTAAGGTCTGATAACGCCCAATTCTTTTTGGTATAAAAGGATATTTGAAAACACTAAAACTATAATTAACTGACTACCTGAAGTCATCCAAAACATCATCAACAACCTTCAAAATACTTCCAACACCATTACAAAACATATTGAACCTAACAGACATAGTTATAAGTGTCCATATACCTTATCACGAGTTGCGTTGGAGTAATCAACGGTGAGGGTACAATTATCGGCTAGAACTTTATAGTTGCGTAGCACGGAAGGGGTGAGGTGAGGGGTGGGGGGTGTCGTTGTGACATAGTGCGGAACAAACTCGTAAAAATACCACAATTACGTAGAATTTCGAGGAGGATACACGTGTTGTTATTAACATAATGACTTTAATGGCGACAGAAGTATTGTCGACATTTTTTATAACAAATTGAATTGTTTGAGTTGATGAATGGGTTCGGTGGGATTTTTTTTTTATACATAAAATTAAAATATCTGTTGATATGTTTAATTTTATAATTTGATATATGATTGAGATTTTATAGAAGCTATGATATCGGTGACAATAGGGTAAATGACTAATTTTTATTTTAATGTCCGTCTTGTAAATTATTTTAAAACATTAGGCACGTATTTTTAATTAACTTACGGAAACAAATACTTTCAAAGATATATTGATTTTAAATATCGTGCGCCCACATTTCTTGGTACCTTATGTATTTAGAAATGATGTGTTTTCTCGCACTACTAAACTTAGTTGTGATAGAACCGATAGTAACAGACAGGTTTGACTTAAAATTTTTCAAAGTGACGATAAATCCCTAAACATGACATATTCTTCTACTTATCAGCTATAGGAGTTTCCAGCACTACACCAGCTCCCGTGCATGCAATTTAGAAGAACTTGAAGTAATTCCGCTGCACATAATCGAGCCTCACGGACTTCTTACTACGAACAAACAAAGACTTAGATAACGGCAACTTTATGCACTTCTTTGTACTCTAATGTAAGTTTTAAAACATTTGCTTATATTGTACAAAGGAAATATTTAGAAAAATAATAAGGTCAGACATAAAAATACTTTTAATAATATAAGGCTGCAACAGAGCAGATGGATCGTCTGATGGTAAGCAATCGGCGTCCTCCATGAACACCCGCAATACTAGATGAATTACAAATGCGTTGCCGGCCTTTTAAGGTATGATAATTGAATGAAAAATAAAAGTATTAATAACTTTTGAAATTATTAGCTATTAATATAACTACGTGAGCACCTTTATAAACTTCATGACATTATTAATAAAAATACCCTTTAACGTTTTCAGACTTAGTTATATTTATATTCTACACACTATGTTGTCTAGAATGTATAAGCCACACACTAGTGTAGAATATATAAAAGGCATTAGCCTCTAAATGTTATACTTTATTGATCAGATGAAATGTCAAGTTTCTGAATATTCTTAAAGATACAGTTTACGATACAGCTATTTGTCGTACGATTTCATTAAAATTGAAAAACTATTATCCAAATTCATTTATTATATCACTTCAAACGAGACTGGTAGGAAAAAAATACATAATTCAGAAATTAAATTAAGATCTGAAATTGGACAAATTTCTTCAAAATGTGATGTAGCACAGGAGTTTGAAAATTTTTTTACTAATATTCCTATTAAAATAACTAGAGATTTAAATTCTTCAGCTACACTCTCAGCTAGTTTGCTTAAAAAAAATGTAAAATCATGTCAACATGACTTTATTTTTCAATATACGAATCCTCTAGAGATCGTAAAGGTCTTTAAAGAAATTAAAATAAAATCAACTGAAGATCTTTGGAGACTATCAGTGAAAGTCTGCAAAACAATTATTCAAACTATAGCGCCCTGTCTGGCTATGATTTTTAATAAAAGTATAGATGACGGTGTTTTTCCTGACCTTATGAAATATAGCAAGGTTATCCCACTATTTAAAAGCGGCGAAACCACAGAACCTAATAATTATAGGCCTGTATCTATTTTGCCGGTCCTTAGCAAAGTGTTTGAAAAGTTGATACTGTCTCAGATGCTTCATCATTTTAATAAAAACTCCATCTTCCACCATCAGCAGTATGGTTTCACTAAAGGTCGTTGTACAACTGACGCCGGTGTTACTTTAATGAAAGAAATATTTGGTGCCTGGGAGGAAGCACAGGATGCCATAGGTGTTTTTTGTGACCTCTCAAAAGCATTTGATTGCGTTGACCACGAGACACTTTTGCTGAAATTAAATCATTACGGGATTAGAAACACTGCGCTCCGTCTATTGAAATCATATCTAGGAGATAGGCAGCTAAAAGTTCATATTAACGGTGTTAATTCACAAGGGTCTGAGATAAAAATGGGCGTTCCTCAAGGTTCAATATTGGGTCCTTTCCTCTTTTTGGTGTACATAAACGATTTGCCACTCATATTCGAAAATGAACCAAAAATGGTTCTGTTTGCAGATGATACATCACTGATTTTTAAAATAGGTCGACGTTCGAATAATTTTGACGACGTGAACAGCTCCATTCTTCGAGTCTATGAGTGGTTTACTATTAATAACTTGGCGCTTAATGAGAAAAAAACCAAATGTATTAAATTTTGCTTGCCAAACGTACAAAATAACGAATGTTATGTTGCTTTGAACGGACAAAAGTTAGAATTTGTTAAGGAGACTGTATTTTTGGGTATCACATTAGATGACAGATTACAATGGGGGCCCCATATAAAAGCACTTTCGGGGAGACTAAGCTCAGCTGCTTATGCAGTTAGACAGATTAGGCAGCTTACGGACGTAGGTACGGCAAGGCTTGTTTATTTTAGTTATTTTCACAGCATAATGTCTTACGGCATTTTGCTGTGGGGGCGAGCTGCGGATGTAGAATCAATTTTTATTTTGCAAAAGCGAGCTATTCGAGCAATATATAACTTGCCCCGTCGCGAATCTTTGAGAGAACTATTTAAAACTATAAACATTCTTACAGTGCCTTCTCAATTCATTTACGAAAATATTATGTACGTGAGAAAAAATCAACAATTGTTTGAAAAAAGAAGCGACAGACACAATTTTAATACGAGAGGTAAAAATAAGTTAGCTATACCGCAATTCCGATTGTCCAAAGTGCAGAAATCCTTCATGGGATTTTGTGTTAAGTGTTACAATAAACTACCAACCACCATACTGAATCTGAACGAGAAAAAATTTAAATCTTGTATAAAGCGTGAACTGTGTAAACAGGCATATTATAAACTGTCAGATTATATTGAAGATAAAAATGTGTGGCAGCATGTTGGTCCGGCTCCACTGGACACTCGCTCACACTAGACAATGCTCTAATACGATCACTAGTTACACGTTAAATTAAAGTACTAATTTATTCCAATGTAGTTTTATTTGAAAAATTAAATTAAAGATTATTTTTTATTTGTATAGAAGCATTATTTCAAAATTGTAAGTGTACATATGTGGGCACTATGTTTGAAACAACCCACTTTTTTAATTTATATTCTTTACAAATTGGTTTTATTGTCCCATAGTTTTGACGTCGTATTGTCGTTACATTGTTCCTACATATTTATACAATAGGTAAATGATCAAATAATGTATCAGAGATATTGTAAAAAACATTTTTTGAAAAGAGTAACGATGGAGTTTCTTGCTCGTTCTTCTCCATTCGAAGCAACACTTTGGAACGAGCGCCTAGCTTCACTGACAGACAGACTGACGGACAATTCAATTTGACGTTTCAAAAGTGCCTAATTTAGGATTAATTGAAATAAATGCTTTGACTTGACTTTGACTTTGACTTCTTTATAAAAAGCTAACTTCAGACCACCAACACGAGGTTTTAATAAAGAAGAAAACTGCTAACAGCATAAATTACAGTTTCGCAGGCCGTCCCAAAACTCGCCCTCGACACACCTTAATTACTCGCAAACAAAACAAACTAGGCAACATGACACCTACAAAAACATACAGGTTGGAGTCAAAACAACGTTGGCGGAAGGTGTCAACAACAGAGATATGTCAGCACTGGTCAAAACCGCACGCACGTGGCCAAGGGTAGATTTTCACGCACCCTTTACGAAGTACACAATGTCAACTGCAGGACTTTGGGGGCGTTTGTTTAGAGGGAAATCGTATGTGTGTAAAAATTATCGTGGTATACAGAGCGTGAAAACTGAACATTTTTATCAATGATAACTTTAAATACTCAAATTATTAGGAGACGATATAATACTGGTAAGTTTTGGTCAAAATAACGTTAACTTTACACAAACCGCTTCGAACTATCCAACAGTTTCATTCCTATCAACGAAAACCAATCAAAACTTTGGTGTCCCACATAAATAAATGTCAACATAATCTCAACTGCGCCAAAAATAATTAAATTGCCTAACTAACAAGGCTGGTCAGGAATAATTAAACACAAAGGCTGTGCACGACCAACGGACCGGCTAAGCTTGTGCCCAAAGAGTGAATGGACATATCGGCACAAGTTGCCACAAACTGTGGAAGGTCCCCTTACGTGCTTACTATTCGGAACAAGGGGCCTCCCGTGGACCCCTAAAACTTAGGGTTGCGAATAGACCTTGTTAAATCTGGGCATCATTTTCGGGCAACGTTGAGGGATTCCTTTTATTTATCTTTTTAGTTTGTTCTGAATAAGGTCGGCCGTTTGCGAATAATGAACGTTTTCAAGTACTTTTGTGGATGGTCATTTTCTTGTTAGGATAATGATTCTGATGCTCAACATAAAGTTTTATTGTGGGTTTGGTTTTAAGTGGGATTCAGGCTCGTCGTGTTTACGGGCTAAGGAATATGTTCATTTATTTGTAACAGGTTTTGTTATTTTATCAATCTTAAATTATAACAATACCTCAAATCACATCCAGTATTTTAGTACATTAAAAATACTAAAATAGACTTTAGGAGTAGCTTCTATAAAATGTTGACTCACAGAGATAATTTTAATTATTTTGTACTATACTCATTAAAAATATTTAACATCAAATTGAATCATTCCGAGGCAATTCAAAATAGCACTATCTATATCAGCTTATACCACTCTCTACACAGCTTAAATAACACTATTTGAATCTACTACCTCACCAGTATCAAATTCAAGAACAATAACTTCTCCGAAATGGAGTCTATTCCACACAGAGCACTCAGTCCCCCGTTTACGCCCAAGGCTTATCCTTTTACTAGCGAGTAACATCTAAGACTGTCCAGACCAATGTCTTGGGGCCAATAAGTTGGCCATCTACACTAAAATTATAATGGCAGACCGCTTGGGGAGCACGCAATGTTGGTCCTGTGTTGGCCAAATATATCTGTAGTTGTGTTTATTGGAAGTTCGTCTGTTAGTTTGTTATTTTGTGTGTTAAGTTGTACTGTGTGGTTGCGATTTAAATGTCATTGGTTTATTAAGTTTTAATGCTTTAAACCTGTAGCTTAAGAGCTAGTGAAAAACTACCTGTATTTAATTGACCAAACCTGGGTTTTGTGGGTGTGTTGAGGCCCCCATACCAGCTACTATGCGTGATATGAGGAGTGAATAAACCCAGATTGATGCTAGCTCATAATTCTTTCACATTAATATTTTTAGAAGGGCAAAATAGATTTCAATTTTTTTCTGCAATAGTTTAGACCTCTACTCTACCTTTGTCTATTGAATTGTGCCTGTTGTGTATAAAGAGAGGTCTCAAGTTTTATGCAATATTGCTTGCCACTATGCAACAATAGTTTTACTTGATTACTACAGACGATTCGACCAATTACACACCACAATTATAAACAAACTTGTCACACAAACCAACAACAAATCTATCAACCTTAACCCCAAAATACTATCAAATGACCTGCTTTAAGTCCATAGCGAATTTTACCTTTAACAATTCGACACAATATAATAGTTACGTCACTTACGTCTTTCATTGGTTCGCCCCTCACTTTCTATTGCTATTGTGTAACCAGATGGTAACTTCAATGGAATTTTTGCCTCGTCACTTCTATTTTGCGTGCAACTGTCCGGTGACTAGTCATTTACCATACAACGCTGAACGGTATCAAATTGGTTTAGTAGAACATAATGGGGAATTTTCTGATTATTGGCGTATTGATATTGATGGTTTATGCTTATAAGGTAAGGTTTGTGAGTTGAGAAAATATTTTTTTTACTGATGGTTTTAGGAATGATGGGCTTGGAGTGGCGAAAGAGTGGAGTGTTCAAGTACGTGATGGTAATGCACCAGGTAATTGAATTTGGATTAGTAAAAGAGCATCACACAAAAATTTATTCATCATCGTCATATCAGCCATAAGACGTCCACTGCTGAACATAGGCCTCCCCCAATTACTCAAAATTGTATTATTGTAAAAAATTTGGCTAAAGGTATTTATTTATTTATTTTCTTCTCAAAATATCTCAACAATTTATCTACATTCATGTACATACAAATATTTTATCATCATAAACACATCACAGTTAGACCCCAAGCAATAAATCTCAAAATAATATGAACATTTCTTCTAAGGAAATATGATATCTCCGACACGCAAACAACCAACCACTGTCGGTGTCCGAACATGTAACAAACATTATTCTTTATAATGCTTTTTTGATGCATTTTAATTTGCATATCTGCAATAATAAAGCAATTTACCAACGCCGGAACATAACAATGAAACCATTGCGTATCATTCAATCCGCCATTTTTTATGTCATCGGGACCCTACTTTTAATCTGGCTCAAACCAGTTCGGACCAGTTTAAGCAGAATCTTGGCGCGTGGACAACTCACCCCTGATCCGTTTTGAAGGTCATTGAACTGTGGGGCCCATTGCATAAAACTAGGGGTGACTCTATTAGAGAAATAATCGATATATTTTAGTTTTTTTTTGGATAGGTGCGTCATTGGGTTGGGTGATCACTAAAGTGCTATTGCGTGTCTCTTGTATTTATTTTTTGAGTTAGAAATATGATATTCTTTTAGAGGGTACGTGACTTTAGTAATAGCTTAACCTCTTTATTTGCCCCCAAGCACGCGCCTGATATTCATTCACATGACGTCACTCTTGTACCTATCACATTTCTCATATTGATCACCTATTCACTTAAGCAACTAAAAAAAAATGCTTAATCTATAAAACAAAAAATACCTACAAGAGACTAATTACAATATTGACTACCCTGGTCTCCAAACACGATCAAACAACAAAGAAATACAAAGTCCACTTATGCTTCCCCACAGCACTGCGATAGCTATCGGTGACCGAATAGTTTCGGATGTTTCCTTTACTTTCTCTCCGGGCACAGTAAGGGTCTGAACACGTGGGGCCGAGCTATCGAATCGTCCCCGACGTATTTAAACGCGAAGGAGACGAATGTGTGATGTGCGATCGGGAGTGGTGTGGAGACGATTTGCGATTTTATTGTTTGGAAATGTTGATATGGGTTTTAAAAATACAAATCAAATCATATTTATTATTTATTTGTTGATATAGGTATATGCAGATGTTATATTTACTTTTGTCTTTTGTAAGTAAGTACTATCAGCTTTGATATTGTGTGACTAATATCACATAATGTAGGACTCGCATTATGTTTCAATTCAAATACATTTAAAAATTTTGAGTCATCATTTTCATTTAAATACACGCTGATGGAAAAAGTTTGTGTTGTATAAACCGATATAGTACCTTCAAACCATCAAGAAAAGACCGCATTCCTTTTTAAAAGGACTGCAACCCTCCTGTGACTCCTTTAGACTCGTCGTCTTTAGACTAGTCTTCTCGTTTTCCCCCCATATCATAAAAAACCTTTAATAATGTCTTTAGTAAAATAACTGTACTGTACAGGTTTCAATTCTAAGTTTTGATTTGCTACAGCTAAAAACAATAATATGACATCAAGTTATAACCATACAAAAAAATAAAACTACCTAACAAAAGAACACCAACTCCACAGCATCCCTTATCCCCCAAAACTGTAGTAAGAGAAGGGCTCGGACTCGGTAACGTTATTGATTTCCATTATACCCGCACCGCCGCTCGTCATCTTAAAGACGTGTCGCGTTTCACACACTTTTATATACAGCACTATATCGCGAGTATATGTGGTGTGTAAGATATATCAGCTGGTAGTAAACGACGAGTAAGAAAGTAATCGGCATAGCTCCAAGACCTGTTTTTGTACTTAAATATTGTTATTTTCCGGGTCAGGTAAAGTATTACTGGGCCTTTTTCGGTTTTTCGAAAATTTCTCAGTAGTAGCATGGAGTCTGGAATTGTGTCCAGTATATTATGGCAATAGGCTCACCCCCTATTACATGGGACTTATAACACAAATGGTGAAAAGTGGGTGTATAGTACGTGTCGTAATGAGCACCTCTGCCTACCTCTTCGGGGATAAAAGGAGTGACGTTGCTCTCTATTGTTATTAAACATTTTGTAATATTTATCTTTTTAATAATATTTTGTCTGTACTGTGCCGAATAAATGTATTTTCTTTCTTCTTTTCTTTCTAATCATTTAAACTTTGTTTAGTTAGGAAACGTATAACTTTTGTTTCTGGATAAATTAAAAACGATTGAAATCATACGATTTATTTTATAAACCCTGTATTACGCTGCGACGATAGCTAAAGAGTCTGACCAAAGATGTTTCTTATTTTTCACGATATAACTGTGAATAGATTGAAAAGTGTACAATTTCTAATAACTAAATGTTTTGTTGATAAAATCATTAACTTTACTATAAGAGAAGCTATGAATAGAAAGAAACATAGAACAAACAAAATACATAGTGCAAAGAAAGCCAAACACAAGAAAACTCTTCAAGTACAAAGTAATTGAAATGAAGTCACAACCACATTTCAATATTGGTATATTAAATAAAAATATTTACAACGTGACAATAAGACCGAAGGAATCGAATGAAATATAAATGAATGAAGACGACGTTTGATGCTATCTGATGAACGGAATCGAATGAATTCTTGTGGAGGTGAATGATTCATTTTTTCTTGAACAGAACAATGGAATGAAGGAGATAAGATTAAAAATGAGAATAAAATGTTGTAGGAACAGGTTTATGTAAAGAAAGTCATTTTCCTCGACTTTTTGTTTAGCTTAGGTGCTTTTCTACCAGAGATGTGCTATGGTACGTTGCTGTGGATGCAATTTGGCTCCAACCAATTACATTCATTGGTACACACAGCTTAGTACTAGTGGAAACGGTCAGCTAAGCGATGTAACTTATATGGAAAGGTGCGTGCTATGGATGGCTTCCCTATTATCAATACATCGCATACTCGAGCTGCGCATCTTCCTCGCACAGCTACTTTGCAGCGGCGCATCTTCATAGCACATCTTACTCGCACAGCTACATAGCTTAATATCGGTGGAAACGGTCACATAGCTTCACAGCTTAGCTATTACATCTTCGTAGCATGGCTACATAGCATATCTCTTGTGGAAAAGCACCCTTTAGAGACTAATGGAACTACTTGTATTATAGAGGTAAATTTTTTCGATTGAGAAAAACCACTAAGCAAAATTACAAAAATAAAGATACATTTAAAAATACCTACTTTATAGTCTAAGCAAGAGAAGTTTACAAAAAACAAAATACTACATAACTATTACATTGTTGATGAGTGCTGAAGACCGCGACTGGTGAACAAATATTTATCCAAACTTCTCCATTATAGTCTCTCGAATACTCGTATAAAAACAGTCTACAACAGAGTGTAACTTTAAATAGTACTACATTCAAAGTCATACTCTAAAAACCTATTTTAGATAAGAATTATATCTTTAAAAAATCCCAAACTAACCGTCCATCCAAAGCATATCTGCCGATCCTCTGTGGGCAATAAAGGGTGATGGTCGGAAGGGATCGGTTATCGGCGTATCGTGAGCGTCGCAGAACTATGAATTTGGGTCGAGATCACACCGAACTTAGAATAGTATAGACAGTAGGATTTGACTGTATGTTCGTACTATGTAGTTGGTAAATTGGTAAAATTAAACTTAGTGAATTAATTAAAACTTAGATAAAAATTAAACTTTAATTTATCCTTTCTTTAATATATCGCCAATACGGCCGATATATGTCCGTCATGAAAAGACTGTTATTGAAGCATGAAACATGTAAGTCAAAATCGGAATAATTGGCATTCCATAGTCTCTGCCTATCCCCATTGAAAACAGGCGCGACATTTGGTGTGTACAAGTAGGTATGTATATGAAACGTGTACAATATACATGTACACAACTCTCACGTGGGACCAGAAAAATATACACGTGGCCCATTGAGTACTCGTACATAAAATGAAATTAGTAAAAAAAAACATTTTCAAGTCATACATTAACAAACAGTATTTTCCTTCCTTATTTTAATTGTTTTAGGGAACACGTGGACGTCCATGGTCATCGATGAGGGTGTTCTTTTTTTCACAGAAAACGTGTTTAGCAAGTTTTAAAATACAGAAGCCTGTATAGAAGGAGTAAACAGGAAAATTTTATACAAATTGTAATTAAGAAAATAATTCTAGTCATGTGCCTCAGACGGACGACCTAGCGGGTTACCGGAGCTACGGCTCGAAGAGCAGGAGTAGGAATGGGGTGGTTTTTAGTCTGTAAGCTGGTAGTCTGATACTCTCGCCTTACCCGGGCGGGAGAAACCATTGGATGATTCTTTACCTCAATTTTTCATGGAATTTTATTTACACTTTACACTTTATTTATTTTACACTTTATGTACATTCCATACAGAGGTGGACTTAATGCCAATTTGGCATTCTCTACCAGTCAACCTTGGGGTGATGCAGAGAGACAACAGTAGGTGTAACAACACTAAAATATTAATAGTAAATTTTAAAATATTGAATTATTATGGTTTATTTTTAATTCTTCTACAATTTTAATTATTATCATTACAACGTCCAATCCAGTGTTGAATATAAGCTAAAGACTTCCAAATCCAGTTAACATATGTACAATGTTACTTTCAAAGGTGAATCTTTCACTGGTGTAGCCGCAGCAGAGGCTTTTGCTAAATTCTTTTCAAGCGTTTTCCTAACTCAGGTGCCTCAGCTCAGCATAGATCCTCTTGATACTGGTGACTTTTCCAAAAATAGCTCCCTTATTAACATTCTACATATAACTTCTGATGATGTCAAACTAGGTATTAAAAAATTAAAAATTAATAGTTCTATTGGACCTGATAATGTCCCTCCATATATAATTAAATGTATGGAAGTCCTAGTAGCCACTAGGACTTCCATACATTTAATTGAAGAGGAGCCCCTCTTCGCCATATTTTCAATATATGCCTACAAAATGGAACATATCCTCAGCAATGGAAGCTTTCCAGAGTCACCCCAATTCCTAAAACAAGTAATAAATCAAATGTTGAAGAATACCGACCAATTGCCATTCTCTCGACCCCTGCAAAGATTTTCGAGAACATTTTACACAAACAAATTTACAAACAAGTCGAGGCATATTTATGTCCAGAACAACACGGTTTTAGAACCAAGAGATCAGTAGACACGAACTTGCTCACACTTGTAGACTACATATCTTCCAGTCTAGATAATCGATGCCAAGTAGATGTCTTATACTTCGATTACAGGAAAGCATTCGATAGAGTGAATAACGACATCTTACTATCTAAACTTAGTCGTTTGGGATTTTCCCCGAAACTCCTGAGGTTTTTTGCTGACTACCTCCGTGATCGTCAACAATTCGTGAGATTAGGGATCTATGATTCTAGTCCGTACCATACGCGCTCCGGAGTTAGTCAGGGATCAATCCTCGGGCCCCTATTGTTCTTGCTTATGATCAATGATCTTCCCTTGGTCCTTAAGCATTCCAAGTGTCTCTTGTACGCCGATGACTTAAAAATATTCACAGAAATTAGAACTGAATCAGATTGTGTTGCCCTTCAAGATGACGTTAACGCGATATTTGAGTGGGGTAGAGACAATAAAATGGAATTCAATCTGAGTAAGTGTAGGGTAGTGACTTTTGGTCGAATGCGACGACCTATTTACACCGATTATAAATTAGGCGACAGTATTATCGAAAGAGCCTTCAACATTAAAGATCTTGGGGTCACATTCGATAAAAAGTTAACATTCCATGATCATATGGTAGCAGTGGCGCGGGATTCTTTCCGTAGGCTGGGGTTTGTTCTCCGCAACGCCCGTGACTTCCATAGCCAGCATGTTATCAAATTATTATATAACACGTTTGTGCGTAGCAAACTAGAATCCAGCGCTGCTGTATGGAACCCTCACGAATCCACATACGAGCTGCTCCTAGAAAAAGTGCAAAAAGCATTTCTCCGCTTTATGTACAAACGTATACATAATTACTATCCCTACTTATACCCATCGCTATTTTTACTTGGTTGTTTGGGGTATAATTCTTTAAAAGTTAGACGGGAAATGCAACAAATTTTAATAATTTACAAGATTATTCACGGTCATATTGACGCTCCTGAACTACATAACGAGTTGCTCAGAATTTTTGCTCCTGACAATTACTGTCGCAACAGAAAGCACCAGTTGTTCGCTATACCATCTTGCAGAACAGTCAGTAGAGCTAAGTCTCCGTTACCGCGCACTATGAAACTTTTAAACCGATTCCTGGATTCAAAGCCAGAGTGTGACGTGTTTTCAAGTGAAAGAAGATTATTTTTGTCGGAATGTTTGAAGTTTTGCGAAAGAGATGGATGAATGAATATTTAATAATTAATATTTATATTAATTTTCTGAATTTTATATTTTTAAATTTTTGTAAGGTGTTGAATAGTGTTATTGGCTTGTACCGTTCTATTCAAATAAATAAATAAATAAATAAATAAATAAATATGTAATAAATACAAAAATTGGAAATTAAGGGCCACTTCAGTTTTTAACTTTTTAAATGTTTCCCAATTCTTTATTTCAGTTACCAAAAACGAAGCTACTTCCATACCCACACAATTTTGATAGCAACCATTTCATATAACCGGACGACCTACTCGAGCACAATTCTGCTTACCTCCCTAGGGCCCTGAAGTTCCCTAACTAGTTAAGATTTAATTAAATGCTTCCACAACTGTAGCTAATATGCTAAGCCAATAAACTGCAGTGGTATTAAACCATCAGTTATACAATATTCAACGATGAACGGTTTCCTTGTGGATGTTTCGGGTTATTGCTTGTGTTAAAGAGATATCTATGCTAATGTTATAATGGTAAAGTTAAAATTTGCTTGAATTTATTAATCTTTGAAGAATTTTGTTGATCTAGTCTTATTTTAAATAATTAAATAATAATTACTTATAGTATGTTAGTATATGTTCTTAAGTTTAATAGTTTGTTTATGTGTGGGTTAAGCAACGAGTATGATTATGAGTCCCGAATGGGCTTGAAACAAGTCGAATTACCTGGTTAAACAGCTACTTGAGTAAAACGACAAACCTGGGCTACCTGAGTAATGACAAAAGACATTGGAACAATATTAGTAATAAGATATAATGTGGTTCTGAGAAAATCTAAAATACACTATAAACAGCATTAAAGATGACAAAACATACATCCATAATTATGTATAAATAGTTCTACAGCAAAATATGGATCAACACAGCCTATCCCAAGGGAATAAAGAAGCGTAAAGTTATATTAAAATCTCGATTAATATGGAAATATTCACGTCAGTTACAAAACTGTGTAACAGAGTATGTATAGAAATAGCCAGTCCCTCGATAAAGGAGTTTCGCCCGAGGCCTATAGGATGGACCAATTCCTGGACACAACTTCAAACAATCCTGCTAGTAGTTTGAACATGAATATATTTGTTTTTTGAGAGAATAGTATAGAAATAGACCAAAAATTCAATAGATTTTTAAAGGCGCCCCAGAAGTGTACTGTTATTAAATGCCAAATCATTCATTGGCAGTCATGAAATTAGTCTAAAAGAAATGACAAGATTTGACTTACTATTTTTATACAGAACATTTGTTGTTACTATTTTAAACTATTCATACAATGTTCAATACTAATGATATCATATTTGGATATATATAATGTCAATATTCGTTGATCGTTGACAAAACAATTAACTACCGATCCATTATAGTTCAAATATGTAATCAACAGCACATTAAATTCAATATTTGCTGAACCCATTTCTAAATGCAAACTATAATAGCTGTATACCAAAATCCCATTCAAAATATAGGAATGAACTATTCTATACAGTAAAAAGCTGCAACTATTAAATATTTACATCAAACAAACCGCGATCCGGCAGCCATGTTGACACGGGCAAAATATTCAGTAGTTACCATCAAATAGCCGTCAATAGATCTAAAATAAATACCCATTTTGAACAATTTATTGCGGACAACATAAAACTATTGATGCTGTATAAATACGAGATACTGACGCCGCAAGGCCTGTGAATCAAACAATGGATTTGTATATGTTTTATAGCCAATATAACATTTTTAGTCCTGCTATAGAAATTAAGTCGAAAATATTGATTTGAAATAAAACTTGCTGTATGTTATGTAGCAGCATAGCAGTAAAATGCACATAGAATCGCGTTTACATGTTTAAAATGTTAAACTAAAGTTATATATATTATCATCTCCCCTTTTTTAATTCTTTTCACGCCCGTAAGCACATCGAGGCAAGAGTGAGTGTCAGACTCTTACTAACTAAAAACCACCCCATTCCTACTCTTGCTCTTTAAGCAGCCCCGGTAACCCGCTAGGCAGTTTCACAGCAGGTTTAGCATCTACCCTATGATAAAATCAGTAGGCAATATTCGTTTCAATATACTAGATATTAGGTATCTTAATTAAGATAGACGCTAACTACCACATATTGAAATAACAGTTTCCATACCGGATTAAATTAAACCCTAGATTATAAGCATCGTCCACTGAACATGAAGTAGTGAAACCCGCGCAGTCATTGTGCTCACATAAACACTTTTGTGAGAACTCATCGTGATCAAACGTTGGTAATAAAGATAGATTAATGGCATCCCTACGAGCCGAGCCTGCCCGAGAGTTGCCGAACTTTCCCGAACTAACATGTGAGCGTCGTGTACGAATTGCAGAATAAGTTTTATTAATGGTTCCTCATTTTCTTTTTTGCGGATTTCAAGTTTAGATGTGATTCTTGGTATTAAGAGTATTATGGACTTTAATATAATCATTATTCATATTTCGTTACCTTTCCCCTCTTTAACACCTGCAATATAGCACCAACTTATTAAGAAAAATATGATGAACTACAATGAACTCTACGACTAAGACAATCATCATCATCATCAGCCGGAAGACGTCCACTATTGAACAAAGGCTAAACCTTTGCTTAAAAATATTCAAATATCAATCTATAGCTATTTAGTTAAAAACATACAAATATTATCCACAATACGAATAATTCTAGTCTACTATATTAGCCCTAAGACAACAAAAAGTACCAATCCGAATGTATTATTAACTTTTCTGCTAACATTACTATTGATGCAATCTAACCGACGAGTCTTGATTTATTCTGTTACAGCTAAGTGTACTTGCTTGACAGCTAAAAGATTTATTACTACATTTTTTCCGCTCCAAAGGTAGAGCCTATGTTTATCTGAACATGGTATTATAATTGAGTTGTTTCTTCAACGTTCTTATTGGGTAAGCAAAATATATTTTATTTGAGCTGTCTAGGTTGTTTGGGTAATAGTTAGCTTTTTTATATTTCTATCAAATATGTATTTCGAGCCTATCTTCACTCACATTGGTCGATAGTACCAGTGCCTATTATTTATTAAAGTAACAAACAGCAACTTTTCTCGTCAAACAAATGATCACATCAAAATTATAAGTATCGCTGCAAGTTGCAAGTTGATATAATATTATTTTTAAGTGAATTCCATATCTGCGCGTGCGCCTCTAAGAACCAGACAGAATAAACCAGTTTATAGGGGTCCGGATCGAAGAGTAGGAGTAGTATCGGGGTGGTTCTAAGTCAGTAAGAGTTTCACACTCCCTCTCGCCTCACCCAAGGCGGGAGAAGACATTGAATGATTGTGCCTCTTAAAAAAGTGAATTCCATAATTACCTACTAATTATAACATCAACAACTATTACAATAATCATAACTTCCAAAAATGAAACGTTTACAATAACAACTTCGTTTGCAACTGTGTGTGAAATGGCCATCCGACTTTTTAACCGACTTCAAAAAAAGGAGGAGGTTCTCAATTCGACCGTATTTTTTTTTTTATGTATGTTAATCGATATCTCCGGCAGTTATAGACCGATTTGAGAAATTCTTTTTGTGTTTGAAAGAGTACGATGTCAGTGTGGTCCCATATAATTTTTTTTAAAGTCTGACCATAAATGTGGAAGATAATCCAGGGAACTCCTCAAAAATGGACAGAATGTGCTCTGCGTTTGAGTTTAAGTGATGTATATTAGCTTATCTTTCTGAGTAACCATAAAATTCAGGACAGATAGTAGCATATCTGGTATAGAATGAGGGACAGCTTGATGTGCTGTCTGATTTACATGTGTATGTAGGCATAATCTGTTTTGTGTTTGACAAATGCATATCTCTGGCAGTTATAGTCCGATTTGAGAAATTCTTTTTGTGTTTGAAAGAGTACAATGGCAGTGTAGTTCCATATGATTGTTTTTAAAGTCTGACCATAAATGTGGAAGATAATCCAGGGAACTCCTTAAAAATGAGCAGAATGAAATATTCATCTTATCTTTCTCAGTAGCCATAAAATTGAGGACAGATAGTAGCATATTTGGTATAGAATGATGGGTAGCTTGATGTGCTGTCTGAGTTACATGACTGTATACCTATGTGGGTATCTAATCTGTTAGTGTGTTTGGCAACTGACTATGTATGTAGCTTATGAACAGGTTACTGTTAGCTGTCGGCTCAGCAGATCATAAGTAAGGGTATCAGGTTAATATACATTTGAAAATAATGTAATTATGCGTCAATATGGATAGATATTAATATTATTCATTTAAACGGCGCTGTCTCATATGAGCAGCGCGTTTAATAGGTCGACCCATACTCAAATAAGTTATTCACTAAAAATCAAGAAATAAAAACAATTTTAACAAAAAAAAAACCGACTTCAAAAAATAAATATTCCAAAACAAATTAATATGCACTAAAAAGTAAAAGAAATAATTGCGTATTTTTCAACACCTTAATAGATCAACTAACTTTACTAACTCATCACACACATTATAATGTAAGTAGGTACAATTATTGTTATTTTTGGAGTCGGTGTCAGCCTAGGAACCACCAACAACTAGCATGGCACGGGCACGGCACGGGCGGAGTGGTGGTTAAGTAAGTACCTACTTACAACTGGTGTAAAACTGTAATATTTTGTTGTGATAATAGGTAAATAACAAACCTATCTTAGTGGGCTGACACCGACTCCAGAAATAACAATAATTGTACCTACTTACATTATAATGTGTGTGATGAGTTAGTAAAGTTAGTTGATCTATTAAGGTGTTGAAAAATACGCAATTATTTCTTTTACTTTTTAGTGCATATTAATTTGTTTTGGAATATTTATTTTTTGAAGTCGGTTTTTTTTTTGTTAAAATTTTTTTTATTCTCTTTGTATTTCCACAACAGTCGTTTCCGGAACTCTACAGTACATTAACGAAATTGTCTCCACTAAAACAAACAGGCCCTTTTGCAAAACTTCAAAAACAAAGCAACGACAATTTCATACCCAACTTTTTGTACGACAAAAGAAAATATCCTTTTCCCAATAACACTAACGACGAAAATTGACGCTTCGCAAAAAGGGATCCAAATTATTATTCCAGCTTTGTTTGTCGTCATCAAAAGGAGGAATCCTTAAAGGTATCTTTAAAAATCCATTTCTGAGTTATCCGGTAAAAATGCCTCGGGTGATTTTTTTATATCCATATTCACCATTTCAGACCGGTGGGGTGAAGGTAGGTGGTGACACACGGTAACAAAGATTAATGATACAGATCTGTAAAGTTTTTCAGTCTAGTATTTTTTGGAGAATTGATGAAGAGTGATTAATTGTTTTTAAGTACCGTCGCGTCGTGATGATGCAAAATATTGTCATGCTATGCACGTAATGCAAATAAGAATAAAAATGAGCTATGAGTTTTAAATTGCTGTTTGATCCATCTAATTAGTCAAGTTATGTTTAGCATTTTTCTTAGGAGGTAAAGAGCTAAGTCTTTCATGAGATCATTAACAATATTAGATTTGTAGTCTTTTTGGCTCCAGTTTCGGGTGAATGTTTAATGGGTCTACATCAAGTATGGGTCCTAGGATAGTTCCTTGAAGAACTCCGCAGTGTGTCTCCCATAAAACTCAATAGGATGGTGGGTGTGACCGTTTTATTCTGCCGTCTCCTCGGCTTTGCAATTCGCTCGCCGTTCCGAGGGCTACAACGAAGGGGAAGTGCCCAGATGTCGCCCGAACAAATTATTTACTACCCTTCCTTTTGTCGGAAACCTGCATCTCCATATTTGTTATTGCGAAAACGGTGTCAACCGAATTTCGGAGCATACCTGGAATTGGATGGCGCAATTTATCTTGATTCTTTTTATGGAACAAATTGGGTTTGATAGAGTACGTAGGCCTGGTAACCATTTGTTAATGTCCACGAGTTTTGGCAACAGATAGAAAATGTTTGGGACATGATGAAATATTTTTTACAAGGTAAATGGGTTCTGCTTTTTCCTATTTTGTCGACCTTTTTCCTACAGTCAAACAACTGTCACCAGATAATTGGTATTATTGCAGAGTACTTTATTTCTAACATTTAATTAAACTCAGACATCAGGTAGCGTAAAGCTGAAACGCAGGTTGTAAAAAAGTCACCAGCACATGTCGCAGTGGTGTGTAGTGACCGCACGTACAACGTACACTTAAGCTGTAATACCTATTATTAGCTCTCACCTATTTGTTACTAGAATGATATTTAAAGAGATTTAACCAATACTTTGGTTAGAGAAATGTCATCTTCTTTCTTTCTTTCATCAATTTAATTATTTTATGTCAATTTAAAACTAAATGCAAATCTTAAAGGTTTCGAAATCCTTTAGTAGTCAAATAAGTTAAAAGTAAAATGATTTTATGTTTAAAGTAGTATATTGAAACTATTGTGAAATGTCTCTCAAATAAGTGTTCATGTTCATGTAGATCGTTGTAACCACAACGCGTCGAGATTTCAACAATTTAGAACCGGATACCAGGCTTGTCATTTCAAACACGTTTGTAATTTTCTAAGAATATTGTAATCTCGGGATCCAAGCACAACTTTGTGTTGTCGCAATCCAATTTGGAAGGAAAACTTTGAGAAACCTAATTCAAAATACTAGCTCATGAATTCCGACCAAGAATTTAATGTCAAAGATCACTCTGTATCTCTGGGTTTGGATGAATTTCGCTGTGATTTAGACACGAAATTCTGCTCATAACAAGTTGGAATGGGGAAGATAAGTACAAACAAAGCTGCAACGTACTTCATGCAACATATGTGGACGACTCTTTTATTACTACGTCTGTGTTCGTGTTATTGGTCGAATTCATCCGGGGTTTAATTCCATTGCATGTGTTTTTATATCGTTTTCTCTTTTGTTTTTTTTTCGTGTTGGGGCTTAGAAGAGTTATGTTGTTAATTGAAATATGCTTGCTTGCCTTTTTTGTTTTATTTGTTCTGTTATGGGATTTTGAGAGTGAGAAATGTTGCTGTTGTTGTTTTTTGTGTTAATTGAAAATGATTTATGTAGCGTTCATTGATTTCACGTTACTTTTCAAAGGGTTTGATTAGAGTGGAGTTACCGTACAATCACTTTGTATTACAACCTAAAGCTAGAGTCAAAATCAAACTATATTTTAGTATAACAACAGATACAGTAGAGCCTCGATAATCCGAACTACCAAAAAATTACCCCTGTTCGGACTCACGGAGCGTTCGGATTATAATATGTACTATAGAAATAAATAATACAGTATAGAAAAAAATTTAGTTATATTTTGATATAAATATATTTATTGAGGTTTAGTAAGTAATACACATTTAAACCACATTTTACACAAGTTACTTATTAATAAGTGAAAAGTGCTTCTTCGAGAACGGGATTTTCTGGCAATTTAAGCGTTTTTCTCAAACCTGGGCCTTTCTCGGTTTGAGCTACAAACGACCGTATCTTCTGTTCTTTTTTCTTTAAATCAGTAATTGTCGATTTTCCAACACCATACTTAAGGGAAAGAGAAGTTCCAGACACTCCATCTTTCAAACTATCCAGTATGGCACACTTTTCAGTTATAGTTAAAGACAGCGGCAGTTCGGATTACAGCGGCGTTCGGATTAGCTTGAGTACGGATTATCGAGGCTCTACTGTATTAATCAAATCCCTATAACACTCTTCCTATTCAGGAACCAAACCCGAAGCCTTGTACTTAATTCTGATCTCTACACTTTATTACAAATCGCATTTGGTATGTATAAGTATATTACATACTAGCTTTTGCCCGCGACTTCGTTCGCGTGGAATAGTGACTTCCGGCAAATTTTTGGTTTTAACCACATAGTTCCCGATCTTGCGGGATCTCTTCAAAAATGAGATGTGGAAGATATTCCAGGGAACTCTTCAAAAATCAACATAATGAGCTCTGCGTTTGAATTTAATAGATGTATACTCACTTAGAGCATTGAAAAAAATAGTTTAAAAACGGACTTAAACTAAAGAAATATCAATATAATCTTTCCGAACTTAAGATGAAAACTAACTTAAAACTAAAGAAAGCTACGAATTACGAATTTATAACAATTAAAAAAGAAATTATATTACAACCTATCCTCTATGCTATAATAACCAAGCTTAAACTAAATAATTTAAAAGAAACGACTTAAATCTAATCTATCTAATTAATTAATAAATTAGACTTACAATTTTATTAAAAAAACTAACTACAGTAACTACTAATAATCGATATCAAACCAAACCTACGTTAAATAATTTAACCAGAAAACCAGGAAAACCCAACAAATAAACTTATTAATTGACAAATACAACGAAACCAATTTATTTAGAATAGGTATACGAAACAGCAGGACCACTATAGACAAATAATCATACGACTGATAATACACTTCTTTTACGATAGTACCGAAGCGCTCGGCCGATACTCAACCAAATGAATGTAACTATCCTATGTCCTTTCTAAGGTTCTAAACTATATCTGTACCAAATTTCAACCAAATCCGTCAAATAGTTGCGGAGATTAATGGTATAAGCATAGAATAGTGTTCGACGTGATTCTTTAATTTGACATAACTTTTTTATTTATGAACCGATTGACATGAAACAAACACTAAATGTAAATTGAAGCATACCACAATATATTCGTGAAAACCGCATCCAACTTGGATCAGCCGTTTCTGAGATTAGCGCGCATAGACACACAGACAAACAGACAAACAGACAAACAGATAAACAGACAAACAGACAAACAGACAAACAGACAAAAAAAAGTTAATTACATTTTTGGGTTCGACATCGACATAACAATAACCCCTGCTATTTTTTTTATTTTTATTTTCAATGTACAGACAGCACTTTTCTACGATTTTATTATATGTATAGATTTTATACACTTGGCATATAGAACAAAATCATAAACTTGCATTTCTCAACACTTCATGAATCACGATATTCAGAACGAATTCCCCAAGCATTTCATCCACACGAACCTATCTAAGCTAACAGAACATTTGGAAGAAATTCAAAATAATCCTCGTCTGCCGCGTACATGCAAAATATCATATAACCTTCTATATTTGTTTTCCATTAATCCACTAGTTTGTGAGAACAAAGTAAACACGTTCCTACTAACTGGTGTAAGGAAACTTCGCTTGGGATCGCTCTAACGTGGTAGGTTTGTAAGAGATGGGAGATGCTGTGTGTTGTGATAATGCACAGCGTATCGCTCCGAAAGATGAAACAATCATCTTTGAATATGGTAAACAGTTTGAAATTATTTTGTTGTTAGTTCAAGGGCTTAAGGTTTACGTTCGTTTTCATTAGTTTGTGTTTCTTGTGAATTGTGAATGGGGTTGTATTTTGCTTCTGAACTTTCTTTTTTTTTTTGTTTAAGTTAACCTAGTTTCGTATTCATAATGCCCTTAAACCTCTAAAGAAGTAGGAAAAAATCTTACCGTGCTTAGTACCTATGTTTATAACCAAATACGTTATACTCTATTTTTAGGTTTTGATGGAACTCTAGTCACAATTAAAGTGTAAGAAAAAGAGCTCTAGAGCAACCACTATACTATTTCATACACTTCTCAAGAAACTAATTCAATTAAAATTAATTAATAGCAAGTTAATTCATCAATACTTATCTTAATGTCATCATACCAACTAATATAGTATTTTTATATCATTTAAAAGGCAATACAAAATAACATTTACAAATTCATATGGGGTGTTACCTAGCAAAAATTGTTCAAAGCTCAATCACCAGAGCAACTCCCTCAGGAATCAAACCCTAACCAAATGTTTTGAAAAACTCTCACAGTTGATTAACGTTTAAACTGTAATAAGGGAGATCAAAGCAGAGATGATTTCTTAACTAACTAACAAATGTTATTGTGAGCATAAGTTGTAAAATTGAGTCATGTAAAGAATTTGTTTCGGTAAAACATGCTGATTGCCGAAATATCAGAATATTGAAATATTGAATTCAGATTCTAGAACGAAGTACCATCAAACTTCCTCAAAAACGATATCGAAGTAAATAAATCTTAAAGCATAATGATTTGCTAAAGAACGACGAAATTCAGAAGAAATTAAAAAACATGTCGTCGGTTGAAAAGCTAAATAATCTAAGCAATATAGCATATATTACCGAATATACGTAATAACTCAATGTAGCAAAAAATTACGCTTAGATCAATTAACCTTTCAACCGTCATTGTAATTTTAAGCAGATATTATGTCGATAGATACGAGTGAGAAGACAATATAAACTTAATACCTACATAACTTTAATTAAAATATAGCTATAACAGAGCTATCACAAATACTGCCGACTTTAGTTCCGCGAGTTATCTCGTCACAATGATGTCGCAAGTGCGTTTTATTATCGTAAGGGCTCATACAAAATAATTCCCTTCTTTGTTGTCATTCCATAGAAATATAAAGCTATATATGAAATGAACGTTATTTTCATACATTTTACTTAACTTTATGAATGTAATCTCAGAATACATTTTCAAAACTGCAAATGTTTACTGTAGCTCTTAAGAAGCACATGTTATGATAAGTATCCTATACATACATTAATACTTTAACTTTGACGCCTGTGGTGTGGTGGCTGGGCAAATGGCTACCGTGCAATGTGTAGCGAGTTTAATTCCTGCATGGAGCAACTTTTTGTGTTATTCACAAATGGTTGTTTCGGGTCTGGGTGTCATGTGTATATAAAATTGTATATTTGTAAACCACACGACTACACGACCCAAGAGATAACCCTAGTGTGAGAAACGATTTTTTTAAACTACTTAACACACTACTATATAAAAATTAAATCCATTGATACCTCACAAATATCTAAATCATCTATCATCAAACATCATATCGTTTGTTACAGCCAACTGCCAAAAAACGTTAAATAAACATTCAGTAACATTCTCATATCATACTACAATATAATGAAATACGAAGACAGTGAGTATAAACAGCTAACGCCTCCAGAAATGTCCGGAACTAGAATGGTAGTCGCATCATACATTAATGGAGTGCCAGGCAATCCGAAGCGATAAATGGAATTTGAATAAGTACCTATGTATTGGAAATATATAACAGGTGTTGTGCAATTTAGAGGTAAACTCAATTGAGTTATAGCTGTATATAGGTAAAGGAGTTCTAATAATAATATCATCTTCATCAAGCAGGAGCCATTCGCTGCTAAGTATTGCCTTTTCGGGTCCTCCTGTAACCTTTATCAGGTCGATTCCATTGAATGGATTTTTTTAGATGACTTCAAAAAAGAGAAGTCGACCTATATGTATGTATGTTTGTGCGCGATTACCTCGCGTTTGTCTAAACCGATTTTGATGCGGTATTCACCATAGTATTTTTCAGATTTAGGAGAAGGTTTTAGGTTTATTACCAGACTTAAAAAAATTATACACATGCGATTTCTATCAATATATTTATGTGCTTAATTCTATGTGGGTATCGCTACTATATGATAGGAAGGGAAATTTTAGGGTATAAATTTCCATTATCTTCTCAAGATTCTTTCATTAACTTCTCAATAGTATTTCATTAAAACTTTGTCTTCCATAGAAATTACAACACAACCAGTTCATGCGCTTGAAAACCTTAAAAAAATCACATACCAACATAATTTTTCGTATATCATTTATTTACCTGAACAAACAAAGCCTTAAAAAGCCGCGAAAGCACACAACATTACGTGTTTGTCTAAACAAAGTCTGCTAAACAGGCTCGCAAACAAAACATCATTGCAAGGAACACATTTTTCTAATCTCCAAGCATTATGTATACGGCTTTCTCGCGTTTACTGCCTCTTACTTTACTGTGGAGTAAAAAAAGTAATTCCGCTATGATGCCTTTATTACAGCGCCTGAATGTATAGAGTTATAGTCCCCTCATTTCGTCAGATAGCCCTTTGTTTAGAGGGCATATATTTTTATATCGGTACTTGTCATCTAGTTTTTTGCAAAGTTACAGCTTTAGAGCTATTTGTTTTTTCGCTGATTCTGCTCGTGTACGTTATTAGGTTTGGCGTGTGTGACTTGTTGTTTATACAGTGAGTTTTTTGTAGTTTATTGACAGAATGTCACGCATTTTTATCCCTGAAGGTAGGTAGAGGTGCACATTATGGTATGTAATGCCGCTATACAATGTACACTCACATTTCACCATTTGTGTTATAAGTCCCATGTAATAAGTAGTCAGTCTATTGCCATTCACTGAGCATAATTCTAGACACTGTGTTCTCACTGAGAAATTTTTGACAAACCGAAAATAGCGAGAGTCGAACCCGATACCCCTTGTCCGGTAGTCGCACCACTTGACCAATGAGGCAGTTGTAGTTTAAAATAAACTACTTACTTTAGTATAATTTTAAATAGGTACAGCAAAAAAGAAAACAGTAACAATTATTAATCTAAACTAACACATTATTTACAACTTAAAAATACCAAAAAAATAAGGAATAAAAACTAACTTAAAACTAAAATAAAGGCAATAGGCGTGGTTAGGTGTGGTTAGGCGTCGAAGTACTCGTCCGCATCGCTGTCACTGGGGAACGTTCCCAGAAGACTGGCCATATTGCCACGTTGTATGGCAATGCTTATCTTTTGACCGAAGAAATAGCCAGCCTTCTGGTCACGCGTAGAGTCGAATAGCTTGCTTTAGTTAAGTATTTTAAGGGTGTATTCTGTGTATCTGGAATTTGTCCTTATGACTTTGATTAGAATTGTAATAGAGATTTGTTTATTGATCAAATTACAGTTTGATATTATTACGAGTAGAAATAAGAGACGAAAAATTTATACTAATATTTGATCAAATAAAAAATCCACCGATATATAGAAAACCGTTACACAAGAGCCCCTCCAGCTCTAAATCTAATACATATAGACTGAACTGAATAAACAGAGTGGCGTTATTCCTCGGGCAATAAAGTTCAATATTGTTTAACAAAAGGATAGTTTGGTGTAGAAAGTTGACAATAGCGGAGTGCGCAGCGCCAAAATGTTTTGAACAAATATTCATTGAATGTAAATCCACCGAGGCCGTTTGGATTAGACGTGGCATATACATACATATATACTATGTAACCACGTATGTATGTTGCCAATTTTAAAACGTAAAGCGAATTGTTATTGATTTGTTTCTAGTTCAAAGAGTTGGTATTGGTTTTTTGTGGTCATTTTATATCATGCTTTGACTAGCTGTGGGCACTTTACAACTTAGAATTGGAAGAAATTATCAATTCGCAATTAATTAATAAATAAGTTCAGTTTGCAGTGTCGCACTGTTGTACTGAAATTCAAAGTAGTATGACTTAGTAGAACATAATATGTAGGATATAGTTCTTGTACTTCGACGTAATTATTTTGACGCCTTGATAATTTTCAATTTATTTATTCCAAAAATAATTCACATTATGTTTGAATGAGAGCTTTAAATCTAGTAACACTAAAGTAGAAATTAATGGTAGATTACATTGTTAATATGATAATTAAATACTGGAAAATGATAGTTAAATACTAGAAAATGATAGTTACATACTTTACTAATAATATCAAACAAAAAAATCCAAAACCCAACCAGTTTAAATTAAAGTAAACAAACCATCAACGCAAGAACTTTAATAAAACGTTCATAACCCCAGAAATAATTCGCCATCACTTCTGATTAACTTAATCCACCCTCACCTGTTTCAAATGCTGAGCATGATCGTCATAGCCTTGATCAAAGATCCCACCAAGATAATGCCGTAATTACGAGCCTGCCTCCTAGATTACAGCGGTATATCACGTTACACATAATAATATGGATGTTCCCTCCCCTTTTGTTAAATACCTTTTACGTTGTATGGCGAATAAATGAATGTAGGTTACCTATGTTTTGTTTTGATATTGATTTCAATTTTGTGATGGTTTTTGTTTATAGAGGTAATGCAATTGCAAGCTCATCTTCATATTTATCGATAACAGATTTACTCAAACAGATACTGGTCATAACAAGAGATACTGCAACGTTCTGAAATTGACAATCATTCAATCAAATACAAAAAAGAAACTTTTGGAAACTAAACTCCACCCCAAAATTATAATATCGACACTCAAAACTGTTACGGTACTGCTTGGTCACTTCCATTAAAGTAGAGATGCGGATAGTACCTACATCATTAATGTGATAAAATAATTATAATAATCTTTCATCACAAAACTTGTAGTTTAAAAATGATGTACCCACAGAAAATATAGTAAAATATTACCCTTTGTAAATATTTTTTTGAAAAAACTACAAAAGCCAGTCACAAAGCCGCGGGTTGTTCCAGTTTATAATTGTAGGCGGTATCACCCGCTCGCGTATGCAAGCCGAGCTTAAGGGCAGAGTAATTAACATTTTTATATGGCTCATTTGCATACCGCCTTGATAACTCTATGAATTTAAATTTATTAAAGGTTGTTCTACTTGTTGTAGTCATTTCAGTAATCAAAGGGGTCAGCGCTGCTTTTGTTGGGGAGAAGCTTCTAGAAAGTTTATTTTGTGCAAAATTTGCGACGAAGAAAGATGCAAAGGTGTACATTTTTAGGTTCTTTTTTTTTGCCTATTTCGTACCTTTACAAGAGTTGAATTTACTATGATATGTAGTTAGTCTGACTAAATCTATATACGAGAAACCCTCATGTTTAATATCTGTTTGATTTTTTTATTTTTTTTTTTAGGTTGATAAAACATCCAATGACTTATCCCGCCTTGGGTGAGGCGAGAGGGAGAGTCAAACTCTTACTGACTAAAAACTATCTCGTTCCTGCACCTGCTTTTCAAGCCGCAGCTCCAGTAACCCGCTAGGTAGGCCGCAGGTCCGGGTGTGTTTGAAAATCTGCATAAATAATCACAGGGCACATTTTTTTATACTCACACATCTACACTCCTTTACTTTCTTACCTACTTTCTTCACAAATTACGAAACCCACTGAACCATTAGCATTCCATTTTCCACCATTAACTTCTCCCACCTCGATGTATCGTTATCTATCACTTTCACCCTGTCATGGCGTGTTATCTAGAGAACTCATAAATACTGATCACACGTCCGCTTTTTGCACGTCATCTTCGAGAGTGGTGCGATATAAAAAGTGACATGGCTGCCAATCTTGAGACGATGGTCGAAACACTTGGATGCGATCAGTTGAGTGCGGAACTTGTTAGTTTGGCTGGAGAGGTTCTTACCTTTTACATGAGTGGCCATAGGAGTGTAATGTTTTTATTTATGGTATTTTTTATGTAGTATGTATAAACAGTTATATGTTTTGAATAGTTATTTTATAATTGCGGCTATACTATGAATAAATGAGGCTTAGGAGTTTTTAATATCTTAAAAATTAAGTAGTATATGTATAGGTACCGGCGCTCACCTTGGATCCAAAATTTCCAGAAAATCATTCTTATACTGTATTTCTTAGAATAGTCTCACACGCTACCATTTTCCAAAACAAATACAATCCACATCAAGTATTAAACTCAGTGATGAAATTCACCCAAAACAATAACGTTGAGTAGCACTCAATCAAGCAATGAAATCATGATTTATATCAACCACAACCGAAATAGAACCGTTCTCATTTTGTTACAAGTTTACGACAAAATGTCAAACATCTAAAATGGCTCATTTACAAATGGCGGCTGTTGGCTAGGGACCCCACTAATTGAACATTGGGTACCCCTTACAAATCGTGAATGCTTCATGAGAAATTCGACACTGATTTTAATTAATTTTCTTTTGGAGTATATTTTCTTGGGTGCGGTTTGAAGGAGAAGTTTCTTTTTGAGGGTATTTTGGGAGAATTTGTATATTTAAATTAAATTATCTTTAGTTATGTTTACAGTATTGTGAAGTAACATGATTTTCATTTATCACAAAAATAATCGCTAATTTCTAGATATAGTCGTTGGCTTTGACTGCACTTTTGGCTCGGTGGCTTGAGCATCCGGCTGCCGTGCAGTGTGTAGCGGAGACTACTCTTATTCCCGCACGGAGTAACTCTTTGTGTGATCCACAAATTGTTGTTTCGGGTCTGGCTGTATGTGAACTTGTATGCACGCACCCACGAAAAAGGTGTAGAGAATTCTAGTGTGGGGTAACGTTATGAAAAAAGGAAAAAAATGTATTTTATACTTGATGATATAATCGAAACATCGTGGTTATCTCTCATGTCAAATAGGAACTATTTAACCAACCAAGGACGTAATTTTTCTCAGTTTCCACAACTTGTTTCAAGCTTATGTTTCTCTCTTTATTGTGTACATTTTTCTTCTCACGAAATTCTTTGCGCGCGTACAACAGCGCTCGCGTCTCGTTTTCACACCGCCCCCAAAAATACATGTTCATACACATTCATGCATTCCTCACACTTAATTAACCTCACATCTTTTTCTCTGTGCTTTAATTCCAACATTTCTACGTACTGTGTTTATTTTCTCCTGATTTTCTTGTGATGTTTTAATATCTGTATTTTTGTTTCAGCTTCATCTTCCTGCATTATAATTTTGTTTGATTTATATAATAGCAATAAATGATTTGACTTTGACTTTGACATGCCATTAGTGACATTATTAAGCACAAAATTGTAATAGCCAGAAAAAAAAAACAAAACAATTTTCACTTCATATATTTTTCTGTTTCCGTTTAAAAAGCGTGTTAAAAATTCGAAGCATCTGTCGCAAATTGCGAGTCTCCCCAAGGGCATGCTGACCGACTATTACACGACTGTGAGTGGTAAACATTGGGTAATATTTTATGTTCTGTGGTCAATACTGCGTACAATTTGTTAACATTGATTTTGCGGTTCTCTTTAATCAATTAAATAATTCCGTGTTAATTCTACCAAAGAAATAAATTGGGATCATATTGAGATATTAAAATAAATTTAGAAGATAAGAATATTATTAATCTCGGTTAATTTGTGCTACGAATTTAATGGTGATTTCATATTTGTAGTTGTCGAAATTTGAACCAAATGTGTTTACTTCTATTTAAAGTTGATAAAGTGTGAAGATTATTATTTATGTTTGACAGTTTTGGAGGCAAACTAGCAAACAGACCATCCTATTCGCATTACCAACTTTAAGATTTTCTAAAGAAAAAAAGTGAAGAAAAAATTCTAAAAAAAGGACACAAATGATTAAATGAATTACTACCATGTTATCTTCTTTTACCTTGTCAAACTAAGTAATAACTTAGGTATTGAATGCATGCATAACATAATCAAAATAAATTAACAACGTACAAACAGACAAATCATTCTATCTCATTGGCTGACGTCATCGAATGTCCTACAGCGAAGCTATTCATAACACGAGCCATCCATCATGCGGCCATTGCCGAACTAATTTAGTGGACACGATAAATCTTGACGAATAACATCGTGACAGAATTATATCACTCAGAATTATATGGGGCTGGTTATTGAAATGTGATGAGCAAGAATATTCGAGGCTAAATTGTCTTACAGCAGTAAAATGATTGGGTGATAAGGTTCCATGCTAATTATCAACACGTTTGCATAACAAGTATTAAAACTTTTTTTAAAAGAGAACCGCCTTCCGTTTTCTCTACTGCCTTCATTTTTAGTAAACTCCTAAGTTTGGAAAATTACATCAAAATCCGTTCAGCCAAACGCGAGATAATCACACACACAAACAAGTTTTAAAGTCGGTTAAAAATAGCTAAATTTTAAATCTATTTCTATAATTTTCCCTTTAAGTATAATATTACATTTTTATGCGAAGAAAATGTGTGAAAAATCATTAAATTGTTCTACACTAGTCCTTCTAAAAAGTTCCGTTATATTTTTTAAACTAAAAGCATTTAATTTTTAACTGTCAAATCTTGTGCTACGTATAATTTAAATCTTCTTCAATTTCCATTAAAATATGAATAACAATCTTCTTATCTTCTAAATTTATTTTAATCTGGGCTCAATATTCCAAAGCCCTTTCATGTTGTGAAGTAACCACGTGTATCCCGGGTCACTTGCACGTTGACCTTTATTACCAACTCTCACACTACCCTCCCTTGAATCTTTAATACCCCACTAACATATCCTTTTGGGACTCCAACTTTACACTTTAAGGTTTTTGATATAAAGTTGTAGAGTATCGTATCGTCAGGGCTTTTTGTCCCTAAAGGGGTAGGCAGAGGTGCACATTACGGCACGTAATGTGTACCATGTATGGTATAAATTGTGAAAAGTGTTTCTACATGGTACAGTGGCATTGCATGCCATAATGTGCATCTCTGCATACCCCGCGGGGATAAAGAGCATGACGATACCTATGTATTACTTCATACATTTGCACACAATAACTAAACTCAAAGCAGATGGTACAAAAATAAATCTATTCGAATTGACAATAACATTTCAAACAATTCCCATTAAAAAAAAAAACGTTTTTAATGAAATATGCAAAAACAACTGCCGACTAAGCTGCCAGTGACAATTTTAAAATAACAAAAACATCCTTTGTATAGAAAAAAAAATACCTTTATGAAATGTCACCACTTACTGACAAAACATAAACCATTTAGCCATTACAGAGCATACAGGGTGTGTTAGTCAACATTGCCCAGAGGAACAAAATTTGCGAATGTACAGTGACCAGCAGCAGGTCAACCTACACCAATCTGTAATTTTCAATTTTCGACTTTATAATAAAACAGTAAGATTGAAAATGTAATAAAGAAATTGTTTTTTTTTTTGTATTTTTGCACGGTCCACCAGCAGATAAATGATACTAGGCTGTACCCCACACGAATGTCTCGTAAACCTCACGCATTCAATTACGGATGGCTGTTTTTTTTTTTTAATTTTTAAAGCTGTTCCCGCTCGCATGAAGATAAATAGAATGCGTTGGTTACATTTTGTTGGGTTAAGTTATGTTAGGATTAGTTGTCTTGTCGGCCGAGTGGCTGCAAGTGTGACTGCCGGGCAAGGTGTGTCGGGTTCGATTCCCGGGGCGGGCGAAGCTTTTTCGGTTTTTCAAGAATTTCTCAGTGGTAGCACGGAGTCTGGAAATGTGCCCGGTTTGTGGCAATAGGCTCACCACCCATTACATGGGACTTACAACCTACATTGTGAAATGTGGGTGTACATTGGCATTATATGCATAATATGCGCTTCTGCCTACCCTTTCGGGGATTAAAGGCTTGATGTTATATTTTTTCGTCGTCCTTTTTTTACAACGTTGCCAATATTCACAGTTAAAGTGCCAAAATCTGAAATACTTCAACTATGTGACAGATGACAGAAGTCGCACATAGACTATCGACGAGTAAATCAATGGATGACGTCATAAATATCCTGCATCGCACATGTGAAGTTTACATGCGAATAAACATGGATAGAAAATCCCAATGAACAACAGTTGGGCAGAAAGCCCGCCTGGCATGATCACCTCGGCTGGTCGGAGGATCCTCATTTTCTTAGGGAACTTTACTCTCTGTTCCCTGAATACCTACATAGAAGATTTATTGAAACACCTCATTGAAAAAATAATAATTTAATACATACATACATATCGTCACGCCTTTAATCCCCGAAGGGGTAGGCAGAGGCGCACATTGTGGCATGTAATGCCACTGTACAATGTACACCCACTTTTCACAATTTTATTTTATAAGTCCCATGTAATAGGTAGTCACATTTCCAGACTCCGTGCTACTACAGAGAAATTTTCGAAAATCCGAAAAAAGCCCAACAATACTTTTCCCGACTGGGGAATCGAACCCGAGACCCCTTGTTCGGCAGTCGCACATTTGCGACCACTCGACCAACGAGGCAGTCTTAATTTAATACTAGAAATATTTATATAATGCTACCTCTACGTGCCATGTGCGTGTATGTAGAATCTTTAGCACAATCAATTCACATATAGCAGGGTTCTTATCGCCACATCGATAATTAAATGTTACTGCGTTGCTCATAAATTCTACGTTTATATGGCACATGACCGCTAAGTGAGTGCGAATGTACCGTAATAAAGGAATTTGCAATACTTTCATAATTATTTTAAGTTAAGTTAATATTAATTTTAACCTACGTAAATACCTACCCCGTAAATTTGCCACAAATCAGTTAAGGTATTATAAAACCGCACTTGTTATCAATGATTATATATATGCAATGTCACGCCTTTTATCCTCGAAGGGTAGGCAGAGGTGCACATTACGGCACTTAATTGTCAATAATTTGTGACTAAAAAGTAATGAGTTCCCTTTTGAGACTTATGCTTAAGCCACATAAGTGTGATCGGGAGTTGCGGACTACATAGCTGGTTTACCGGAGCTCCGGTTCAAAAACAGGAGTAGGAACGAGGTGGTTTTTAGTCAGTACGAGTCTGACACTCCCTCTCACCTCACCTAAGGCGAGAGAAGTCATTGGATGATTTTCCTTCCTCAGACAAAAAGCAACATAAGTGTGAAAAAGGTTTTTAGTTGAAAAAAATCTCGGAACAATGAATACAAAACATGAATTTGTGGCCAGTAACATTAAACATATTAATATTGGCGATATATTAAAGAAGGGCCAAATTAAAAGTACCCTTAACCGACTAGCATGCATGAAAAGTCTGATGACTGTTGATGAAGCAAAAGAGGTATGTAAGATTCGTAGCAATTGCCGTTCTAATGTCTTTGCCTGCCCCTATGAGAGACAGGTGTGAGCTTATGTATGTATGTTACATTCAAAATACTTACAGCCAACATGAAATAAAATCTCTATTTTCAGTTTAAAAATCTTTTCCACCTACATAATTTCTTTTTAATAATACCTACAGACAGACGACAATGTCTTCCAATAATGTCGATCCGTTTTTCGTCTTACCATCAGTTTATCACGTCGTAAAGATTGAAGTAAAGGGAATAGGTCCGCCCTTTATCATCGGCTCTCAGCGTCGCGATAAAAACACGTTCAGACGTTCACACAGCCGACGAATGTACGAAATATGGAAATATTCGGAGAAAATTAAATTTTTGCATGAAGGAACCTTTTGTTTGAACGTTTCATTACTTATTGGAATTATTATTATTACATGTTCCTAGAAATCTTTCTTTTAGATTGTTTTGGGTTGAAGTGGGTTTGGTTTTGTTTGGTCTTTAGTTGTGTGATTGTAATACTCTGTGGGTTTTACTTAAGTATCAAAAATACATCTACTGAATAAAATAGCAACGTCGCGCATTATATCCCCGAAAGGGGTAAGCATAAGTACACATTCATCATCATCATCAGCCTGTTCTCGTCCACTGCTAGACATAGGCCTCTCCAATGGCACGCCACTGAGCTCGATCTTCAGCTCTACGCATCCAACCACTACCAGCCAACTTGCATTAGAGGCACACATTACGAATAACAAAAACTATCCAAAATCGATTTCTTCATAACATTTTTCTTTTAGATAGGAAATGATAATTTAAATTCCCATTTAATTTTTAAAGCCCAACTTAACTCTATAATAATTACAAACAAATGAAAAATGTTATTTGCTACTGCTACGCAACAAGCAAAAAATGCAAATTACAGAATCTGGTTAGCAAGGCAAAAGCGATAAAATTCAAAACGCAATACCGCCTGGCAGTGGGCAGTGCGCAGCGGCGGGCAGTGGTGGGCGAGCCGCGAACGAATGAGCGTATCTCTTCAAATGGAAACATGGGGAAAAAACCGAGTTAAGCCCGATATTGGATTGTATTTAAGGCTCCGTACAAAGTAACAATAAAACAAGAAATGTCATTAGAATCTAGTATTAAGATAAAACTAGGCAATGATCAAGTAGAATAATTTACAAGACAGTCATTACTTAGATAACTCAGATTATGACAGAAATGACAAATTGTTTTTCTTGATCACAGACTTAAATATTCTTAAGTCTACCAGCTATATTTTGCTACCATACCGATTGTAAAAAATATATACACCTCTACCCAGTATCCCGAATACACAAAATCCAGAGAGGTGTATCCAAAAGATCATAAATAAAAATTAATAAAACCCAACTTTGCATATTTTGGCCATACAAAAAGTACTTCGGTGTGAAGAGAACGCTGAACTGAGGGCGCTCGGTCGGTCGGTCGGAATTTTTACGCGGGCTGTTATAGAGTTCCTGCTAATCTCTTAACTTTTAACTGGGAAACAATAAAACGTCGCAGCCAGTGGGCAGTGGAACAAAATGTGTATTCTGGTTAAAACGCGGATTATTGGATGCCTTTTTTTTGTTTTGTTTGTACGATTTGGTGGTTTTGATAAAGATTGGTATAAAAAATTTAACGCAATAAGTGCTAAAGAAAAAACCATCTACTAGTTTATATGGCAACCATATATGTATAAAGAATATCAAGTTTCAGCTTGTAACTAGCCCAGAGCTGCGGACTAACTGTCGGGTTTACCGGGGCTCCGGCTCGAAAAGTAGGAGTAGGAATGGGGTGGCTTTTAAACAGTAAGAGTCTGACACCCATCTTGCCTTGCCCATGGCGGGAGAAGTCATTGCATGATTTTCCTCCTCAAAAATAGCCTATAACATTTATAATAACTTCTAAATTTTATCAAAAAAAGTGATGGCTTCATTCTCATAACATACTAAATTGCTACTAAATATCTGTATATAACTATAGATAATCATACGATCTGCAATATAAAGGACATTGTATTCATCGCAGCTGGCCACTAAACGCACCGCGTCCACTGGGACAGGCCGACTTTTACGACAAAACGTATAAATTCCGCGTCGTTTATTTACTTTTACAGCGTCTAGGCTGAGGATTGGAGGGGAGGGGACGAGCACATCTACATACAGGTTAGAGCCAGCTTAACTGTGGATGACTGCTTCCATGTAGAAGAAGAAGGTTTAACTGGTTCGTGTTTACAGAATCAGCTGGTGAGCTGAGTTACAGCCGTACTCAGAGTCACTTAATGGATACTTAATCCAGTCCATAGCAACTGTTTTCAATACAAAATCGTTACTAAAGAATGGTTTAAGTAATAATTAAATGTCTCTGAGTGCGGCATTTAGTCTTATTATCGGTGTACTATGTCTAATTTTTTCACCAAAAGAAAATAGTCTAGGTTATTTCAATAAACACATAAAGTAACATTACTTGCTTTACTATCTAAAGCTACCAAAACACTTCAATCCAAAATCATACCAATATTATACACCAACCTACTAAAAACCCCATAATAAATAATATCACTTTAAAAGTTCCCCCATTATAGAGGAGGCCTCGGCACTCAGTGTAAGGCCACAGCCTATTCCAGGGACTCAGAAGTGGGGGAGCGAAACGAGACGCGACCTCACTTACAATTTCCCACGTTTCCGCCCTCTGATGGGATCCCAAGTCCATGCTTAAAATTTTAAATGAGATTTTTTTATCTCTCACATTAAAATTACCACGCATTGTATTACGGCTTATGACGCACCTTTTAATTAGGGTGTTTTGGAATTATATGGTCAATTGTACTCGGAAAGGATGTAATTGTGGTCAATTTGGGAATTAATATGATTATGTTAAGTAATCATGATTGTTGTGTATTAATTTAATAATTATTTATAGTATTTCACCATGTATTAAGGAATTTCTTTATTTGGATACCTGAATGTAGCAGTGTATAATTACTTCAATGTTTACTGGATGGGTTTTACATTTTTTTGCAAAGAAAGAATGCTGTTGACATTTTTTAGCTTTCGTATATCATGAATATTAAATTGGTATATTATTAGAAACCATTATTTTGGAATGATTGATTTCTATGATTGAGAATGATTTCTAAATAATATGTCGCGTGATTAACTAATTTGAATAATTGTCTTCGTCACCAAGAGTGAGTAAAATGCCAGAAAATGAAACAAATTTTATAGGAGACCCACTAAAACAAAACTCAAATTCTATGGGGGTAAAACCGCGTTCAGAAAACTAGTGCAAATACAGATTGAATACCTTACAAAAGCAATTCCATTCTGCACGTGAAACTACATTCCTTATCACCTACATTTATGTGTTCTCAAGCAATAATTGTACCCATCAAAGGGTAATTTAGCGAGCTTTGCTTCCAAGTATGAATCGTCTCGATCTATGATAAGTTGCATAACAGTCGGCTTGCATGCGTTGCGTGGCAACTCTAATAGCAACGGGTAGCTGTACATTGGTTGTGATGTTACACACGGGCTTGAGATGTGTTGAACAATGTGAGAAATGTATTATGAAATTTCACAACTGAGGTCAGACAACTGGTATAGACAAGGAGGTATTCTGAATAAAGAAATGTTTTGATTTTTTTACTAGAAGTAATATTTACGAAAAGTGAATGGATTAAAAAGTAAAGATTACTATAGCAAAATAGTGTGATATCAAAACTCAGTGCAATTCCATAAAGAACTATCATTACACAAAATCTAAAGGAAAATCCCAACAATTCCTTACCCTATCCAGAAATAGAACCCAAGACGTTCCTCAGTAGTCGCGTGACCAGTAACCCGAGGAAGTAATATTGCGTGTTAAGAAAAACATAAATGTCGCACTCAGTACAAGTTGTCTGAGTGACTTATTGTTGCGTTCGTGCGAGCTGACGAGCTTGTCACCATTTACATGTACAGCGGCTGTTATTGTTAATTTACTGACGTTAATACTGAATATTTACTGGAAAAATTAAATTAAAATACTTAAAAAAATATTTACGGTGTACTCACGGAAACTATTCGAGGATGCTCGACTAGTTTCGACACACATCTGGGCTCATAATAGGAAAATTTATCGGTGGCAAATTATAACTAGCTTTATCTTGTCAGCATACCAGTCGTTTCTCTCAAATATTTTTTTAAGCAAATATCTATAATAGGATTACAAAATGAACAAAATTAACAATAGCTCATATTGGCCTAACTTTATAACCGTATCTACCACAATACAAGGCCGATGAAGCTTCCTGGCATGTGCTGTTCAATTGACTTATAATCAAACATTTGATACCATCGCCCATGTAAATCTCACATGTTCAATTACCTAGCAAAATTATAGCAAAACTCGTGTCGATTTCAAAGTTACACTGTTTCTTGGAATACTAATGTGGTGTTTAATAGTTGTTCGTACGTAGTAATACTTGACAATGGTCTTTGAAGTTACATTGTTGTGTTTTCATTTTGTTACGTGCTATTTCTAATATTCTTGCACGCTTTAGCACTTGAAAGTAGTTTAGAATCGTAAAGATTATGTTTTAGCCAAACCAAGATTTAGTAAACAGTTATCTTTTTATTTTAAAAATCTGTTTTCTTCGTCATACGCTAGACTGAAAAAGTAACAAGTACATTTTAAAAAATATTTTTGTTTCAACTTCAACTAAAACTACATACATAGTAATCTTATTACTACTATCTGATATCGGCAGAATCGCTCCCGTGGACTATGGACTTTATGAATTAAAGTAGCCTAAGTTACCCCTTGTTACATTAGCTACCTACCAATGAAAGTCCCGTCAAAATCAGACCAGCCATTTCAGAGATTATCCAAAATAAACAGACGGACAAAAATTTAAAAAAAATATTATAATTTCGTGTACCTAAGTATCGTATGTATATTCACATGCATGTAATAAAAGGCGGTTATTTCAATATTCCAAACAGACACTCCAATTCTATTTAGATACTGTAGATGTGTTATATTATGTTTATAAAATAACAAAAAATAACTATTCAATACACATAACAATAAACTCCCAGTTCAAACATTCATGACCAGTCTAAAACATGAACAGACCATCTTCATAGAGGGTAATACAGAAACAGAATCAATGTCCAAGATCAGGGCACGTGTGAATTAAGTTGTGCACGTTACTATGAGCAGTGGGGCTCATAAATCTGAACAACTATCTGCAATACACTAGTTGTCTGGAGAGCACTTAGTACTGTCCTCGACTTGAGGAGGCGGTGTAAGGGAGAGAGCATTGTTAGGCGAAGCGATTTTCAACTTTAAATGTTTGACCTTGAAATTAAATTTAAATGTGTTTGTTAGTCTATTAAAATATTGAAATCCGTAAAAAAATCATCTAACAAACAAGGCTCCGGTTCGCCTACGGCACGGTGATTTTTGTTTTGGAACACAAAAAGATTGCAAGCTTGCTGGCGGCGCACTTACCACCTTTTTTTATTAACGTTATGATATATATCATATGAAATACGATTTAAAGTTCAAATTTCAATGACAATTTAATTGCTGGTTAGTTGCTTGTTGAGGGTGTTATGTCCTTAAAATTATATTATTTGTGCTGGTGCACTAGTGATGAAATTTGGCATCCTTTTTCTTTGGGATAAGATGCAGGATAAGGTCTCTTTCTGGTTCTCAACAATACCAATAACGATTCACCTTTCTTTAGGAAAATGCCGTCATTATCATCAGAAATACTTCTTAAATGAAACAAAAGTGAAAATAACCATCAAAAATCTTCCCTGAACACGTATCGCTATCTTCTACACATTGTCCCAAACCTTCACAATCGGCTATACCGGTTTATGCTCTTTTTAGCGCCGTGCAAAGAGCTCACGACGTCTCGGAGGCACCAGCTGTGCCCAGAGAGCCCTAGTGGGCGGCAGTTGTTAGTCTCACTCGTTGTTGTGTTGTGTGGGGCCAGACGTCCATTCTACACTACATTTGGCATTTTTAAGAATTTTATAGAAGAAATAGTTGGAAAAAATGAGGATATTGTGCAAGAATTTAACATAAAAGTTGTTAGAAAGAGCAGAAATGATCAGTTCGTTGCATCGTTGATCCTTTCAATGGACTCCAATTACAAAGAGCTTATTTTAAACTTCTTCTAACTACATACAAAGTAATCTCATAATACTAAAAACTAGTTTGAAAATCAACGAAAAGATTAAAAACAAAATGAACACAGTTTCCGATAGTTTTTAATTCGAATTGATTTTTAAGCTTACTGACTAACTCACAGAGCCGCGGCCGACGGAGCTTAAAAGAGTTTGGACGCTGCATGGGGTCTGCAGATACATACCTACATACATGGTACATCGGTAGGGATTAGAATACTCTTTCTTATGTACTGTGAAAGTACTGAAATGGTAGATAGTTACTGAAGAGTAGTTACTAGTCAAATTCAAAGACAATATTCTATACAGTAGAAGCTCCTTATTCGCGCTTCCTTCATTCGTGGTTTCACTATTCATAAAATTGCGACCCAATTCCCATAATCGCGGTCTAAAATTTCTTTATTCGCGGATCAAATCGAAATATCGGTGCGTAACCTAAAAAAATACATTCGCTATCCTTTGTCAACGCGTCAGTAGAAGGATAAAAAAATAAAATCGATCTTATTACAGCTACGTCTAGATTGTGACTTCTGCCTAAACCTAGTGTGACCTAAACCTGATGATAATAATATTATCATCAGGCAATCTGTATGATCAGAAAGTTCAATTAAACATTTTTTTATCTACTATTTGCTTCTTAATTTCGTCATCTAGGAACGTATCCCCTATAACCCCATACAAATTACCATTCCATATTCACGGTTTCTGTATTCGCGGCATATTTACGGAACGCATACCCCGCGAATAAGGAGCTTCTAGTGTATTTCAAATTGACCATGAAGGCACATTCGAACGTCAAAGCAAATATTATAATATTAAAAAATATCTGTCGCTCGGTCAGTCATCTAGTGAAGCTATTTGCTCGTTCCAAAGTGTAAATTCTTACGAAGAAGAACGACCAAGAAATTCCATTGGTATGACAATGACAAACAGAAAGGTGGATATGAAAAGTTTAGTGTCTCAGAAATTACAATACGTTTACCGAAGAAATAATTAATATCATTATACAATAATTCACTTTATTTACAGACAAAATTACCTACGTTAAATTTTAAATGCACCAAAAACATTGTAACCATTCAGCAAACTACACAGTAGGAACACAAAATTATGCTCAATTATTATTTTTTACAAAACTTCAATTTTGCTTACAACACAGAAAGGCTATGAATAGACAAGCACATATTTAACGTGGCTATGCAACTGTCAAGCATCTGCATGCCCAATCGATAGTGTGAACGGTGCCTAACGCCGGCGGCACGTAAACATGTATTACTAACATATATGCACGGATTGGTTCACGATCCATTTCAAAGGAAGGTTAATAGTTTGATACAAGATAAGATACTTATCTGTGTGAAGTGTATGTGGAATGGGATAGTTAATGAAACAGTGTTGTGAATAACTCTAGTGGTTTATTTTCAAGGTCAAGTTTTTGCAGCTATAAATTGAATGGAATACGCCGTGCTCGTCTAAACGTTTCAAAATGGGTCTTTATAAAGAGTCTGTATATAAAATCTCAAACTATCTTTGTGTCAAATTTCACCCAAATTGATTCAGTCGTTAACCAAATGGAGAGTCTCTCGAGTTTTTGTCCGCATATTTCCGGTTTTCTTCGGATTTTTGAGATAATAACGACCTTTTTCGTGTTTTCTAATACACGTATACCGAATTTCATTTAGTTTGATAAAAACTATAAATTTATCCCACTTTTGTATTTTTTTTTTCGGGCGAGGAATTTCCAGAAATCCCCTCTTATACGCACACCTCCCAATGCACACACATGCCACATTTCAGCTCTCTCCGACCAGTTGTTTCGGCTGTACGTTGTCAATCAATCAGTCACTCAGTAACGGAAACGTTTTATAAATATAGAGATAGATAGATACATAGGCATGCATTCAATACTTACGTGAGTAACCTTCGCCGAGCATGAACAGGGCTGGCGCGAACCCATACGAGCCCAGCGCCTCCATCTCTAGAAGCTGTAACAGCTCCATTCTGGAAAAAAAACATTAATACTTTTTACAGCATCTGACAGGACGAATGACACACTATACTGAACATTTTTCGGGTAAAAGAAAACCATGAAATAATTTTCACAGAATTAGTTTTAATGCAAATTTTTTTTTTACTTTTACAAATTGAAGTTGTCCTAATCTTTTTATTTTATAATTCCAGCATGATATTATCCAACTCGAAATCTCATAGAAAACTTAAAGCTTTAGCGCCACAAATATGTGAATGCAACCCTGCTCGCTACCCTATAGATCTCAACTACGTCATTCAAACGCCAGTAAATAAAACGACCTCAATTTAAAAGCGATCATTATAGATTTCTCATCCGTTCATCTGGAATCCATTCAATTAAAATGTAAATGTCACCACCTACCATCAACTTTAGCCGACGCCTTTCAAACTTATCGGAGTCCAACTAAAACCGACCCATGAATAATACATGTGCTGCCATCTGTTATTTTAAACAGGCGACGTCTTCGGAGTTTTAATATTACATTACTGTTTTAATATAGAATAATTATGGTAATGTCAGGCATTGCAGGCGATGTAAGTGTTACTGATTGCAACTTTGAATTTGTTCGCTAAATTCTTACGAGTTAATTTCTTTTTTTGGTGCTGTTTCTGGAAAACGCTGATCCTTTTACCAATTACAAGAAATCTACATAATTTAATTTTAATTGAGATAATAGTTCATAACGTTAATACAAAACTGTGATCCAGTATTCAACAGAATTGGTACGTTTTAGTATTATTATCGATAAACCATTACAACACTATTTTAGTAACAAACTCAATTTCTCAAATTAAATTGCCTTCCATCCTCCCAAGCCCCATAAAACTAATCATCGTTACCTCAAATCGCCTACCACATGGCTATGCCCGTCAAATCCCCTCACCCCACCATTAACAAAAGAAAGGAAAACCAAAAAGCAGGCAACGTTTTCAGAACCCGGTGCAATTTGCGAGTAGGCGGGACCCTCGCGCAGATTCCGGGCGCGTGCCGTACAAATCCGATAACGCGTCACGCTGAAACTTGCAGACTCAATTTCAGGAACACGATTACTTCGCTATGGGAACAAGAGTTGAATCTCAGAGTACCTGACTCGGATCTAAGAGTTGAATTTTAGGTGTACGACTGTGTTCTGAGAGACAATTGAGACTTTAAGGTAATGTTATCGGTTGTTTGCTGAAGTAAGTGTGTAGAAGCTGATATCTACTTTTCAGTAAAGAAGCAGTGTTTGTAAGAAGATTAAAAGTAATATTTTTAAATATGTCTTCTGTATAAATGCACCTGCATCTGTGTCTAAAGAACCATCTCTACTCTTAATTTTTACTGCTGTTGGTTGGTTGATTCGACTAAGGTTTGATGAAGTTTCTTACTCGTTCTTCTCCATTCGAAGCTACACTTTGGAATGAGCATCTATCTGCACTGACACACAGACTGACGGAGAGTTCAATTTGACATTTCAAAAGTGCCTAATTAAGGATCAATTATAATAATTGCTTGATTAAGCACAGAGATGTGTTGTTGGAGACCCATAAATCTCCTATAACATTCAACATTTATTTTCAGTTGAAAAGAATACCCACAAATAGTATTTCAATGCTAGGTTCCAACATATTTTGCGTTGTAAATATTCACGCATTGTAAAAGTCAACTGAGCACGACAGAGCTCGTGCGTAACTCGCAGGACATGCTAACCGGACCCTTTACGCACCATTGCAGACTTTTAAATTGTTCACCTTTTACTGATTTTTAACTGAACATTTTCCAATATAAAATAACGAGTCGAGTTCCTCGTCAAAACAGTACGTGAGTAAGCCGATAACATAATAATTAATAAAAAAGTACCTTAAATAGAATTAATATTTTTAATCAAAAGGAATAATACTTCATACTACACAGCACTTAATAATCGTATATTATAGCAGTCACCCGTCGCATTACGTCAACAAATTGCTACGACGTAGCAGATGATGTCACCGCTACGCGATCGTAGCAAATGTCGTAGACGCATACATCGCACGTTAGAACTTTCAAGAAAGTTATACTCAGTTGTAAAAAAGCATTATACTTTTTTAACAACCGTATACATAAGTACGTGTCCTCTCAATAAAATACCTTTGAAAACCAAAAATCGTTTCGAAAGCATTCCAATATTAGAGCTCGCATTTACCGCGGACCTTTTAAAATGAAATAACAAGAAAAAACATCCCAGTTATTTGCAGCGGTTGACAATAACGGTTTAGTGAGCCAAATACCGGTTTTTTGCCGCCCCCCGCCCCTTTACGAGCATCGGTATTATTGAATTTCGCGAATGTAACGCAAAAAAGCCGATATCATGTAATCGCCAAAGGGCTGAATTGTGATTTTGAGGGCACTTGCCGCAAATCCTTTGGGGAATTTTTATCTCTTTGTTTATTTTAGTGTTTTGGGCCTTCTTTTACATGCTGTTAAGCCATGTTATGGGTTTCGGTCTGCAGATATTAGATAACGGAGTAGGTTTCCGCTCATTAAAAGTTTTAGTGGTCGTTTGTTTAACTCATACAAATTGTTGTTGGGATATTTTTACCCTGAAACCATGCATATTTTTTTATAAACTATACGTTTCTGTAACATAGAGTGTCTCAACTATAATATTGGATTTATTAATTTGGTCAAATCCACTCAAACTATTTTTAACCACAACAAATATTTAGTAGACTACTGTTGCTGGCTCATAGTTAACTATTTCCCACAATTTTTTCGTATACATTATTTACGTCAGAGCTCGCACCTGTCTTGCTTTCTGTTCCCCTGTTCCGTTGAATTTCCTTATAGTGGCAACATGTGTTAAGTTTACTTATGTTTTCTAACTTAAGGCCAATACTTTTAGTATTTAGTTACGGTATCATAAGTTTTCATGTAAATAAAGAAGCTCTTTGCCTGGTGTCTACCCTGTGTTTGATTCTAACCTTCAAGAAAAAAGCGTTACCTAAAACCAACAACGCACCTAGCGGCTGCTCTGGTGGTGCAAATATCCATTGGCAGCGCTAATCCCTTATCCCTCCCATCAGGTGATTCGTCTATTCGTTTGCCATATTCAACAAAATAAATCTGTTAATAACACGCTTCATAAAAACCACAAAAAAATCTAAAGCAAAACCAAATGAACACTACACTCACTATCAACATTCAAGTAATAAACACAGATAGACAGAAAGCCTCACCAGTCACCGTAGTCCACCAAAAAGGCGAGAAAGTATAAACCAAACACTCAGATATTCAATCGAAAGGTCTAATATTTGATTTCACTCGATTCCTGCGTACTTTCAGTGGGTAAATAGCATTTATATTGACATCCTTTACTTGGCTCTCAAGAACCTATTGCCATATGAAATGGGAGGCTGCTATTTGTCATAGTGACTGCTGAAGGTCTTTCAAAGAGTTTGCCTACTCGATGGTATATGAGCACTAACGTATGAGTGCTTTGTTTTATTCTAGATTTTTCTGCGATATATTTTGTGTGAAGTTGGTATTTTATTGGTATTGCTAGCACGTTTGGTATACCTACGCGTATTTGAGAAATGTATAGCTTGGTAGAGATACGAGAGGCTCATTTTTTGACCGACTTTTAAAAAGGAGGTTCTTCAGTTTGACCTGTATGGTTGGATATTATATCGCGTTTGACTGAACCGATTTTAAGGCGGTTTTCAGCATAATATTCCAGGTTTTGGGGTTATTATCTGACTAAAAAAAATAAAGGTAGTAAAGAAAATTGAAGGCTATGAATTTTACATACCTCTTTCGCTTCATCAACATTATTTGTTTTTATTATATAATAAAAACGTCTAAGCAATGTCTATTACAAAAACATGTTAATTAATATTATAACAAAGTCCCTTAGATAAAAACTTGCATCGTAAATATAAAAGAGTTTACTTCTTTTTACAGTGTAATTAAAGTTATGAAGTCTGCTAGACTACGTATATCTAGTTCTAGACTAATAAATCAAATTAGAGAGCCTGTTTGTAATATTGATATAACAACTTTTTAGTAGTAAAAGTGATATGTATATTGATATGCATGTAGATGCATACATAAGATACATGTACCAAAAACATTTTTCTCTGTCTCTGTATTATTTTTCATAAAGTATTAAATTTTCACCGTTATAATATTTATATTATTAAATACTAGTTTCTGCTCGCGGCTTTGCCTGCGTTCCTGTAGGATAAAAAGTAGCCTATGTGTTATTCCGGACCATAATCTACCCCTGTTCTAAATTTCAGCCCGATCCTCTCAGCAGTTTTGACATAAATATTATATTTTTAACAACAAATAATGCAATTGTAATGTACAATATTAGACTGTCGATATCAACTTTATTATGTGTCTCCTTGTATTCAAAGGTCGATTGAGCGTAGACATTTGCATGGCGAGACATTGAGACGAAGACGAAATAAATAAACCATGAATCTGTGTCATAAAAGAGGTTTAAGTACTTTGAACTTTTACTAGGGAATAGTATCGCTATGACGTCATAATTTTGATGAAGACGGTACAGAAATATAATTTAATACCAATTATAACGTAACGTTACCTGACAATTTTTTTTGTTTATTATAGGTAAACCGGTAAACGAGCAGACGGATCACCTGATGGTAAACGCTTATGGACACCCAAAACACTATGTCTTGACAATACAACGATTACTTTGTAAATATACATTTTGTAAATTAAGAGTTTTTAAGTAAGAAATTGCAGTAATAAAAATATTTCTTGCTCTAGGTTTTGATTAAAGAATGCTTGTGTATACTTCAAATTGAAGTTTCATGCAAACAATTAACTTACTACGGTTAATTAACAAATCTGATCCCATCCTTTCGCCTTTGTTTTCGATCCTAATGAAAGAGACAAAGATAACAAATCACCAAACCCAGCAAAACTTTAAAAGACTAGAAATTCAGAAACCATCTCAAGCATCAAGCTTACATCGTCCAGAATTCGGGGCACCGCAATCGGTCTGTGCTTACACAGTGTATTAAATCGTCGGTCCATGCCAGCGGTTGAGTGAGCGTAGCGATTTGTAATCTAGCCATTAGCGGAATGTATCGTGCTTGCTGCACTAGGCCTGCCAACAGATGGCACATGCTGGACCAGATACAGCCGTTGTTCCGCTTGCTTGCTCTCTCTGAAACCAGATTGCATCTGTAATCTTTTTATTGAGGTTGTTCAGCCAAATGTTCGGAGAGATTTGTTGCAAGTAAAACTTTTTGTTCTTAATATTTTGTTGCTTAAGCTGAAGAGTAATTCTGGGGTTTTGTTACCAATACAAATGATACCTATTGTGTTCGTACAACACATTCTACATATGACAATACAACATCGACATGAGGCGTCCACAACAATGCACACCAAAGACCCTTTTCACTATAATCAAAGCATCAAATTCTGCAACCGTAGGCCCGCACAATACGAAACAAGAGCGGTCAGGCTGGACACAGGCCACACAACGGCAACGTGTACCATAACAAGGGGGGAATAAAGAAGGGAGGAAGGGGGACAAACCGGTACAATTAGGATCGCAATTAGAGGACAGTATGTTCCAGATTACAACCGCACACTCCACAGAGATTCACATTCCGGTGTCGGGAATAACAAAGCTTGCCAACTAACTATTAAGACGTTCTGAACTCGGGCCTCGCTTTATGGCCGCTCAAATTGCACTTGTATTTTTGTGTTAAAATTGCCCCGTCGTAATCTAGGATTTGTTGAGATTTTGCACAGCAACATTCTGAACCGCTTTGTCAGTGGCTTTTTACTTTGGTTATGCCAGTTCTTAAATTTAAAGCGAAACGTTTGGCATACAAGTCGTTGGTTATTAAAAATGATTTTAAAATGTTTACATTTCTGTATATCATTGTAACGTTTTAAATCTGTCTCATTGGTCGAGTGGTGTCAAGTTGCTCGTGCCGAACAATAGGTCTCGGGTTCGATTCCCGGGTCGGAAAGAATTACTGGGCTTTGCTAAAATTGCTCAGTAGTAACACGTAGTCTGGAATTGTGTCCAGTATATGGCAATAAGCTCACCCCCAATTACATGAGACTTTTAACACAATTGGTGAAAAGTGGAATTACATTGTAAAGCGACATTACGTGCCGTAATTTGCACCTCTGCCTACCCCTTAGGGGATAAAAGGCGTGACATTGCATAATAATGTTTTAAATGTTTCTCTCTGAAACTGCGTACTGCGTAGTTCTTGCAAAACCATTTATCTAACCTTCGACATTAAAACCCTTCATTATATTAAAACCTTACATTAAAACTTTACTAGGCGGGGAAGCACACAGGATGACTTTCCCCTCAAAAAAACCTACTAACTTACATAGGTACGCTCTAAAAAAGAGTACATTGTTGTATCATAATATATTACGTACACAGAATACAAATAACAGATGAATGCTTTTAATATAAGATAGCTTCACTCGTCCATACGTTAGACCGGGCTGTATGTTGCAGCAATATTTTTAAATTTTGTTGCCAAGACCGACTTAGCATGAATATGCGAATTGAATTGTCGTACAGGTATGCAAATCAGGTTTTGTATTTTATTTAATATGGGAATTTATGTTTTAAAAGACGTTATGTACAGTTAGTAATTAAAGTTAATAAGTATATTCTTGAGTCAGTTTTATCATTTGAATTAAAAGTCTAGTTGGTCGAGTGGTTGCAAGCGTGACTACGGAGCAAGGGCCTCGGATTCGATACCCGTGTCAGGAAAAGGACTGTTGGAATATTTTCAGTTTTTCTAAAATCTTTCAGTGGTAGCACGGAGTCTGGAAATGTGTCCGGTATACGACAATAGGCTCACCCCCCTATTACATGGGACTTATATCGCAAATGGTGAAAAGTAGGTATACATTGTATAGCGGCATTACGTGCGATAATGTGCACCTCTGCCTACCCCTTCGGGGATAAAAGGTGTTACGATATTTATTTTATTCTTTTATTTTTATAAAAACTTGTATAAATATGTTAAAATAAATGTAATATTATAAATTATATCACATATAAAATACAAAATGAAATGTTTACTAACTTACAACTACGCCTCTGAAACCGTAAAAAAACCTCGTGTTATGAATGTTAGCTTTAACGCTTAGCATTAGAGATTTTTATACTAAAATATACTTTTTAAATTTATATTTTTTTGTTATTTATTTAGACGATATCAAAATTTATGATAACAAATGGTTTGTTTTGTAAACAACATTTATCTTCATCCGAAGGAAATCCGCTTAATGTTATTTTTGGCTTTTGGGGATTTGTTCTTTTGTTCTACTTTAAATTTAACGTGAAACCTACATTCACGTAGTTTTCAGTATTAATCCTTTTTGTTTGTAACATTGTACCAAAATCTTATTAAGAAGAGAACCTACTGCATATCTTCAAGTAAAGTTTGATATTATGATATCCACACATAGTAGGTATAGCTTTTGCCCGCGACTTCGTTCGCGTGGAATAGTGACTTCCGGCAAATTTTTGGTTTTAACCACATAGTTCCCGATCTCGCGGGATCTCTTCAAAAATGAGATGTGGAAGATATTCCAGGGAACTCTTCAAAAATCAACATAATGAGCTCTGCGTTTGAATTTAATAGATGTATACTCACTTAGGGCATTGAAAAAATAGTTTAAAAACGGACTTAAACTAACTTAAAACTAAAGAAAGCTACCAATTACGAATTTATAACAATTAAAAAAGAAACTATATTACAACCTATCCTCTATGCTATAATAACCAAGCTTAAACTAAATAATTTAAAAGAAACGACTTAAATCTAATCTAATTAATTTATAAATTAGACTTACAATTTTATTAAAAAAACTAACTACAGTAACTACTAATAATCGATATCAAACTAAACCTACGTTAAATAGTTTAACCAAAAATCCAGGAAAACCCAACAAATAAACTTATTAATTGACAAATACAACGAAACCAATTTAGAATATACGAAACAGCAGGACCACTACAGACAAATAATCATACGACTGATAATACACTTTTTCTACGATAGTACCGAAGCGCTCGGCCGATACCCAACCAAATGAATGTAACGAAACCATAGCGCGATCTATTTCGATCCCAACGCCATCTATCGAGGATAAAGACAACTTGGAATATTTATTTATACTCCGTTCGGGCATTTTCTTTGTACTAAATGTTTTATTATATTGATATTATTTTTTTCATACCTTTTTACTATTTATTTACTTTTTTTCGATGAATTAAAACAATAACATGAACCGAAGTCGTGTAACGATCGACATAGAATTATTTATAAATAATTTATTTCTTATTTTTATTTATTGATTTTTGAAATAAAAATATATCTATGTCCTTTCTAAGGTTCTAAACTATATCTGTACCAAATTTCAACCAAATCCGTCAAATAGTTGCGGAGATTAATGGTATAAGCATAGAATGTTCGACGTGATTCTTTAATTTGACATAACTTTTTTATTTATGAACCGATTGACATGAAACAAACACTAAATGTAAATTTAAGCATCCCACAATATATTCGTGAAAACCGCATCCAACTCGGATCAGCCGTTTCTGAGATTAGCGCGCACAGACGAACAGACAAACAGACAAACAGACAAACAGACAAACAGACAAACAGACAAAAAAAGTTAATTACATTTTTGGGTTCGACATCGACATAACAATAACCCCTGCTATTTTTTTTATTTTTATTTTCAATGTACAGACAGCACTTTTCTACGATTTTATTATATGTATAGAAGATGTGTTTCAGCTAGCAGTTTAAAAGGTTCGGTTGGTGCGGTGGCTACCGCGCAACGTGTAGCGGGTTCGATTCCCACAAGGACCAACTCTTCGTGTGATCCACAAATTGTTGTTTCGAGGCTGGACTTCATGTGTGTGTCAATCGTATATTTGTAAACGCACCTACGAAACAGGAGAAATTCCTAGGTTAAAGAAAAAGAACAAAGTCGTTACCTAGTCAGATCATACGGCATTTGCAGGAAGAGTAGATAGTAGCTAGTAGTGCCATTTTACTCGTACTCTGATATCTCTATGCGGCCAATACTTATGAGTAAACAATCGTACACAAAACATAATAATGAAATAATAAGAAACTTGCAACACTAAAAATGTCAACATACAAATTTTACACTGTTTTTATAATATTTTATTAAAGCCGATTTGTACAGCAATATTCACATTAAATCATCAACAAAATCATCAAGAAATCTTTTACAATAAGAAACCTTCTACAATAAAAATCTATTATATAAAATTTAAGAAGAAATAAAAATGTACACCATGACACTGACAGGAGAAGCCAAAAATCGTTTTGATAATTATATTATATTATACTAGTGAAAAGTGAAAAATGTTGACACGAGCAAGACGATGTTACGCACACCCACCATCCCCGGACTCGTCGCTCAGCTCCGCCTCGCCGTCACCGGAACCCAACCACGAAGAACTTCCGGTGACAGTAGTTACGTCGAGCTCGAGCGACGAATATTTCTCCCCACCGACGTCGCCACCACCTGCACGTCGGCCGAGGAGAGGCCGGCCACCGACGGGCTTGGGAGCCAGGGGTCAACAGACCTCGGGACGGGTCCCCGCTACCGGTGGTTGTGCGCGGCGCATGAAATGGTCTCAAACAATAAATGAGAACGTCATGCGCGCGTACTACGGTGCTACGGAGGGAGGAACCAACCTCACTGCGTACCGTGAAAGGATGCTGTCGATGTTTCAGGTACTCGAGCCATCCGTCAACGTCTCGGCTCAACGACTCTCGGATCAGGTGCGGGTCATCGAACGCAATCGTAGATTGGACGAGGCTGCACTTGATCGGCTGCGCTCAGAAGCACTGCGCAACCGTGTCGTCCCCGCCCCACCACAAGAGGTGGCACAAACACCTATAGCGTCACAAAATGTGATACCGACCACTCCTGCCGCTGGAGTGGAGGACGACAGGGTTGAACAAGTAAGTACTCAGTGCAATGAACGACTGAGGAGTGCTTTGGAGGATGCGATCCGTGAGTATAGATTTGCTCCTTTAAAACCAAAACTGCCACGTTTGCCCATGTGTGGAAAAAATAGAGCGCTGGTAAGCGCTCTGGATTCGCTACTTAAAACATATTTTGAAAGTAGCGAAAACCTCTATGATACACACTCGATCCTGTACTGTGGGGCGGTAGCAGCTTGTCGAGTGGCTAACGTCAGATTCTCGAATCTTGACGCAGCAGTCCGACCAAAACCAGCAGTACCAGCCTGGCAGTGCAGGATTGAGCGTCGTATCAGTGAGGCCAGGGTGCTTATCGGCAAACTATCCTGCTTCAGGGAGGGCAATACTCGTCCTAGAGTGATGCGCTTTGTAAGACGTGCATTTGTGGGGACTGAAACCAGTCCTCATGAATACATGTCACGTGTTACAGAGCGCATCGACTTCCTGAAGCAGAAAGTCTACGCATGGGCAAATCGTATCAGGCGGTACAAAAAACGAGTTGAGCGATATACTCAGAATCGCATGTTCCAAAGAGATCAGAGGTGGGTATATAGAAATTGGGAACGATCCAACCAAGATGTGACTGATGGGCGGCGACCGGATGATGAAGCCACTAACACATTTTGGCGCAACATCTGGTCGGTGCCTGTTAGCCACACAGAGGATGACTGGATCTGTGATGTTGAGCGAAGGTGTGAAACTGTGCCAGAGATGGAGGAGGTGATAATTACCTCCTCTGATGTGAGCAGTGCAGCCTGTTCGGTCCCAAATTGGAAATCACCGGGGCCAGACGGGCTGCACAACTTCTGGCTCAAATGGTTCACCAGTTCACACTCTCGCTTAGCATCGCAATTCCAGGCAGCTTTAGAAGCTGGATCGTTGCCCCAATTTCTAACAACAGGCGTTACCCATCTGCTCCATAAATCAGGTAGTTCCACTGAACCCAAAAATTATAGACCAATAACATGTTTACCAACGGTCTATAAACTTCTTACATCTATTTTGAGAACAAAAATAACAAAACATATTGAAAAACATTCCATTATGTCTGTATCTCAAAATGGATGTAGGAAGGGGTCTCGTGGAACTAAGGAGCTACTCCTCATTGATATGGTTGTAAGCCAACAGGTTCGTCGGTCCCGAAAGAATTTGTCTACATGCTGGATAGATTATAAAAAGGCATATGACTCTGTGCCACATACATGGCTCATGAGGGTGCTGGAGTTGTATAAGATAGATGCAACTCTACGCGCCTTCTTGCAGTCATGTATGAGGCAATGGAGTACTGTGCTTTGCTATCCGGGATGTAGACAAATCCAAGGGAGTGAAGAACCTGTAAGGATAGTGCGAGGAATATTCCAGGGTGACAGTCTGAGCCCACTATGGTTCTGCTTGGCCTTGAATCCTCTCAGTACTTTATTAGAGGCTTCAGGGCTAGGCTATCCTTTGCGGAGAAGGGGTCTAGTCATATCCCACTTGCTTTACATGGATGACCTCAAGTTGTTTGCTCCAAATAACAAACAACTGATGGAACTACTGAAAATAACTGAAAAATTTAGTAGTTCCATCAGAATGGAATTTGGAGTAGATAAATGTGCTGTCATGCATGTGAAGCGAGGAGGGATTGTGGAATCTGAGGGTCTAGAACTCTCAGATTTCACAAAACTAAGAGCGCTCTCCGCAAATGATACTTACAAGTACCTGGGTATGTCAGAGGGATTAGGCATTAATGGACTGGACATGAAACAATCGTTACGGGAACGCTTCTTTGGCCGCCTGAATAAAGTGCTGAAAAGTTCATTATCAGGCGGAAACAAGGTGCGAGCCTATAACGGTTGGGTCATGCCGGTTCTAATGTATTCTTTTGGTATACTCAAGTGGACTCAGACTGAACTTGACACTCTGGATAGGCGAGTCCGAACACTGCTGACTGCAAATCGTATGCATCACCCTCGTTCATCGATCATGAGGTTGTACATCCCGCGGAAGTGTGGGGGTCGAGGCTTGTTAAATGCTAAGACCCTTCATAACCGTGAGGTGTGCAACCTCAGAGACAATTTCCTGAAAGTAAACGAGGGTATGCATCGAGAAGTAGCGGCAGTGGACAATGGATTCACTCCACTATCTTTAGCAAAAGAGAACTGGCGCAAACCTGTGGTACTAAGCGTCAATGACCGCAAGGAGGTATGGCATAGCAAGGAGCTCCATGGACGCTTCTTCCGGGCCCTTCATGGACCCAGTGTAGATTTTCTGGCGTCCGTATCTTGGCTACGATTCAGTAATCTCTTTGGAGAAACTGAAGGATTTGTCTGTGCAATTATGGACGAAGTTATCCTTACGAATAACTACCGGAAATATATTATTAAGGATGGGACCATTGACATATGTCGGGCATGTCATAGTCCTGGTGAATCCATAAGACATATAATTTCTGGTTGTGGTCGTTTGGCTAATGGTGAATATTTGCATAGACATAATCAGGTGGCCAAGATTATCCACCAGCAACTTGCTTTGCACTACCAACTTGTTGAGTTTGAGGTTCCATACTACAAGTATGCGCCCGATCCAGTTCTCGAAAACGGCCATATCACGTTGTACTGGGATCGATCTATCATCACTGACAGGACTATTGTAGCCAACAAACCTGATATAGTGGTGATAGACCGACAAGCGCGCCGCACGATGATAATCGATGTCACCATCCCTCATGACGAGAACCTCGTGAAAGCTGAAAAAGATAAACAAATAAAATATCTTGACTTGGCTCACGAGGTTGTCGACATGTGGAATGTGGATTCGGCTATCGTTGTGCCAATAGTCGTGTCAGCCAACGGTTTAATACCCAACAGCCTCGACAACCACCTTAGAAGGCTGGGGTTGGGCGGATGGATCAAGGGCCTGATGCAGAAGGCAGTACTCCTCGAAACGGCACGTATTGTGAGGAGGTTTCTGTCTTTGGAGCCCTAACCACCGGTAGCTTGGACCATGCTCCCGCTACTGGTTGGCTCCTATTTTTATATTTTTAAATGTTATTTTGTTTTTTATTTTTATAAGTAATGTTTAAAAATATAATTTTAGAGTGTTTTAAATAAATATGTGAAATAATAATATACTAAACCCAAACCCAAATTAAACCACTATTAAACTCCACACTCAGAAATCGTTTCCCATTCCACGCTCCATTCTTTTACTACACCTAAACTCAATGTCTCAGTATTAAAATTCATGTAAATAAGCTCTCTACAAATATACCCATGCATATACTGTTTCACTATTTTTCGTATATATTCTAGCCTTTTGTACGAAGCGCTCCGTCCGGTGGATCTGCTTTTTATGTTAAACCAAAAGGCTATTTGTCAAGTTAATTTGAATTTACTCGCACGATCCGACCCTTTGAAATGCATGCTTTAAAAATATTCTAGTTTTTACATGGACTGCTGCAAACAAATGGAAACATAGTAGCTTTTAGTTATGTACGGTAACTTGTTTTTTTTTTTTGTACATGATTCAGTATTCATGGGATTTATGGTGATTTTTTTGGGTGGAATTTATTTGTCAGCCTCACATACAGACCCTTTAGTTTGGTTTTCTATATTTTTGTATTATTCATCATCATATCAGCCACAAGACGTCCACTGCTAAACATGGGCCTCCCAATGACTTTTAGTACTAACAGGTTATAAATTCTGAAGATAAAGGTGGTAGATTTCGCAAAAGAATAAACAACAAACACTTTTTCAGAAATTCAAGGTTGTTCTCCCTTAAGAGAATTGAAGGAAAAATAGAAACATTGAAATATTATTCCAGCATCCATATTTCCATGCTAATTAAGCTATAAAATATAAATAAAACATTTATCTTCCGTAGAGAATATTGCCTCATTCTGCTCATTATTTACGGCGCAAAGAATACCCTATTAAATCTTAATAAGAGTCTTTAATTAGTTCCATGCGATGTTAGCGCCTCGAGCAATGTTGTTTACACAATGCAAGCATTAGTCGGATATTTTTTCCCGAAGAAAAAATTAGGTACTTTTCTTTGTATTTTCTTTTCATGTTTTAAATGTATTACAGGGAAATAAGGATGAGTCGTTTGTAATCTGATTCTCAGAGTGACTGATAAGAACATCATTATTTGATACTCAAATTTAAAATTCAGAAACTTACTCAAAAAATGTTTAAGTCACATAAAACAAAACATTAAATTGAAATTCGTAACTTGACATTACTCTACCATAGCTTTCATAACCAAACAACTTTCATTCACATCAAATCCAAGTTTCCCACAAAAATCCCTAAATATTTTGATAAAATCGTCAACCCTAAAAAAAACGAAGAATGAATAAAAAAAATACTGGAATATCCGCGTTTCACCGACAAGAATTCTTGCAACATTTTAAGCGGTGCAGATTTTAATTCACGCGGAAATCCGCATGTATTCAAAAAAGTCGACGCGGATTCCGACGTCGCTTGGGCCCGGGATCCGCGCACGGACGCCGCGTACGTACGGACGTGTGATTAAATTTTCAGGTGTATATCGGACTGTGCACTAGCGTGGAAACTTCCTTTTAAATTATCTTGTTTTTTGTATATTTTTTATTGGAGATTGTCAATGATTGAGGTGATCATCATAATTATTAAACTTAGAGAAAAGTCCGCTTGTAAAAAAAAAAAAAACAAAACATAGGTAAGTATAACAGGCCGCTTGTTTCTTTGAATAAGTGATTAAGATAATCTCCACACTTGACACACAGTTTTAGCTCACAATGTATCAGAAAATACTAGTGTATCATATCTTTTAATTGACTCTCACGACACTCGAAAGAAAAATAAAAATGGTAAGAAATATATTCAATCAACACGCAACATTAAACATCAACAATTATCACAAGAATGTTTCAAAGCTTGTTTATTTGTTTATTTGGATGTTTGTCCATCAATCACGCTGAAACTACTCAACGGATATTCATGAAATTCGCTATACAAACAGGGTAGCAGCTGACACTAGTGATAAGATACTTTTTATCCGACGGGAATGCATGCGAAGCCGCTGACAGAACCTGGTAAAAAATTAAATAAATAGCCAACTCAATAGAAAAATCAATAAAACTTCAATACCAAACGCTAACAGCTCACAATACAATTAATTGCTCACAATAACATCGAACACGGACCTGCAACATGGCTGCGATTACTCAAAAGTATCACTATCAACCATTACAGTTATAGCTTTCTTTAAACTTTGGATTTAAAGTCACGTCTCTACGTTTGGTGGGAAATACAAAAGGTGTGAGTTACGTTGGGTACACATTGAGAAATATAAGTGAGGTTATGTGTTGAATGTGATATAATAATATATTATAGTAGGTACGTTTGAGGGGTCTCAATAGAAGAGACGTGTGTGTGGAATCAAGGATTTTTATTTACACTTAAAGATTTTATAACTTTTTTAATTGGAGAAAACGTACATCTCGATATACACACATTACCTGTAATGAGTATTCCAATGAAGGGAAATTTAAATGTTTTAGTTTAATTAAATAGTAAATTATTTTTATTTATCTTTTATATTGTAGTTTAGTTGTAAATATTATGTTGTAGAATTGATTTATAATTAAACATAACTAATGATAAGATAAGTAAAAAAATAGAAATAAAATGTTAAATTAAATATAAACAATAAACAGTGACAGCAAAATCATCATTTAATAAACGATGTTATGTAATTGTTATTATGAATCAAATCTAACTACAAGCCGAACTCAAAACTCTTAAAAAATAAAAAAATACACGAAAAAACACATACGTCTAGCTTCCAATAGCCTGCAATCATTCGATGCAGGAAACTTGGTGTAAGTTTAAATAACGAAGTCTAACACCCTGTATAACAGTAGGTAACAGGGAAACTATTGAAAGAACAAAAGTCATAAATTTTTGCCGCCAATAGCGACAGTTTTGTAGGTAGTGTCAATTGTTTTGTCCCAGAGCGTTGTAGGGTTGACTCTGTTTAAAACGTAAATCACTTCAAGGTTAGTGTTGGTTACACAGTTAAATTATTGTGACATTAGTCTAATGAAGATAAAAAATATGACTCATATACAAGTTTACTTCGAACCGGATCTGACTACGAAAAAAAGAAAAAAGATCTTAAAAAAGCACACTGAATGTACGTAAAGACGTACATCCCTCTTTTATTGAGAGGGGGAAAATCATCCAATGACTTGTGACGTTCTTACTCCTGCTTTTCGATCTGGAACCCCGGTAACCCCTATAAGTAGTCTGCATCTCCGGTAGGTACATGTCTATACCAACATTTAACAATGTTATAATACTGTCTCATTGCTCATTAGTTATAAGACTGTCTACTGCTATACATTAGATGCATTTCCTACTAATCCAGTTGTAGCTTAGTCGACTAAAGGTCTCAGCACATATGGGATCGGAAAGGGATCGTCACCGTAACGCCTTTTGCCTCGCTGTCAACGTCGGCCCATTCAATATAAAAAAAAAAAAAAAAAAAATACAGTCAGTAAGTTGATTGCAGAGTTCAGTCACACACTTACAGAAAATCAATCTCAAGATTTCAAAAAATGTCTAAAAATATAACACGTCAGTTCTGTCAACCCTAGGAACTAGCGATTATTGCCGAAGCGGAGCGTCGGAAAGTTTTGAGGTGTTCTCGGTATTCTGCGCCGGTCGCAATGTTTGTGCACTGTGACATCAATACTGGCTGCTGATGATTTTATTGGGACCGTTCAAATTAATGGAGTTTGTCTATTTAAAGTGGTTATTTAAATAAAGTAAGTTTTCTTGTTTTAGTAGAACACGGTGATGGATTTTTTGGATTTTGGATGGACACACAACACGCCTACCTATGAGTAACCTGTTCACTCGGGACTTGAAGACACCCAATTGTACCCAGAAAAAGCAGACTCCGGCAAGGAGTTCCTTTTTTTAGCGGTTTGCACAAGGGAATTCGAAGCAAACAGTGGAATACCAACCATATACGGGTGGTGGTCTTTAAAATTGCATAATATAAAATAAATTTTCAAAAGATTCTCGCCTTTCGATAAGTGTACTGAATAGGATGACATTGTTTCTTCATTTTGGAGCGAGTTAAATTGCTATCTTTATCATCTGGCATAAACATTAGGATCCATATATTTACAATTCTACATCTACCAAATGAAAAAGCACCACCGCATATGTAAGGTTTCCACATCAACATAAATCTACATGTCCAATTTGGTATATCGACGACATATTTGTCAGTCAAGCCGCGAGCTGAGACATACGATCGATTAAGAGCACACGATGAACACTTAATCCGTTGAGTGCGTCCTCTGGTTGAGCACGGCAGCACGCCACAACAAGGCACTGTGTAGGATTCCTGGCATTACATGCTGTGGAACATCTTACTAATTCATTTCAGACGTAATTTGCCAGTTTGCAAGTGTAATAGATCTAGTTTTCAATTACCTTATTTTCAACGTTAATATTAATTGATCGTTACCACTTCTATTTTTTTTCTCCGTTGTTTATATGACTGGGCAACGTGGCACACAACGTGTAGTGGAGCAACTCTTTATGTGATCCATAATGCCCACAAGAGGAAATCCCAAAGTAGTAGACCCACTAGGATTTCCTCCTGTTTTAAAACAACCATAAGGAGACCACAATAATCTTACCCCACTACAACAGCAAATTCAAAAAAAAACTGTACTTAAATCAAAATACATTCAAGTTTTTCATAAATGCATTTAATATCTCTTTGGTTTGTGTTAATAATAGAAATAAATAAATTAATCAATTCAAAACATACTTTCAAAGAAGAATGAACTCTATAAACCTAAAACCACATATAACCAACCAAAAACTCTTAAAACTTACTACCAGTCAATCCCGCTGACATCACTCAGAGATTCACCCTCCATCTCTCGTGCATTAAAGACAGAGTTGAGCGACAGACATTGAATGTAATGCACACGTCCCTTACTCTATAAAATTAACAATTCTTATCACTGCCAGCGCTCGTAAAGTCGCCGTATGACTCTGGTCTCTGTCACCATAGAAAAAGTACGATTGGTTCTAGATACGAAGTCACTTGAATTTGTCTAGTAAGTATTTGATAGGAATTGATTCACTGCTTCTTTTTCTTCAAACTTGTGTCATAATTTACTAACACAGTTGCTAAAGTTTAAAATAAATAACACGGCTTGATAGTATTATACATATGTGCATATACTATGGTCTGTCAAGTTTTTATACATGCCAGTTTCATCTACCTGTGGTATTATTAATTACTGAAGATGAAGTCCTTTTCATAATTGTAAAAATCTAGTTAAATGAGACACGCAATCGTGTAATTGTAAAATCTTTAAATGGCACACTCATACTTAATAATAAAAAGCATCGCATGTCACGGAATGCTGAATATGAGCCTCTAGTATAGCTTGAAACTAGTCGAGTTTCTCGTCAAATAGTTACGTGAGTAAACCGATAACATAATAATTAATTTAGTATGTCTCACGAAAGTTATAATAAAACATTCGGCCACATCTTCGCTTCGCCGTTCTGGCAGAAAGCGGGTTGGTGGCCAAACGCAGACTTATCAACGCTAAAAAAAAAAACCATCGAAAACCATTGGTACCACCGAAACTCGTAAAAATCACACTGCCACGTAAGTACAGAAAAACGTCAAGAAAAAAAAGCATTTGACAACCACTAAGAGAGAGTAAAAAGCAGCTTTCTTTTATAGTGTTACCGCGTTATTACATGATCTGCACGTTGAGTACAGCATCTTCATGACACATGTATGTTCTTTCCCTTTGCGTTTTCCCAAAGGAGGTAAAGTCAGTGGGATTTGGTTGTGTGACAGTGTTATGTGGAAAGGTAACTATGTACTTCCCCACAATATGTCTAAGTAGTAGCTCTTTCTTGTTATGGAATTCATGATGGTACGTAAACTTGACTTAATATTTGAGAAAATGTTTTTTTCAAATTGACTGACCGCTCCTATGATTTACGAGTGTCCGATTGTTTGATCACTTGACACATAAAAAATAATATATTAAACTGTTTAAACGTACTCTATATATATCTAAATAACGGAGGCAGTTGTGAAAAAAATCGATAAATTGTATGGTCATCAAGATTATGAGTGTGTACCAAAATTTTGATTGATCTATCTTCTGGAAGGTAAAATTTCATTGACCTAAACAAACAATAAGATCATTACTTGAGCCAAACAAACAATCAGGTATTAAAAACATTTAACAAAACACAATACATTAAGGTACATAAGACGTAACTATGAAACACAAAACCCAGATAGCATTTCAACAGAAACTAAATTAAACCGTTCCCAAGTCCTGCCAAATTCTCTTTTCAATGATTATTATAGAGCCTGCATTTCAGCATTATCCGTTCATGAAACATAAAGCCAAACCCTTCTAGAAAGTTCGAGACCCGCGACCAAGTTTGTCATTGCCTAGAGGCGTTCCAGAGATGTAATTTGGACAGATTTGGCAGAAGCCCAATTTGATTCATAAGATTTAGTATGCACTAGGTGCACCTGAATATAATGCCTCTAGAAAACCGATCGACTAAATAAAACTTTCTTATCAGCCAGTGCAGTCCAATAATTCTTATGGGAGAATTTGTTGCTACTATCTCCTTCCATGATTTATGGACTGGGAATTGTAGTATCTATGGACAATGCGAATTAAATTAAGTATTTGGCTAAAATTCAGGATTGCATATAGCCAGGTCGGGTCACTTTTTGTTAGGTGAATTATTTTTTTAATTAAATAAGAGGCTAACTAGCAAATGGGTCAGTTGATGGTAAACTATTAGCGCCGCCCATGGACACCCGCAACACTAGAGGAGAAACAGGTGCATTGCAGGCCTTTTAAAAAAAATACGTTCTTTTCTTGAAGGTTTGAAGGTCGTATCGGTTCGGAAATACCGAAAATATACGCTATCTATTTTTACACGGAGCAAAATATAATGACGAAAACTTCCTAGTAGGCTGATAATATGGCGACAAACCTTTCCTATGTTATCTAAGTAAGTTATGATATAATCAAAATTTTGTGTTGAAGCAGTTGTTGGCCGGCCATATTTTGCTGACGAGCCTCACCAACTGGTTCCTGCCAAAAAGTATACCAACTGTGACAGTTGCTAAGTGTAAATAAAAGAGGCTAGCTCGCCGCGGCCACATAAACGGCGCATAAAGCTCTCCTGAGAGGCTCGCTAGTTTAATGGCCCGACCAGGCATGTTGTGACTGCAGAAAACTTGACAAAATTTTACTCTTATCTATTTCAACTCTTTTTATGTCTTGGAAATAAAAATGCATTCAATAGTTACTGGAGTGAAAGAAATATTCATTTAAGAAATATTTTTTCTTTAATAAATATTTTGTTGATATTAAGTAAAAATCTGATTAAACGACCTTAAAGTCAATTAGATTATAAATTAACAAGTCTTCAATTTGAAGTTTTATTAATAAACATAATCATTATACTCTTAAATTAATGTAATTCAGGTTAATCATCAGTTAAGATTTATCATACATCAGGTTTTTAAGGTTTTTAAGATTTATCATACATCAGATTTATCATAGATCAGGTTAATCATACAAGAGAATTCACCTAAAATCGAATCAACCTTAACAACTCAAAACTTATTTGAGTTATTTTGGGCAGAGCTATTTGTCTGTGCATGGGCCTCATAACCAGTAAAAAACCTATCCCTTAAAAGAATAAAAGACCATACCATGAAAGTTATTACTTAAACAAAATGTTAGTACACAAAGTACATAATTTACCTGGACTATGTATCAAAATATGTGCGGTCGTTAACTACGCAAGTTGCACTTAACGCAAAGGTTCAACTTTACTGCTGGGCGCCATAAAACTGCACTTTACGAGTGTGTCGCCGCAAAACGAACCACAGACTAAGTATATGAGCGAGTAAAAATTTTATTCTCTCAGATAAACAGGTGATACAATCTGTATGGGTGGGTTTTAATCTTGTAGTTACAACATTGATGTCTAAAAAAATATGGGCAGACTTTATTATGCACTAGGTTCTGTCAGCGGCTTCACTTGCATTCCCGTGTGTTAAAAATCCTATCACCTAAGTCTGCTAATACCCTGTCTGTACACTAAATTTCATCAAAATCCGTTCAGTAGTTTCAGTGTGATTGACAGACAAACATCCAAATAAACTTTCACCTTTATATTACTAATGAGTGATGAGATATCCAAGAAACGTCACCCAAGTTGAGTCATTTGGCGAATGAATGCATCCTTCACAAACCATTTTCGGGTTTAACGTTGCCACTTCGTTGATATTTTTCATTGGTTCTAAGTAAGATACAAACATTTGTTCCTACAAAGTAGACCGCCTATTGTTTCTTAGTGGTAGATATAGAAATTATATCGTATGTACAATGTAGTAACAATAAATTTATTTGCCATGTAGTGCAATTCCACCTTAGCTCGCCTTACTTGCATTAAAATTTTAAAAGAAAATCAAATCAATAATTGATAATGTAATTTAACAATTAAAACATTATTGTAATTATCCGTTCCAACAAAACCGAACCATCACCAATAATGGTAACAGCGCCAGTAAATCGTTTCCCAACATATTTCAGAGAAGCATTACAACCTTATTTATAGCCCCTTCAGTTCAATGTAATATTTAATAAAGCGAGCCCATTAATCAAGTCTCAGAGGTGTAACAAGTTATATAATAATCTGTTTTATCATAAAACAAAACCACTTAGCAATAATAGGAATCGTTGTGAAACAAAAGGTTTTAGTGAAAAAGTTTGTAATTTCCAAGGCATTAGTACGCGGGCCACGTAACTGTGTGTATGAATAATTTAAAGGAGCGCCTATATTTGGGGTACACTTGTGGTCTTTTGGGGGAGAACTCCGCGAAGGGCACAACTGACGTTTGCTACTAGTTGTTCTCGAATGAAGTCTTTAGTGTAATATAGCGAATCGAGCTTTGTAGCGTACCTTTGGGAATACGATTATTAAGAAGTCATCAGTTAGTATACGTCCACCGCAGAGCAAAGGATTGTTAATGGTTTGTCATAATCTCTACGCATGGGAAACGAGTCAGTAATCGCAATTTGATAAAAAAAGTTATGGTACTGGTCGTCGCTCCCTGACTAATCGCAGTTTCAAGACATACGTGGATCCAGAAAATACTCTGCATTTTGTAAATCCCTAAATACTACATACATACATAACCTCACGCCTATCTCCCATGGAGGTAGGCAGAGACAATAGAACATTGAATGAATGAATATTGTTTTACGTTACTTAATTTTATGTGAAACAGTTTACCTACTTGATTTGATCATAACTAGTCAACAATATACACAAAATGTATAACAATAACAAAAAAACGAGCTTCATAACTCATAACATACCACAAGAAAATTTCACAGCGCAACTCGTCTAATTATCACTCTGGAAACTAAACAAACCGAGAACTAAAAGTAACTTCCCTAACCGAAACCTGCTCAAAGTTACGAAAAACGGAAACCTTCGTTCATTCGGCTAATGAGTTGCTCGACTTTTTGGGTGGTTTCGAAAAAAAAAAAACCAACCCGAGAATATTTCCCAAAGTATGCACAGACCTGCGGCTTCTGAAGTTTTTTTGACTTTTTTTGTTTTGAGTCCACCGCTTGCGAGCGACGCCTGTGTTTGGCAGGTGCTCAAAGAAGTATTGTTCTTGACTTTGGGTAGGCACACCGCTCCGAGTTTTCATATTGAGGTACCTAATATAAACTAAAATGTAGAATAAGATGTGTTTGGGAAGTCGCAGCAGTTGTTACTTAGTAATTAAAATATGAACTTCTCTATAAACTCCAATGATAGAATCAAATTACTATCTCGGTCTATACAAGGAAGAATTGCACTGTATGGTCATTAGGCGTGTTCAGTTGTGTACAGTCTTCTTAGAAATAAAAAAAGAAACTCAAAAAGAGTTATTATTTATTTATTTCATTTTCGGAAGACCTACAGATCAGCTACCAGAAGGCTTACAGGCTTATTTTGAGAACACCATTTTTTAAGACATTAAATTTTTGCCTACCTTATTTGCATCTCAGTCATTGTAGATAATTTTTGCTGGCTGGAACCTGTAACAATAAAACGGGAAAAAAATCAATTATGTAATTATAATGTAAATATTCACTTACAACATTTTAAATAGCATTAACGGTAAATAGCATTATTTTGTCACAAATATTATTACTTAGAAATTTCGTTCCTTAGTATTCACACATCGTGGGTCAAACCACAATCGTATTACGACAGGTTATCTTAATTATCTGTGGTCGCTGCGGTATCATTCATCCTCCTAGACGTGACGAACAAATATCGTACGAAGCAACTCTTTGTGTGATCCATAAATTGTTGTTTCGGGACTGGGTGTCATGTGTATGTGAACTTGTGTGTTTGTAAACGCACCCACGACACAGGTGAAAATATTAGTGTAGGTCAATGTCTTATAGAAAAAGGCTTCATTGTCATGAAGTAAACTATAAAAATGATCAAATAGTAGGCCAAGGTTAGAACGGTTATACTTTATTGTAGTAATTAACTTCCAACAATGTACTATATCAGAAATTACAGCATTTCTTTTACTTAGCGGTGTTAAGCGGGACTTTTAACCACATTAGTCGTTTTGGTTTTGTTTGGTTTGGTTGCAAATTCTATTTTTATTAGTTTTGTATACTTCTGGGTAAGTAAAAAAAAACCTATCACATTCAGTTTGTTAGATATTCAAGAAGTGACGAGGCACAACATATAAATATTATATCTTTTTACGCCCGTAGGATCGTATTGGCACTACACCAGACCTATAAGCCCTATTTTAAACAAAACTTCAAGTTAAATTCTCAATAAAACCACAAACAAAATAACACTACAGCCCGAACGCCCACTAAAATCGAACCACAACAATTAATAAAAGCGAAAACGAAATTAAACCAAAAAAAATAAATAAAAGAGAAAACGGCAAATAAAAATGAATGGGCATAGCATCCACTTCCGAATAAATTTGGCTGAATTCAATCCGGTTGAATAGTATTCCCGGAACATCGGCAGATTTGACCAACTTCGCGCCGTCCGGCCAAATCCGGCGCCGCACCGAGCGAGAACCGATAGATACGGTATTTCTACGGCCATTCGTTATTGTTTATTTAGATTTGTTATTGGATTCATTGAGAACTGACCTGACTGGCTGTCACTCAGAGGTTAGATGGTTACTCAGAGGTCAGATAGTAAAACCTTTTTAGTGTCTCGTGTCTCGGCTCGTCGTCTCTGATGGGCTTTATAAATATAATTAGTTATTGGCTTCCACTAAGGCAACTTAAGCAACTTTAATTGTTCGTCTAAAATCTAAAAAAAATATACTTTTGTTAGTTTCGAAGTCAGAATATTGTCAATATCATTGGATTTCCAGCAGTTGCACACATTATTGCACGCGTAATGCCATTGAACAATGTGCACACACATTTCACCATTTAAGTTATAAGTCCCTTGCCATATACCGGACATTCCAGACTCCGTGCTACTAAAGAGAAATTTTCAAAAAACCGAATAAAGTCTAGTAATACTTTGCCCGACCCGGGAATGGAACTCGAAACTCCTTGCTCAGCAGTCGCACTTGCGATCACTCGACCAACGATGCAGAAATTAAAAGTATACCAGAATATATCAACATATTTCCTCCCTTCACATGTCCATGTAAAACGCAGAGACAAATCTCCCTGAAGCCAGCCGGTGACTTTAATTACTTTTTATTGGACTGTGTCCCGCACTACGATGGGATAGACTGGAAACCGTTTCATATGATCCCTTTAGCAGGCCTGTCCGTATTGGTATTGAAGTTTCATAGATTAGATGATAATTATAAGAGTCGTTAGATTTTGATTGTATCTTTTTTCACACCAATTAATTTATAACAATCATCTGATGGTGAGCAATCGCCGCTGCCAATGGACACCCAAAACACGAGAGGCGTTACAACTGTGTTCAACACTTTATTCTTTTGGGGGTTAAGTATTTAAGGATTTTTAGGGAATCGGGGTTTGGGAAGATTGGAAAGAGGGGTAATTGGGCCTCCGATAACCTCACTCACAAAACGCAACCGTTGTTTCACGTCGGTTTTTTGTGATATCACTCCGGTCAAGCCGGTCCATTCGTGCCGAAGCATGGCTCTCCGACACTTAAATTTCTTTTAGCATTATAGATGTAAAAGGATAACACAAACTCACTTTTGTATTTGTGATAAAAGTAATCAAATCACAGATCCAACCAAGCCCCATACAATATCCGAACCTCCTACATGACCGTAAGACTAGACAACTAACAAAACAAAACCCACATTAGATCATAATAAAACTCAAATTAAAGTACAAACTTATTCAAAGTGGTTTCCATTTGTTATACATTCAGCGCAACTCTCGACTACAAACTTCTTTGATTACTCTTTAAGCAACATTCGAACTTAACTACTAAGTATCTAAGTCCAAAACTATTCCAACTTGAATACATCTCCAATTAACAATGACAACGTAGCTTTACGGAATTTGTACTAACTTTACACTTTACATGGATGGGAACTGAGAAACTTGAGTCTTGTTGTTCGAGATTTTGTTTGAAGGGATTCTTGTACCTGATAGTACTGATACGACTTCTATGTGGGATGGTTAATGATAAGTTATGTTAAGGCTTTGACTATAATTAAGGGTAGATAATTTTCGTATCAATTTTATCAATTAGTTTCGTATCAATTTTACATGAATAGTTACTGTTCGTCTTGTGTTGTGTCGTTTAATTGTATTCCTGCATAGAAAATAGCTATATTTGTGTGATGTTTTAAGGTTAGGCCTCACGTGAGCTATATGAGCCGAGTGCTTGTGCATGTATGTAAATGCATTCAAGATACCTCACTAAAACCACCCTGGTCCTCTTAGCAGACCTGCTGCATACCCTTTGGTTTTAGACCACACCTTTAAAAATGGTACAATCAGCATCAAGTGTGAAAACTATAACGACGATCGAGATCACCCATCATGTAAGATTAAGATTCAATACTGTTAGACTATTCTGTAATTGTCAATTCTCGCCCGTCATTGGTCGATATTATTCTTACAACCAATGACATGACGGACCGCAATCGAGCTCATTTCTAATTGACAATTACAGAGCGCCTAGCTGTGTTGGTATAAACAGCACAACCATGTTTGTTTAGAAGAAATATAACAGCAGAAAATACAGCAGTACCTTTTCTTACAGCAAATGTAGGAAACATAACAATGACATAAATCGGACAACTAATTACGATTGTCTAGATCAGATGGCAGAGTTACCGACTTATGAGACTCCAGTGTCCACATTATTAAACGGGGCTTAGTGTAGCGCGCGGCGCCGCCGGCGGTACAAGTCTTGTGTTGTTGGACATACGGGGGCTAAGAATGAGTAGTTTTTTATTTGTGCTAGTCTCCAACAGTGTACCTATAATTTTATTATAACTTTCGTGAGATATACTAAATTAATTATTGTGTTATCGGCTTTCTCGCGTAACTAACGAGAAACTCGGCTAGTTTCAAGCCATCCTTTTTTTGGAGGGGGAAAATCATCCGCTTTGGGCGACGCGAGTGTCATACTCTTACTGATTAAAACCACCCCGATCCTTCTCCTGCTCTTTGAGCCGGAGACACGGTAAGTCCACTAGGTAGCCCGCAGCTTTCAAGCCATGCCAGAGGCTCATATTCATTAGCAGCATTTCGCGACACACGACGTGGCGATTGCCGCGCTGCTACGTAGCAGCGAGTAAGCCGATAACATAATAATTAAAGATTCAAAAGAATGGACTATTTTTTTCATATCTTTTGTTCCCAATCCTCCGTAGTTGTATGTCCCCGCTTATAGCTCGGAAACTCGCTGACGGGCAACATGCCCCTTTGTGCCACACACTACACAACTTATGTAGCGCACTCTATTAAACTTCACCATAGCCCGGATATTTTTATTTCAAAAATATATATTACTTGAAATTACAGAAGAATTTTGTGTCTTTAAAAGTAAAAAAAGAAATTATTTGTGCCTGTTTAATTCATTAAATAAATAACACAAGATTGCCTTGACTTGTGTATTGCTTTCTCTATTTTAAGGGACTTTCTATATATTAACCCAATAATTCAAGCAAAAATGAGCATACTTACACATTTACAACATAAAATAGGTACGCGATGCCATACACCTTGACTATTACCTTAAATGCATGTTTGATGCCGTGCAACGTGTAGCGGGTTAGATTCCCGCACGGAGCAACTGTTTGTGTGAACCATTAATTGCTGTATCGGGTTTGGATGTTATGTGTATATGTTTGTAAACGCACACACGACACAGAAGAAAATCTTAATGCGGGGCAAATTTGTTTTTAAGAAAAAATACTCTAGCAAAACATTTTATAGTAACCCCAAATGATAGTATAAAATTTCGAACCACTCCCAACCGAACACAAGTCCGCAAGAAATCACTTCGCAAATATTGTAAAAGTCACGTTCCAATATTACAATAACCCCTTTCTTTCAATCGTGTCTCAAGACTTTTGTGGAAATATAAATTATTCATATTCGATTACCCCGAGTCGCTTCGATCAATGTGTGGAACCGAATCTCCTCCCACGGAGCGTTGGCGCGGCCTATTTTTCAAATTCGATTCAATTCGTGAAGCCATTGTTTTTGCCTACATTATATGGGTCATTATTTATGTGCATGTGTTAATAAATTACTGGGCCCATTGACTGTGAATAATGTGATTAGAAATCGTTAAGATTGAGATTTTTCGGTTATACAAATATTTTTAAATACATAGAATAAAATCTGCTATTATTACTGCAGTACTCAGATGTCATGTCTCAGTAGTCTTTTAATGGTTACTTAATCCAACCTTTAGGAAATGTTTTCGATACAAAATCGTTATTAAGGAATCGTTTAAGTAATCATTAAATGTTTCTGAGTGGTTCTCTCTCTCCTTATTCTTAAAGTCACACACTTTTTCAACTTTTTGTGAACTCTTTAAGTCTATATAAGTATAATACCTTTATTTTACATCCCAAAATCTATTTCTTACAAACACCGTTCCTCAGTTTCAATACAAGTTGCAATATTCCTCAATCCTGTTAACAATGCAAGTGGATTACGATGGAGCTTGCAATTTTTTACATCTTAAGAGAATAAACAGAATCCACTCGCCGCGTCCAATCCGTCGCGTTTTCTTTTACACTACTGTGGCCATTAAATTAGAGTTTAATAGCAAACTGCTATAAAATATAAAACCCCTTAAGTTAATACATTTCGTCATCATCTTCTAAATCTGGAATATTATTGGACAACCATATGAAATCATTAAACAAATGATATGATACATTTCTATGTGTAACATCTGTAGTTCAAACACATAATAATGATTACTGAGATATCGTATGTTTGTATATTATACTAAGTTTTAGTTGTTTTTTTTTCAGCAGTGGACATCTTCCAGCTGATTATGACGATTTTTGATTTTATTTTCAACTTATAGAAAATTGCCTCAGTAAAAAAATGCTAAACAAAGTAATAGGTACTCCACTTAACCACGAAAGCACAACTGCGCTCCATAACGCACTAAACAAAAATCTTCACATGTAAAGCAATCCTAACAAAAGTTAATCGCTGTTCTCGAAGCCCATTTTAAAGCGATCTTTTCTCAGATGTCAGTCACTATCTCCGCTTTTGTACCGAGGCTATTCAACGTCGGCGGGTGAAGCGCGGAATTGGACAGCCAAACTCAATTACCGTGGAACGTCCACGCTGTAGTTTTTATTTATGCAATGTCCTTTTGAAAAACGTGCCTCTGCTAATACAATAGCTACTAGTTTGTCGTGTTTCTTGCTGGAGGTTGCATCAAATGAGATTATGATGCATCGGCAGTGAAATGAGTTATGTTTGAGATTTTTCTATTGGATGGAAAATTGCTGTTCTGATGCTGTATAAGACTTTTAAGTAAATAAATTACAAGAAAGATGTTTTTAAAGATACAATTTTGGAATTATTATCCTGAACCTTTATATTAAATGTAGGTAAAGACCGTCTCTATGCGTGTATGTCGAGGTCTAAAGGAATCGTTTGTTCAACACTAAACATCTCTCGGCTTATGATGATGTTGAAAGACTCTCGAAGTCTCTTAAGGAAACTGTTCATAATTGCAGCTGGAGCATTGAATACCTAGGATAATTGTTATTTTAACATTGATTAAATACATTACTTAAATAAAACAAGGCTGGAATGACCACCATGCGATGCTTTCAAAAAGCCCCAGAAAAAATCAAACACCTAAAAAAAATATCTTTTCACAACTTAATAGCTGCATAGTAAGTGGCTGGATTCAATGCATTGAATATGAGTGAACGAAACCTGATTCATTCGCGAACGAGTGAAGTAAGAACTGGAGCTACACACGGTCACGTAGTTTGTCGAGCCAGCGATGAGCTTGTAAACGCGTCCGTGCGTCACAGATCATACAGATTGCTGGCAGCGTTCCATTTTCGAATATGATTCGTTTTTAAATTATCTTTGAACGCTTTGTCGTGACTTAGGAATTTTCTTGTTCAGTGAATCAGGAGAATCGCTAGCAAGCTCAGTAATGGTGGAATCAAATTGCGATTACAGTCTTATTTTCTTGCAGTCTTGTGCGGTCGTGTGACGACGTCTTTTTATTTTTAGTGTGAGCCTCTGACCTCTATTTTACCTGGATTAAGTAACCTGTAAAATCATAAAATATAGAATAAATCTTCCTACTAACTATAAACCATTAGGAAGAGGTATATTTATTTCCAAAAAAAGAAAGACTACAACTATTTTAAAATCGCTTCCAAACTACTTTCCTATTTTCACCGTACAACAGACGAGTTTAATATTACCATAACTCGCAGGTAAACCAAAGCAGAGCCAAACAGCAGTCAATAAAACACTCGATTTAAAACACAACATTTTTATACAAAACTTTTCTACGAAACTTTGTTTTTGGCAAGCAGACGTTCTCGTTTCGAAGTTCGACGGGCGATGCAACCGTGGATCACTGCAAGGCGAACTTCAAACCAACTGGTGCTTGATCCAGCCTCTCTTTTTTAATTAATACCACTTCGAACAGAGCACCAAAAGAATGCTTCAAGTCATTAAAAGTTTTAATAGCATTTGACTTCGAGTTGCAAGGATGGTAACAAATTTTAGTCGAAAACTTTTTTGGTTTTTGAAACTGTAAGAAATAGTTCGCGCGGCTCGAGTTTTTTAGAATGGGAAAAGTGTTGGCTTGGATAAAGGGTTGGAGTTTTAGTTTGGGGGGAAATATGGTGATTGTACGCTCGGATTTTTCCGCTAGAAAAGGTAAGTTTATACTCGTAGAAGGTTTTCTAGCCTGTCTGTGGAGTTACCGCTACTAACGTCTAGTGCTTACGTTTATTTTAATACCTTTTTACATGTATGCCCTGTTCATAGCTATTTAAATTCTTATTTATTAATTACATTACAAGCCCTGTGTCTACCTCCAAATGCAAACACAATCATGAAACAAACAAAGACATTGAATTCAAATATTTCCAAAATTCTTTTACTCCTTGAATAACTTTCACATCACTCTTAACCTACACTCCAATCTCCTCTAACACATTATACCAAACGCAACTACATAACAAATAACATTACCATACACTCAATTAAAACTGTACTCAACTCAGGATACACCTGTAAAAACATTATTCTGCATAAAGCCCTATATAGCCACCCCTTGCCTTTAAATCGAAAACCAATTACGGAAAAACTGTACATATGTACATATAAATACAGACGAGTATTGTCCGGGCAAGTACGCATGTAGGACCGGTAAACGCGACAACAGGGAGCTCGGTTTAATGGAAGAGGCTTGGAATATTGAGTATTTACTTGTTGTAATTATGAAAATTAGTTCAGTCAAAGTCAAAGCATTTATTTCAACTAAACCATAAACAAGTTCTTTTGAAATGTCAACAAATAAAGAATCGTGTATCATTCTATGGATGATGACGGTGCAGTCGAGATCTAGACTTTAGTCAAACGTCCAATCGGTTAGCCGTTAGGTGGAGCCGTCTGAAAGCTACAAAAGAACGTAGCGTTACCCAAGCTCGTATATTGACTGAACACACCAATTCAACATCGAATTTTGAGGCGTTAATTTTGAACTCTAAGTCACATGACTCTCCCGGAGCTGCGGACTGCCTAGCGGGTTACCGAAGCTCCGGCTCCAAAAGCAGCAGTAAGGAGTAAGGAGTTATTCAGTAAGATTCTGATAATCCCTCCCACAAGGCGACAGAAGTCATTGGATGATTTTCCCCTCAAACAAAACCATATGACTCTCGTAAAAACTTCTTTGGCGATCTAAAACTATAATGTTCAATTAAGACTATGTTCATAATCTCTCATTAAGTTTCTGTTAATATATCTGGCGCATAATTTTCACAAAAACTATGTCACTCAACCTAATCAGACATTGTAAAATAGACTCTAAATCTATTTCCATACAGATAATTTTCTTACACAACCAATAAAATGAATATCATCACTAGCCCATCCATAGACTTTATGCCAGCAGATAGCACGTTTAATTAACAAGAGTGACAGGGCGATGTGAGCCGACGCACAGACCGACATACCTACTTAGCTATATATAGGGAAATAACAATACTCTGTGTAGTGCGGATTATAAATGGTTTGATTTTAACACGTAGCTTATGAAGATAGATCTTATTTTGTTTTGTTGGTGATGAAGTTTGTTTTGAGATTGTGGTTGTAAAAGAGTTGCTCTTTTATGGTATAAGCCGGTAAACGAGCAGACGGTTCACCTGATGGTAGGCAATCGCCACCGCCCATGGACACCCGAAACACCAGAGGCGTTAAAAGTGCGTTGCCGGCCTGTTGAAGATTAGGAAATTTAAGGGTTGCTAGAGAATTTGGGATTGGTAAGGGGAGTAATTGGGCCACCGGTCACCTCAAACACGACGTGAAACAACGCAAGCGTTGTTTCACGTCGGTTTTCTGTGAGGCCGTGGTATCACTCCAGTCGAGCATGCACGTGACTTAGACCCGAAGCAACAATTTATGGATCAATATCAGGTATACAGTCAGAATCAGGTAAATAATATAAAATATAAAGATAAGATAGTAAAATGTAATCAACTGTTAACTTTAATCTAAGATACAAAATTAAAAAGAAATAAATCAAATCACAAAGAATTAATAAACATAATCATAGAAAATTCATAACAGCACAACAAACACGCAACTACTTACATTATTATAAAACTTTCTATTTACATGCAGATGTAGTGGCCCACATAATTTACGAGCAAAGAACAACATTAATTCATTACGAAACAAATTAACATAGAATAACAACAGCCATGGAAAAATACATAAGAGTATAGAACAAAATATAAAATACAGACGACCATCCATATTCACTAACAAGCAAGCGTACATTTCCATAATTTCCGACCTACCTATATAGAGACAGATTCATTTAACCTGCTTTATATTCTGTAAAAGTGGCCAGAAAAGGTACGGACTTAACGAGTGAATTAGAATTTTACATTGTAACGTGGAGATGGGTAAAAAAAGGAGAAAAAATTGACGAAAAACGCAACTCAAGTGCCATTTGACTGCACGGTTAGTGAGGTGGCCGGGCAACCGGTTGCCGTACAACGGGTAGCGGTTTCGATTCCCACACGGAGTAACTCTTTGTGTGATCTACGAATTGTGGTTTCTGGTCTGGGCGTCAGGGATTGCGGGACGATCTCTGGCCACCGTAAGTGCGGGTCTGCGGACGGTGTGCAAGGGTAGCTCACCGCCCGACCAGAAAGACCCAAAAATAAAAATAAAAAAAATAGCGTACGGCGCGTCGCGTTCCGTGCGCTCCTCATAGATCCATCAGACCACCACAGATGGGGCCCAGTAGGGCTGATGCCTGATCCGGAGTTGCTAACTACCTAGCGGACTTACCGGGGCTCCGACTCGACAGGTAGGAGTAGTCAGTAAGAGTCTGACACTCCCTCTCACCTCGCCCAAAGCGGGAGAATTCATTGGATGATTTTCCCGCCTCAAAAAAAAAAGTGTATATGAATTTGTATGTTTGGAAACACACCTACGACACAGGAGAAATCCCTAATGTTAGGCAACGTTTCTTTTTTTTGAAATCTTACCTAGACGCAGCGCAACGTGTACTTCACAGGTTTGTACTAATTATCCGGACGGTATACCCGTACGGTCCGCAAGCAATTTCACTAATTATTACATTCTGTTCATTGAAAATATAGAAAAAATAAATAGCAGGGTGTTACATTGTAATTATAATTTTTTTGTCTGTCTGTCTATATATGTTCAGGCATCACGCGAAGTATTTCGATGAATGTTTTGTTATTATCGAGTGTAAAACATTTTTCATTAAACCGTATTTTCGGTAGCGAGTAGTGATTTAAATGTTTTGTCACGAGTGTAAAACAGGGGTAAATTGGTTTTTATACTTTTGTATTGCAATTTGCAAGTACTCTTGTAGTGACTTGTGAACCTGTGCTGTAAATGCTGACAGTATTGTGAATGGAAACTGCATTTAAACTGAAACTAACTGCTTTTTGTTAACTGCGTTTAAAGTCGTGTCATTAAATAGCAGTTTAGTTACTGGTTTAATTTGTATTAACTGTAAAATGTAATACAATTTAGATGTTTAGTTTTATTATAACTTTCGTGAGACATACTAAATTCAGCATTCCGCAACACACTGCTTATGAATATGAGCCCCTGGCATGACTAGAAACTAGTTTCGTTTCTCGTCAAACAGTTACGTGAGTAAGCCGATAACATAATAATTAATTTAGATTTATGTTTAAGACTTGGAATATACCTGATGTAATAATATTGGGCAAAATATAGTTGAAAGTTGGTCGCGTTTAAAGATAATTTTAATTATTTATTTGAGTATAAAATATTTCTTTAAAATTAGGAACATTTCAAAATAATACCTAGTCTTACACATTAAAAGTAAGAATGAGAATTTTAACACGATTGTGAGCAGTGACAATTCACAATGAAACTTTATTTGAATTTAAACAGTTTCGGAGTCGTCAGCCGAGGATAAATGCATGGATCCGAGACACCAGCACCAGCAGAGTGACGTTTGAAAACCAGCCAAGAAACTTAATACGTTTCAATTTTATGCATTATTATCATTTTATAGTTTTTTTTTTTTTTTGTTTGTTCTTGAGAATGTGAGAATTTTACGCAAGTGAATAGAAATCGTTTAAATGATAAATGATATTTATTTTTGCATGTAGGTTACAATGCAACTCTTTTATACGTCAATCTTTAAAATAACTAGATGAGGCCGGCATTTCTTATTGGACTACTCTGAGAAGAAATGCCGAAACGTTAGTTTAGTCTTTATTAGATACTGTGACACTTAATTATTTGTCTTTAACACTTTTGATTTGCTGAAATAGTTTTTATCAGCAGTCAATCACTAACTCAATAACCAGATTAATGAATACGATGGAATCTAAAGAACTATGTTGTAAGCACATGGCAGCTCAATAGTTTTCTCTCTAAACGAGAGAGATTTTATGTTTTTTTTTCCGAATTAAATTACTTTTGCAGCAAGCACTTATTGCAGGTTAAAAAACCCAATCACCGCAATAATTAAAAAAACTCATAACAAACCGATCGGTAGTATTTAAGTCGCAAAATTTCGTTACGTACCTACATATAAATGAAAAATATTAATCCAAATTAAAACGGGAATCGAACACATCAGCCGTAACCGAGTCTACCGGCTATGAGTGAGTAATATACCACGCTCGATGGGTTGCAGATTACCGACTATAAATTATTATGAAGCAATCAGTGTATAGCAAAAGTTTGGCTCCTGTTTTGTGGTAGCGAGACGAGAGCGATACGAGGTCGGTTCTGTGTTGTGTAGTAGTTATTCAGTGTGTGAATGTAGAACTCTAAAACATTCATTTTAGAGTATGTTTTTCAATATATTTTAAATTTATTAAGGAGAGAAAGAGACTCCAGTACAATACTGTTCATAAATCAATATTTTGATCATATTTTATTCCAATAACATATATTCTGTTAAGCTATAAATTAATGACAACACAGATAATAACCCTAAAAGTTATGAAATAAAAACTGTAAATAATAAAAATGTACCATACTCAACCTATTGGAGAAGAAGTCAGCCAAAAGATAATATTAGGTAGTAAATACACAATATACATTTTTAAACTGACATGGTCACTTGTCGTTGAACTTGAAATGGGATAAGTACCATATTTATTAATTTCAACAAGTAAAGTTTTCGAAGAGCTACCCTTAACAAAAAACCATAGTATAAGCCTCAACAACCAAGCAAGAGAAACTACAGACACAGCAACATCGTGATGCATAAACGGCCATGTTCAGCAACCGTGAGTCGCCGGTAGATTTATTGGTAATATAATTTTGATTGATCGAATCGATTTCAGCCACCAACTTGAGGTTTAAAGCGACGCACCAAGAGCTTAACCGTAATCAATCTTAAACGGGTGAACTAATAGGTTTAGGAGGTGACATAATACGTGTAAGAGTTAGTGCATCGTGCTCCTTAACTAATGACCTGGTAGTGTCTGTGTATGAAAGTGTTTTTTTGGGTTAGGTTTTGTAAAAAGTTGTGTCTGGAATTTGGAAAGAATGACATAATATTATTAAAAAGATGAAAAAAAGTCCAGAAACGTTTTATTACAATCATTTTTCTAACAAACATATGCCAAACACACGTATAATTCTTAGTAGTTGAAAGCTCTGGAGCTGCCGACAACTTACTCGGGCTTCAGCTCAAAGCAGTAGAAGGAACGTGGTGATTTTTAGTCAGTAAGAGTCTGACACTACCTCCCGCCTCACCCAAGGCGGGAGAAGTCATTGGATGAATTTCTTCCTTTAAAAAAAAAGTAGTTGAAAGCTGAATAATACAATTTCAGTACAAAATAATCTTAAAAGTAGATTGCAATTATTCAAAAGCCTTTTTTACGCACACATTTACAACAAATTAAGACAATAAAACCAAAATACAATACACAGCGTGTTCAAAATAACATCAGTGGAATTTGACGAAGAAATTCATTTTTCATTCTTAAATGTAGTAATTCTGCGATAATGACGACAGGTGACACTGATTCCCTGTCCCGTATAAGCTCACGGTGGAAGAGTAAATTAACTCGGCAAAATTGAAAGACCGCTTACTTTGATGTTAATTTTATTAAAATAATTTTAGGCATATTGAAAATGCAAAGCCCACAGGATTTTGCTAAATAGAACATGATATGGGAATTCAAATTTTATGTACATCCTGTTCATAAGATTAATATGTCAAGCAATATGTAGACCAATAATACAGCCAAAATTTTTTCCCGGTAGGGCTGATGCCCGATCCGAAGCTGCGGACAAAACTAAGGAGTTACGAGGATCCGGCTCAAAGCAGGAGTAAGAACGGAGTGGATTTTAGTCAATAATAGTCTGACACTCTCGCTAGACGGGAGAAGACACTAGATAACTTTCCCCTTCAAAATAAAGGCCCAAATTTTTCCTTGAGCCTAGACTCTTTTGTCTGACTATCTATTTTTTACTAAAAGAAATAGAACGATATAACTTTTTTATTCCACAAATATTTTAATCAACTTAGCTTCGGAGGACATTGCTGAAGCAAAATATTGAAAACAGATTTCATTTCTTCTATTCACATATTATAACTTGAATCAGATTTTTTTGCCTCTCTCTCTAATAATACCATACATTTTCCCAACTACCACAAATCCAAAAACAAAAAAATAAAAACAATAATTTGTCATTCTAACAAAAGTGCACGTTACGAAAAACTGCACGTCAGAGACAGAACGCCAGTTTTTAATTGCCAAACAGCGTGCCTAGTGCCATTTCATTCAATTAGTGGCATGCCAACGCTCTGGCATAACACCGTTGAGTTCTGAACATAATTTCATAATGTATGTTTCTCTTTTACTTGTTCAGTCGACTGTTGATTATGAAGTTCGAGATTCGATCTGCAAAACAGGCATAATATTGTTTGGATCGATTGGACTTCTGTATACGTATCTCACAGCCTGCTATGATCACGATGATGTCAATAAAAATGGCATACATGGAGTCCATTTGTCCTTGTACATAAGACGTAAGAGTTTCATTCATTGTGTTGAATATTAATTTCATCAAATTAGGGTTAGGGATTTTCAATTTGATAGAAAGATACACTGTAGAGAAGAAAAATAAAACATTATTATGAGCTGTCGTCAGCCGCTTTTTTTTAACCGAAACGACCTTCTAACCTTTAAGAAAAGAGCATACTCTTTTTGAAAAGGCCGGCAACGCAACTATGACTCCTCTGGTGTTGCGGGTGTCCATGGGTGGCACTGATTGCTTACCATCGAGTGACCCGTCTGCTTGTTTGTACTCCATAAAAAACATCACAAATAATCAACACCAAAGCGTTATAGATACAAGCCTAAACATACATACATACATACTAGTACAATTATCCAGTCGCCACTCGTCTGCACTCGCCAACTTGCGGCAGCTGACTAGGCGTTTACATAACTTGCATTTTCGGACATAATTAAAATTTCCACGCTTGGGAATTCTATTATGGAATTTAACACATCCCAAGCCGCGCGGATTTCACTCGAAATCATTGTATTTTCCCTAGCAGAACGAATCCTATGAATTTTTGAGGGTGAAAATGTAATATTTTGTTGAAAATTTTAGGTTCTTTTGTGAAAATGTGATGATAATTTTCATAGCAATGTTCTGCAGTATTTTGCTAGTGGTATGTTTAACATTATTTTTTTATGTTAGAAACCTGATGGTAAGCAATCGCCGTAGCTCATGGATACCCGAAACACCAGAGGCATTACAAGTGTGTTGTCGGCCTTTTGGGGGTTAGGACTTTAAGAGTTGTTGGGGAATTAGGGATTGGGAAGGTTAATTGGGCCTCCGATAACCTCACTCACACAACGAAACACAAAGCAAGCGTTGTTTCACGTCGGTTTTCTGTATATTAAGATAATAATCTATGTAATCACATTAACACCAATCTCACAGCACAAAATATGAAACTAAACAAAACCAAATACGTAACTAACAAATAAAATAGAACGCGCAACACTCGTTGAGCAGAGAGCGTGCAACTAGCAGAACATTGAAGTACACCACAAGTTCAGACAAAAGAAAACTTTCCATCGATTCGTTCGCTAAACAAGTGCTTCCGCGAACCAATTATGTATGAAAGTGTTGTTAACCAAGTTATTTTATCAAGAGGAACTATGGACTGTCGAGGGCTTAGAAGCTATATACGTATATGTTAGTTCAATAGTCGATGAAGTATGAGGTGTTCAAGTATCGTTACTAAGGTCTATGTGAAATTGTATGTTTGTAAACGCACCCACCGCATAGTAGAAAATCCTAGTGTAAAGTAGTGTTAATTAAAGAAAACAATGTATTGTGAAAAGTAATCAATTTGTTAATAATTTCAAAATAATGGACGATTTTATTGTTACCATTATTTATTCATATGGTTAAACCACAAAAGCTGAAGCTACAACACAGAGTTGATAGGAAATGGTGTTCGGAAATAGCGAGAAAATACTAAAAGCAAAAAGATCTCCGTCGGATGGTCATCAAGCACAATCAGTAAAGTAATCTGTTACTTTCACCTTATTTCTCTAATTCATCTTTGGTAGAAGTAAAAACGTTGGTTTCATTTCAATTAATCATTCGTCCCCTAGGGACCGTTCCCAAGCGTCCGCCACTTCCAAACTTATTAGAGAGAATATAAAAGAACGAATAGAAACAATAAGTAGCGTCCAACGAATGAATATATGAATAAAATCTTTGTCAACTTTTGTAATCAATCTGAAGCGAGTTTCAACAGTCGCTAACGATCTCATTCATAACAAACTTTGAATAGAAGGCAAGCCTTAATTAAATCGTCGATTCATATTCCCCTGTCCCGATACCCAATCAAAGGCAGATGGGAATCGGAAAAAAGTGGAAAACGGTGAAGACTTTTGTAATTAGCCGACTGTGGAAGCGCACAAAAAATATATTTCGCTCGTCCTATGAATATGCAGGGGTGGTGTTTGTCGCGGCCCGCAACCACGGCTGAATTATTAATGTTTACCTAAAGCAAACGACTCTCAGATATAATATGGGTAAGTACGGATTACGTCGGCAGAAAGACGAAACGCCTTCGCTTTATTACAATGAATTGTCGACGTCAAAGCTTAAGGACTAAGTCTGGGCACAATACAATTGTATAAGTTTCACATTATGATAAATTAGCTCAATGGATAAACGACTTCGGAGTTTAATTTGAATGGGAATTAAAGTTTTGAATCATTTGCTTTGTGTCATTCAGTGTTTTGAACTTGTCTCAGATATTTTCGTTGAATAAAAGACAAAGAGAAATGAATTCTCATTATTTGATACTGATAATGAAAAACTAGTAAAGGCTTCATGAATATTCACAATACCAAGACCAAGAAACAAAGCTTGCATTGTGTTTCGTTGTGTGAGTATAGTTACCAGAGGCCCAATTGCCCCCATCCCAATCCATGATTGCCCAACAACCCTTATATTCCTAACTGGGTGCTACGGGTGTCCATGGGCGGCAGCGATTGCATACCATCAGGTGGCCCGTCTGCTCGTTTGCCGGCTTATACAATAACAGAAAATATAAAAACCCTTTACAATATAACTCGAATTACTTAATGGTAAACTATACAAATAGGACAAGAAGTTTAGACAAAAACAATGCTACAATTAGCATCACGCGCTCGGTTAGCGGTGGCTAGTCTAGTTCTGCGTCTTACAAATACCTAACTTTAGGTCAACTTGTTCTAAGTTGGACTTGGCGATGCTCCTCTACTTACTAAGAGTACAGATGTTAATGAAAGCGAGGGAATTGTGACTTTTTGAGTTGATGATGGGATTTATTGTGTGTTGATATGACTCGTAATGATGATTATTTTAATATGATTAAGTTTATAAAATGCTTGTTGAGCAATTACTGTTTAAGTGACGAGTTCGCCCTACAGTTAATATATGTACTAACTAAATAACTGAAAAAAGGAACACAAACTTTTCGAAACAAGAAAAATTAAAAACTGAGATAGTTTAAACATATTTTTCTTTTCGTAAAATATTTGTATTTCTCATTTAAACGAAACTTAAATAGCTCACAAACCGTACACTCAAAAACCAAGCATTTCATGATTCCATCGCTTCAGAGAATAAGACGCGTAAATACAAAATATCAATATCACGCAAGCAAATGGTAAGGCTTGCGGTTTTTGGAACGCAGTACGCTCAGAATTTAATAGTATTAAATTATTTTCAATAGCATACAACAGCCGAGTTATGTCGGTCTGTGGATACAACTTTGAACTGGATCAAGCGATGTTTGTAAATACGCGTCCATTATTAGTTTAGTTTAATTTGTTAGAGTAAAAAGCAGTTTTCATTTCGTCTTTTTTAATTCAGGGATTCGTAGACAGCTTTCTTGGTCAAATGATCGCTAGTGTGACTGCTGCCAAAGAAGCCTCGGTTTTGATTTTCAGATTGAACCTTCAAAGAAAATTTTGATTTTGAGCAGACATGAATGGAAACAAATATCCAGAATCAATAACCAGAAGAGCGATATATTAAATAATGATAAATAATGGCCAACTTAAAGTACCCTTAACCGACGAACATGCATGAAAAGACTGATGGCTGTTGATGAAGCGAAAGAGGTATGTAAGATTCATAGCAATTGGCGTTCCATAGTCTGTCTATCCCCATGGGAGACAGGCGTAAATAGCCTCTTTGGGGATCTTTTACTGAATAAAAGTTGGCGTTCAAAGTTTGATAGAAAGTTAGCTCAGTTGCTTGGAATACCTAGGTTTACCTGGAATTTTTATTTCAATACTTTTATGTGAATGTTTGAGGTATCACTTTGATAGTGATCTATTCGACGGTTCAGGATGATTAGGAGGAATTTCTAATAATGAAAATCACGATTATGTTTTAACTGATTTTGTTTGTTTTTTTATGGAATAAGAGGCAAACAAGCAGACGTATCAACTTATGGTAAACGATCAGAGCCGCCCAAGGACGCCTGCAACACCAGAAAAGACACAGATGCTTGCTTTTAAAAAAATAAATTCGCTCTTTTCTTGAACGTCGATTGAATGTAAGGTCATCGTATTAGTAGCAGACCTAATTTGACTTTCTTTTACATAAATACACTCCGTCCTTGCATTTGTCTTGTAAAAATAAGTGAACTAGTTACAATCCAAAAAATCAAGCATGATTTCGGATATCATATTTATGGTTTTGTCAGAAACACTTAAATCTCCTCAACTTACAACTCTACATAACATTTATTCAAACACCAAAAACCAAACCTCAATGTGTTAAAAGCACATTTAAAAATACACCATCGGGCGAATATTTACCAACGAGCTATCTCTGCCTACCCCATCGGTATACAATACATTGACAGTAGCAGGTCGACCCTCGTCACGACTGATAACGTCGAATCAAACACTGACAGTGGCTCCACCTACCGCGGTGAAGTCACAAATTATTCATTAATACGAATATACGGAGTTCTGGATTTTATTTCTGAAACGAATTTCCATTATGTTAAGTGTATATGTGATTCTGGATGGATGGAATGTATTATTTAGGTTTTTAATTAAGTAGATAACGCGTTTTAAATATTTCCTTCTGTGTCGCCAGTGCGTTAAGACACGTACAATTTTACATACACCTAGACATACAGAACAAATACCATATTTATGAATCACACAAAAATTTTTTTATGGTAGAAGCTGGTAAACGAACAGACGGGTCACCTGATGGTAAGCAATCGCCGCCGCCTATGGACACCTAAAACACCGGGAGGTTAGGAATTTAAGGGTTGTTGGGGCCTCTAGTGACCTCGCTCATACATTGCACAACAAGAATTATAACATGTGGCGTTTTTATAGTCCTTCGATTGCGAAAGGCTAAAGATCGAGCTTAGTATCATACTATTATGTCCAGCAGGGGTTTATCAGAGATCCGGCTCGATGGGAAGAAGTAGAAACGGGTTGGTTTTAAGTCAGTAAGAGCCTGACACTCCCTCAGGCCTCGGCCAAAGCGGGAGATGTCATAGAATGATATTTCTCCCTTAAAAAAGCAGTGTATGATAATAATGATAACACGCTCAACACCAGAAATATATCTTTCTCTATTCTTTCATCTCAAAGTCTTATAAAACTTAATCATATTATTGAAACTACACATAAGAAGAATCCAGTATACATAAAGTATCTCTCAAGCACCTTCAACAAAGCTGTACATAACACGTACTCAATTACGGCACTAATTAGGAGACAGTAGCTCATTATCTTAGCTCAACAATTAGGCTCATTATGTCTGTTCATTGGCTTCACACGACGCTCGTCAGCTACGTCACGGGCTATAAGCTATCGTGGTGATAATGTCTATATGAGGTGGCAGATAGCCTTGTTGGTTGAGCTGGTAATTGCTTATAGGTTCCTCTCCTTGACTAGAAATGTAACTAGTTATAAGCAGTTACATTACCTATGTATTTATTTATTTTTGTACAATGCACATATAGGAGAACATATAAACAGATCAGAGGTAGGTACATACGTACTGCATATTCCAGTATAAATCTCTTCCTGCACAAAGAGTCCTTATTATTTTTTATAATTATTATAATAATTATTTATTATTTTTTATAATAATAAAGACTATTACTTATTTAGCAATTACAAAGAGACCTTATGTAGCCAATGGATGTAATAGTTCTAAATCCTACTACTTTAATTATACCTACAACGTCTTCATGTATATGCAAGGCATCAAGCTTGATTATCAGGGTTCTACTTTAATTGTTCGCTCCTTCCACAATGTTTACTGTCAGAAAATACTTGAAAGATATGAATATACACATCATTCTTATATTTCCAACAGTTTCCCACACAAAAACAAAAAGCTTAAACTACGCGAGCCGTTTAAGCTAAAATTCATTACCCACATACATACCGCGATATAATAACAAAGAAATAAAGTGTTTACTGGCAAACGTACAGCGAATATCATTTTATATAAAAGCTCTTAGTTAAATCCTGAATCGAATTCCATTTGTAGTAACTTGTGTTAGGGTTACATTCGTTAGATTAAGCCTCGCCCGGTTCTCAGCGATAGGAGTCCATAGGGACCGGGAGAGAACGGTTGCGTCTAGTGCTTGGGTGCAAGGTGTAGGCGGCAGCGATTGTCATAGTCCTGATGTCAGCATGAACATGTTTATTCTATCGTGAGTATAGAATATCTTTTTTTCGTGTAAATGATTTTTTTTCGTGCCCGTAGATTAGTAAGCACGTGACCACTTTAACTGATGACAAAACCATCAAAATGTTATTAAATATTCAAAGTTTAAGTCATCAATACAAAGAATATTTACACTGAGATGGTAATATTATGAAAAAGCACTGACACTATTTTTATTTACAACTAGCTTCTGCCAGCGGCTTCACCCGTGGCCCCGTGAAATAGAAGTGTTATATGTGTTATTCCAGACCATAATCTATCCCTGTTCCAAATTTTATCCCGATTCCTTCAGCCATTTTGACGTAATTGAGTAACAAACACACAGCAACACACAAACTCCACAAACATTAGCATTCATAATATTAGTAAGATATTATGATATTAAGATCTGAAAATTAACACAACCTGAATTTTCTATTTACATCCCTGCACCAACAAGCCACCGCACCATCGAACCACAAAAACCGCGACCTCCTATAACTTACAACAACAACCGAGACGAAATTGGACTCAAAATGATTGAATGCAGTTGTAAAAGCGAGTAGTTTGAAATATACGGAACCTTTTGTTTTAGATATATTTATTACAGGCTCGCCGTAATAATGTGTAACTTTCATTTATTGTTCCTGAGCAATTTGTAGGGAATGTGCAATGCGCAATGTGCAATGTGTGCTCAGTATTTTGTTGCAGATTTCGTACAAAGTAAATGTATACGTTTTCTTGCTTGCCTCTTTATACTGAGATGAGTGACTAGTGCTGTTGTGTGAATTTGTAAGCGTTTCGTCTGTCTGTTTTGGTTTATGTGTTATTTATTCTTTTGTAGTTTGTGTACGAGAAACTGAAGAGTTTGTTTGATTTGGGATGGTCATCTTAGGCGTAACTTCTAATATTCTTCTTAAGTTTTGAAAATTATTATGATTACCTACAAGACGTTTAGTAAGTTGCAAATCTGTTTTCCGTAGCCTACTAATTGGTGTTAAAAGTTAACTTTAGTCAGAGTCGTTTAAATTCAATTAAATTCTTTATAAGGCGATCCTTAATTGTTACTCATATTTACAAAAATAATAGGAGCAATTATACTAAAACAAAGATCTAAAAATAATATACTTACCTACACTCAATCAAAAATAAACTCTCGTGACACGTCTAAAAATACATTTTTCTTTTTGGTATTTCATCTCAAAAATATCACGTAGATACCTCGTCTCCTCATTGATTATTTCCATGTTTTAAAATAAACTCTTTGTCCCTTTGTCTCGACTGTCTAAGCTGAAGAAGATTATTCTTGCCGCTTTATTAAAAGCTGCTATTTTTCCGTATTCTTGAGTCTTGAGATTTTGTTGGAAAATGTAAAATGTTTTTAAATACTCCGAGTGTATTATTTTGATGAAGATTTGAGCGGTCTTACTCCTGCTTTCTTTAAAAATGTTAGTAGTTTTTCGCTTTTCGGTTCGTTGGTTGAGTGGACGTAAACATAACTGCTGAGCTAAAAATTTTAGAATTTATGAAGAGTCACGGAAATCATTTATTATTTAGTGAAATCGTATAAGTGTGTAATCCACAAAATGTAGTTTCAGGTCTGAGTGTCATATATGTGTATGTGGAATTGTATGTTAGTAAACGGTCACACGATACAGGAGAAAACCCTGGAGCAAAGTTCAAAAAATAAAAAGTAATTAAGTTCAGAATACTACCTCTACTAGATCATGACTAAAATAATATTAGAATCATTACCGCTGTAATATGTGTGGCGCCATTGGTCCAATTATTATTCTATCACAATAGTCGGACTGTATATCTAATTGGCAAGTGGCGTTAATGAAAAATACGCACGCTTCGGCATTCCACATCGATCCGTCGACGCGTTCGATGTTACGTGACTACATCGCTGTTTGTCACACCGAAGTGTAATTAATGTTTATTTAGATAAAACGAATATGGAAGTACTTATTTATCATGGAAACTACAAAATTCATATGCATAATATGCCTCGTACCTAAACCTGGATCAATAATTTGGTGAACATATTATTATAAAAAATCATGATAAAATCGAACCTAAGACCCTATTACGAAACCGTTCACCTGGCATTATCACAGTGATAATTGCGTACTGTAATAACTATGTATACGTTTCCTAGATTTTATATATCTAGTTCCTGATTAACATGTAACCTTTAATTAATATCTAATCAAATTAAAAATAAAACTTAAAACAAAAATGGAACCGCCTTCAAACATTAAAGTGCTAACTTCAGCTTTTTTAAGTCAGGTAATATACCTAAAACCTTCTCCTAAGTCTGAAAATTACTATGCTGAAAATCGGTTCAGCCAAACACGAAATAATGGTGCACAAACAAACATACGTACATACAGGTCAAACCGAGCACCTCCATTTTTAAAGTCGATTAAAAATAAATCGTATCACCAACATCATCATAAAGTTGTATACAACTTAAAACATTCGTATCTGTGTAACACAAATCCTACTTAAGCTTAACATGCCGTTGGCGTCGTAGAATATTGGAACAATTTATGAGAAGACCTTTGTAATTTAGAAGAGCTCTCAAATTGAAGGTATGAAGCCTGACACCTTGGTCCCTCTACAGAATTTAGATGACTCATTTTCAAACGACCGGGACCTTTAAGTCTCGGCGCTTATAACATGATCACCTTTTGTAACTGTTCTCTAAGTTTATTGAGACTAAGATTTTTATGGGAAAGGGGTTAATTTGTGGTTATACGGCATTTTTTATGGAATAGGCAACAAACGAGTAGATGGATCGCCTGATGGTAAGCGATCAGCGCCGCCCATGGACACTCGCAATACCAAATGAGTCACTGATACGTTGCGTACGACTTGCTGTACTTAACTGTTAGCCACTACATATAGGTAGATAGTGGACAGTCTGACGCGACGTCTTGTGGTGACGCCTCTTCTTTTCCATCGGGTATAATAAGAACTGACTATAAAACCCTTTTATTAAATTCTGATCATCAACATCATCATATCAGCCATAGGACGTCCACTGCTGAACGTAGACCTTCCCAATGATTTCCAAATAGCCCGGTTCGAAGCGATCTGCATCCAGAGACTCCATGCGACATTTTCATTTTTCTTCTATTTACAATTAAACTCCCTTACCCATCTACCAGGTTTGGAGAGATTATAGCAACCAATACAAGTGGAGGAAGACCATCAAGCGACCACACCTCACAAAAATAAAACCACAATTCCACACCACAAACCACAAATAACCTTTGAAGACCTTAGCTATTCACACGAACAAATACGACGTGACCAAAGACCGGGTGTTAACCCGGGCAGCCCGAAACAGTGATAACACCGCAACGCAACAGACGGACAATGCTTTGAATTATCTATACAGATCCGACAGCAACTACCCGGCACAAGGCACTATTTAGCCGTTACATGCTGTATGACGAACGCTTCAGTGCTTTGCTGGACTGTGAGGTGTTTTAGTTGTTTGTTTGGTGTTTTATTAGACTGTGGTGTTAAGATATACATACCTAGATATACACATATAGGTAAATTTTATGTAAATATACTTTTCTTGAAAAAACGGAACTTCTATTTTCTTTACCGCCTTCATTTTGTTTAAGCTAGATCTCTAAAACGTTCTTTTGAGTCTGAGAACTACTGTGCTGAAGACTGCATTAAAATCAGTTTAGTCAAACGTGAGACAATTACGCACAAACATACATACATACAGGCCTATGTGACCTTCCTTTTCCTTTCTCCTCATACACTTTTAAGTCGGTTAAAAGTCTTTACGACTTTAAAGATCTGTTTCATTTAAGTATCCAATTTTAAATGGCAGATAGTTCATCCAAATGTCATTAAATGTTTAAATGGATCCAATAGATAGTGGCTAGCAAGAGATTCTGAAACATCCTCCATGAATTGTAAATATAAAACAAGTCAATACGAAAAACAATATTAAAGTAAACGGAAAAATCCGTCAATCGGCCGTTACACAAGAAATCCTGTTCAAAAAAACACAGCAAATATCAACACAGCGTAAAAATAAAAATATTATGTAACTCATATAGCTGACTATAGCAAAAAATAAAATAAAAATGTGAGCAAGCATGTCACATTACGTTTGGACACAGAATAAATAAATGTATACGACACAAGTTCGGACGCTGATTGAAACTTGATCTACGGCTCGCGTAATATTTTGCGCTGTGATTTTCATCGCCAAAATAAATAATTGATATTAAAGCCGGGATATTGAAACAAATTGGATCGTAAAAAATAGATATCCGAGTAAAGTTATGAAAAAGCTTATTTTGTAGCGACGAAATGTAAATATATACTGGATGAAAATGTGTAAAAATCTGGTGGCAAGTTATTTAATGTATATATGTACATACTGTCATATAATGTATCTTTTTTACGTTTGATGGGTCAACGTTTGGCCGCTATCTCGCCTGATGGTAAGTGATGATGCGGCCTACGATGGAGGCAACATGATCGGTCTACCTGGCAACAGGATCGTTTATACAAATAAACGTCGAGGCTCTTTTCCAGGAACGATGTTTCTATATTTATTTTCGTCTTACTAAGAATTACAGAACACTGAATTCCAAATAAACCGTATCCCATAATCACGTTAGCAACAAACTAGAGATAAGTAAAATAAAAAAGCAACGTCATGCCTTTAATCCCCGAAGGGGTAGGCAGAGATGCAAATAAAACATGTGTAATTAAGTAATTCTTTTTCATCCTTGCCCCATACTAGGAATATTTCCTGTGTTGTGGGTATGTTTACAAGCATACAAGTTCACATACGCACCTGACACCCAGACCCGAAACAACGATTTGTGAATCACAAAGAGGCAGTTGCTAAACCACGTCAATCGTGCAGTCATTATTAATATCATATGAGTAACCCTTAACTCCATAGTAGACAAAAAAAAACAGTATTAAGCTATTGTATTTAAAAACAAACTTGCCTCTTTCCAAATTCACCAACCACAAACATTAATAAACCCGCATTGTGAACAAACAAAGTCTGGAAAATTATAATATATTAGTTTAAATAAATACTCCTTTCCTTTCGGTTGCAAATCACAAGCAGTCATTTAGCTTGAATTATTCATAACGCCTCACCAAGACTTACTTTTCAAAGTCTTTTATTATTCAATATTCTCAATATTTAGATGGAAGTGCGGGAGAAGGCTCCTTTCAGAAATTAAATTAAAATAATTAAGTTAATGAAAGAGTTGCAATTAATAATACTTTGAGTATTCGGCAGTTTTGATAGCGCTGTAGCGTGAATAAATGATAGATTTAAAAAATAGTGTGGATAAATAATAATTGAAGGCTGCGTGACGTCGTTACGTTTACGCATACTGCTCTTGAAGAAGAGTCCCTCTGTTACTCGAAACTAGTAACTTCTCTTAATATATCTACGTAAATAAACCGTTATTTTTAGTATATCTAGCATATCTCACGATATTTAGTATGAAAATAATTGTATTTTTTCATCTCAAAATTCTACATCGTAAGAGAACATTTAGCAAGATCGTAAGAGAACATTTAGTAAAATTTACTTTATAGCAAATCTAGTATTCCCTACGTAACAGTAACTTACCTTATATAAACCATAAAAAGCTCCATGATCTGCTTCAAACGTCATACACACAGAACACATAAATAAAAAAAACTGTAAAAATATTCTCACCCCATTTTTCACCGATACCCTATGAAGATATACAGCCCATCTCTAGATGAACACCCTCCATAAAAAGCGACACTTTGGCAATTTTTTCACATGTGGCCACATTCTGCCCATTCTCTAGTAGGACCGTGGCTTGGTATCATAAAAAAGAACCATAGCAGCCTCTCAGCAAAATTGAAACTATAAACAACAGGTGAAGCGAAAAATCAATCCTGTTAATAGCCATTTCGTAGATTGCAAGGACATAGGTAGATTCTCGAACATTTTGTTCCGGGATCCATTTGTCCAATAGAATCCAGATTTCCAATGGGATCCCAATTTCTTTGGAAACTTCTATACGTGACATATCTGGTCGCTTATTCTCGAAATGGAACCACTAGCATTCTTTTTTATTTTAAAAAACCCTGTGAAACTTAAAAAAAAAAAACTTTTGGATTCGCAAAAAATCCGTTAATTTTTCGTTTTAAAAGAAAAATACCTAACCAGTAAACCAGTTGACGCATCGTGTCGTGGAATACTGCTCATGAACATGAGCCTCTAGCATGGTTTGAAACTAGTCGAGTTCTTCAAACAATTACATGAGTTAATTGTACTAAGATTACTTATGTATAATTACTAATAGGTTTTCATTTTCTATCCATAGTTTCCCCATATCTCTAGTTTATAACAATGGTATCACTAGTTGATGGAAAAGCAATTAACAATCAATTTTCCAGTACATTAAACCTGCAAGCAATATGATTGACACTTTTAATTTCGTTATTGACACACAATCAGTGCCACCGTGATCGACAAACAATGGTATTAATATCAAATATATTAACTGGCCGTATTAACTGACTCGTCATCGACAAATATTAATTATCATTATTGTAGAAACACACACTTCTGTAAAAAGGAGTGCATTATATATATTCGTAAATACACTTCTTACAATATTTAGGCCATTACAAACGAACTGTGTGAACTGTCACGTCAACAGAATGTGACTATCTTGTACAACTGGCATAAGTATGAGCGAGAGATCCGATAAAAATTACTTATGACAGTTCACACATTTATAATGTCACAACTAAAGCCAGTCTATCAGTCGCAATATTATAAAGGACATTTTCTCAGACCAATTACTAAACACAAGATCATTCAAAACTATATTTTCCAAATAAAACACCATAAAATTAAGTCTAAAACATGACACTCATCAGACCAACTAGAACTTAGTTTCTTTAATATCCAAAATCAAAACATAATTCCAAACACCCCCATAACATTCCATTTCAAAACATTTAAAAACTAATACGCAATATCGTGCAGTCTAACGAAGCACCCATCCAATCACAGTTCCCTAATTACCGATCTCCATACGGTTATTCAAACAAGTAGGAACGTGCAATCTGGAACATCAAAGTCAGCTAATAAAGGCTGCAGATAGGGCACCGTGCAAAATTGAATACGTCCCAGGACAATCTCCGCGATAGATGCTGGTGTGTGGTCCAAGTTGGGAATGGGAAGCGATTTTGATTATTTTGAGTATTTTACGAAAGATATTTTTACCAGTTATATTCATGCTTATGCGTATAGTGAAATTAGCTAAATTATAGCATACTATTTAAGGGAACTACGCGATTGGTTTCAATCCACATCGTGGCCCTTAATTATTGTAGATTCACGTCCAACAAAATTATAGAAATTATTAAGGTCAAGAACAATTTTTATTTTATTTATGTTTATAACTTTTGTTGTGTAATATTGGATTTTCTTGTGGTATATATTTCTATATCTTACAAGGACCATAATAAATAATTGTATTAGTCCATTATTGTTGACAAAACGAAACGAGACACTAATACCCGTGCGATGTCTAAAACTGATTTTGCAAAACATATATTGAAACACATAGCTACGCAAAGCGTAACTTTAAAATTACAATACGTAAAAATACAACTCTTACAACTTGCACCAAATCAGTGAATGTAAACTGTAATAGTGAGCCACGGATCGGTCCGATAATATGTATTTCTAACGGCTAAAATGTATTTGCTTTTTACCAACGGCAACGGTAGCCCAGAATAATATTGGAAGACTTACAATAATAACGTTTTCGAGTTCAAATGGAAATTAGTTTTGTTTTTTTTTATTTTGCTAATGGGTTTAGAAGTAGGGAGGAGTGACCTTCAATTGTTTTATTATATTTTTGTTAATAATTTGTTCTTGTTGTGAGATAGAAATGTTTCCACAGTAACAGTTGGCCATGAATCGGTAATGCTAGATTGAGTAACCAGTTGCAGTATGACATAAGCCCAACGCTGTGAACTACCTAGTAAGTTTACCGGGGTTCCGGCTCGAAAGCAGAAGTAGGAACGGGGTGGTTTTTAGTCAGTGAGGGGCTGATACTCGCTCTCTACTCGCCCAAGAGAGGAGAAGTTACTGGATGATATTCCCCCCTCAAAACTAATGCAAATTGCAATGCAAAAAAATTAATAAAGAACTACCATGACATGAAGACAACCGAACGCCTCAAGGGACCTCAAGTTTACTCAAATTCTGTGTGACATACATTGTACTGTATTGAAGTAACACATTGCAGTGTACTTTTATATATGCTCACAAAATACTCCATCACTAAGCAACCTAATAAACCCTAAAATCTATTTCTAATTCAAATCTCCATACATTCTCACCTACACGACACACACTTGACGTGAAGCATCATTGTACTCAAGCACACTAAGAGAATGCGCTCAGAGGCGTAAACATTTTTACTTCACCACTCTACGAAGACCTCCCCCACCTTCCGCCGTGAACCAAATCAAGGTGTCACGGGAGAAAATAGGAGAAGGTTTAGGGATCAACATATGTGGTTACCGTTAATAGTATTGGCGTTCAGGCGCCAAGGTTCTTTATTGTGGAGACGAGCGTGCGTGTGGCGCCGATGACGCGAGAGTGACGTCAGCGACATGTAGTACCCGTTAATTGTTTAAGCCTCCAACGTTTATGCAAATCTGATGGAATGGAGCCTTCAAAGAAATTGAGTGCTTCAGCGGATAATGTGCGAACTATTGTGATAAATTCCTGCGTTCCTCCCCTGTGTAGTTAATTCTATAATATTATTGTTACGTGCAAACTGTTGCTGGTTCTTTCGTGACTTTTATTTCCAGTCTTTCATTTCGTAGTCTTGCTTTAGTATTTAGACTACTGTTCGAGTAGTTGCAATCGCCAGCCGACTTTCAGTTTTAATTCCTGTATTGGGTACAATTTTTGGGAAGATTAAGTATTAAGTTGTGTGTTACATTAATAATTTAGTTTCAAACTAAAACTAGAGTAAGATTCTCATGGTTAGTAGTTTTCCATTCACAGGTATCGTCACGCCTTTTATCCCTGAAAGAGTAGGCAGAGGTGCCACACATTACGGCCACTGTATAAAGTACACCCACTTTTCACTATTTGTGTTATAAGTCCCATGTAATAAGGGGTGAGCCTATTGCCGTATACTGGGTATCAAACCCTAGGATCGAACCCGAGGTTCCTTACCCAGCAGTCGCACTTGCGACTGACTGACTTTATTAAACAAAATTATCGATGCAAAACGAAGATACCAGATAAAAAACGCCCGTCACATAGTTCTAGGAACGACGTACCTAATTAAAGTTGTGAAGTTCAAGAACGAGGTCGCGTCCATTAAACTTTTGAAGAAAAATCAAAACTTTTTTCTGAACACCTGCGATATTATAATCAGGACGGAAAGTGACTTAATTAAAAATTATTATCTTAACAGCTACTTTAACTTTTTTTGAATATAACTTTTTATAATAAGTTAGAGTTAGGGCGTGTCCACATCTCCACGTCACGACGTCGTCAACGTGGAACGGTGCGGTAACGCGGCACGTTACGTTGCCGCGTCGTTCTAGTGCACGGTACGGCAACGTCGCCGTGAGACGGCGCGTCACGTCGTCGTAAGCCGATGTAGCTCGATACTCTTCTGATCCGGAGCTACGGACTACCTAGCGGGTTTACCGCGGCTCCGGCTCGAAAAGCAGGAGAAGGAACGGTGTGGTTTTTAGTCAGTAAGAGTCTGACACTCCCTCTCGCCTCGCCCAAACCGGGAGAAGTGATTAGATGACTTTCCGCCTTCAAAAAAAAAAGCTCGATACTCTCGCTCAGTAAAGTTAATGCTTCAATGTCTTTTTAACTATAGCAGAAGAAGAATATTGTATTGTGTGAACAATGTGCGGTCCATATCTTGAGAAGACATGATAGTGAAGAATGTACCAGAATTTTACAAGACACAGCGACCTGTAACATTTCTGCGTCGTAACGTTCATTTTTACGTGACGTCAACGTAAATTCACGTCACGTCAACGTACCGTTCCACGTTGATGACGTTGTGACGTGGAGCTGTGGACATGCCCTTAGGCCCTGTCTTTAATTTTCAAGACCAAGGTTGAAGTTATCGGTGTAATCTCGGCGCCTTTTAAGAAAGGGTTGTGGGATAACTGTTATCTATTTGGAAATGGATGGATCTTTTTTTGGTCTCCTGACCGTCGTACAGAGCAGACGTGTACTCGATTAACACAGAATTCTTGTAATTAGTGCTCCGTAATTATTATATCTCTCTCAGTGAAAACAAGAACTATTTTTGTGTGAACATTTGTATGTGACTTGTGACCTTACTAACTAGTGCGAGTGCGGGACAAGTACAGACGCTATATTTCGACTCGCTCACACAGTGACTCTGCGTTCGCGCTCCTACAACACCGAGCAACTATTGTGCGTCTACCCGCATAACACAAAATATCTGCACAGAGTAGCCTGCGAGTCAGAGGTTGCAATTATAAAGATGACTACAATAAATAGCACTTTCAATCATGACTCTGAAGAGGTTCCTAGACCTGGAGAAATGAGCGTGGACGGATCGCTCATCGACAAGGAATCGCCGCCACCCTACATCACGTTCCGGAAAGGAATGTCACAAGGTTGTGAGACTGAATTCCGTCAAGAGTTTAAGTTATTTCGAGAGTGTATACTATCCACCCTGGAGACCTGGTTTAGGAAACAAGATGACAAGTTTTCGGCATTGCTTGGGGAATTCGAGTGTGTGAAGAAATCTATTCAATACATTAGCGATAAATATGATGCCCTCGAAGAAAGTACAAAGGCAATTAACAAACGTGTTCAGATTATAGAACAAAACATCCAATCAAATGAACCACGGATTGCCGACCTGGAAGCGAAACTGGAATCCATGGAACAAAGAGCTCGTAACTGCAATCTTGAAATAAGTAACTTACCTGAAAAACGCGGAGAAAATTTAATGACTATCATTGAAAACATCGCTACCGTTCTAAAACAACCTATATCTCCCCGTGATGTGATCACCATCCACCGTGTACCCCAGTCCAACCCAAATAACTCACGGCCGAAGAACGTTATAGTAAAACTTTCCAGTCAAATTATTCGGGATAACTTCATCTCAGCTGCACGCCTCAACAAAGGAATTACATCTGAGCAAATAAAAATACAAGGTCCCTCACAGAAAATATATTTGAATGAACACTTAACACTGCTGAATAAAAAGTTATTTCGTCAAGTCAGAGACATCGCCAAGGAAATTGGTTACAAGTTTGTCTGGATCAAACACGGAGTTATACTTGCCAGGGCCGATGTCAACGCCGCTGCCATCGCCATTCGCTCGGAAAAGGATATTTCGAAACTTACTCGTCAAGTACCGGGAAATTAAATACTTGGCACTGTTTATTATTTCTTACTTTGCCACAAATATCATATGTAGTGTAAAACTTGCTATAATTGGTGTTATTTGTAAAATGATAAGCGTGCGACCTCTGGATCATGCATTACTCTGTGGGTTGACGGAGCTTGCGAATGCTTATATTTTCGTTTTTACTTCCACCGTCATGTGTACTTTTGTTATAAGATATTTTAATGACTATTTATTCGCTTTAAAGTTGAAATTAATCGTTGTACATTCATATAAATGTGATGTTGAGGTGATTGGCAACACGAATTACATGTTGTGTAGTGCTTTTGATTATAGTATAGTATCAGAAATCGGTATGTACCTCAATTGTGGTCGCTGCGGATTAGGTAAATTATTATGTCAGACGGTGAGTCACTTGTTTTCTCTTCTACCAGTAACATTTATTTACATTTTTATTCAGAATAATGACCAGTAAAATCTCGATATATTATCAAAACTGCCGAGGGTTAAGAACCAAACTAAATACTTTGTACAATAATATTCTGGCGGACTCCCACGATATCATTATTTTATCGGAGACCTGGTTAGTACCCGATATTGACGATGCCGAATTCATTGACTCAAGATATATTGTTTATCGTTGTGATAGAAACCGTGTGTTGAGCGGTAAGTCTGACGGTGGGGGCGTTTTGATAGCCGTTCGCCGCGGTCTAAACGCAACGCGTTGCGAACTAATGACGACGCTTTGTCAGGACGATTGTTATCACACGATGCCTCATAATATAGACTACGTTCTTTTAAAATTTTATTCTAAGACTGTGAATATGTACCATACTGTATGCGGCATATACATTCCACCAAACCAAACGCTAAGTACCTACCAATCGTTATTTTATTTGCTTGAAAAGGAAATGTCTAGCATTACTATAAGTAATATTTATATTTTTGGAGATTTTAACCTACCACACATCGAATGGGTTGCGTATAACTCACCTGCTCTTATGCCCTGCATACACAATAACAATAGCCCATTGGAAATCCTACTTCTTAATTTTTTATCGACATTAAATTGTAAACAATATAATAATACAAAAAATCTGTTAAACCGCACGTTAGATTTATTAATTTCTAATGATGTTTGTGCATGTGAGCCCGCACCAACTCCCATAATACCTGTGGACGTATTTCATCCGCCTTTTATGACAATTATCTCCTTTGAATTAAATCAGGCACCTATGGCTCGATGCTCGGCGCCGAGGTATCGTTTTATTGAGGCTAACTACACTGCTATTAATAATGAGATAAACGAAATTGACTGGCTGTCAGTTTTAGATAATTCATCTTTAGACTCTGCTACTCATTGTTTTTATGAAACTATTTACAAAATTATTAAATCTCATGTACCAATGCGGCCGGTTAAATGTAACGAATATCCGATTTGGTTCTCTCGTCCCTTGATACACATTTTTAAAAACAAAGAAAAGGCCTGGTGTAAGTGGAAAAAATATAAAAATTGTATGGATTACGAGCAATTTTCTTTATATCGCAGGAGATTTAAGCTGCTTTCTGCTGATTGTTTTAATAGGTATCTGCACGCTGTTGAAAGCAATATACAGAAAGATGTAAAACAATTTTGGTCATTTATTAAAAGCCATAAAAGGAACACAGGTATACCAAACACTATGTCTTATAACAATGAGGAGTGCAGCGGGCCGGTGGACGTTTGCAAATTATTTTCAAAGTTTTTTAGCTCTGTTTATGAACCTACATCCAATAATAGTAGTGATTCAATTACACCGTCAGACAGCCAAGTACTTATAACGGATCTGACATTCTCTAGGGATACGATAGTTAAATCTCTCAAATCGCTAGATGTAACCAAAAGCTGCGGGCCCGACGGTATTCCTCCTTTCTTTTTGAAATACTCTGCTGAGTCAATAGGTGTGCCGTTACTTAATTTATTTAACCGAAGCCTTAAAGAGGGCATTGTTCCTCAGGCATGGAAAGTTGCTCATATAACGCCGGTATTTAAAAGTGGCACCAAAAACGACGTTACTAACTATCGTCCAATATCGTTGCTGCCCACCTTGTCAAAAGTTTTGGAGCGGCTAGTCCATAACGCAATCTATCCTATCTTACATAATATTATCATACCAGAACAGCATGGTTTTGTTCTTGGACGGTCCACTGTAAGCAACTTAGTCTTGTACTCAAATATTTTATTCGAAAATATGGACAATCAATTGCAGGTTGATTCAATTTATACAGACTTCTGCAAGGCTTTTGACAAGGTGGACCACACTATGCTTTTGCAAAAAATCGAATTTAACGGTATTCGTGGGAGTCTGCTTCGCTGGTTTGCATCGTACGTTAGAAATAGAAGTCAGAGGGTTGTAGTACAGGGGTTTTCCTCTGACGTGGTCAGCGTGACATCTGGTGTGCCGCAGGGCTCTATTTTGGGACCACTGCTTTTCGTATTATTCGTAAATGACATAAATACATGCTTTAAAAATTGCAATTTTCTGTTGTATGCCGACGACCTTAAAGTTTTTCGTAAAATAAGTTCTACTGATGACTGTGTAAAATTGCAGGAGGACCTGGATCGATTCTCGGCATACTGTGTAGCAAATAAATTGCAACTAAGTCTCCCCAAATGTAAATCTATCTCTTTCACAAAAAAAATTAATGTCGTTCATTTTACATATTCACTTTGTCAGACCCCTTTAGAAAGGGTTTCCTTAATTAAAGACTTGGGTGTACTCTTTGACTCAAAATTGCACTTTGATGCTCATGTTGATCACATCACAACTAAAGGTCTATCAACTTTACGGTTTTATAAAGCGGACCTGCAACTTGTTCAAAAAGCCCTCGACATTTTTGCTACTATACAAGTCACTAATTAGATCTCAACTTGAATATGCCACATGTGTCTGGAATCCACTCTATGATAAATACAGTGACCAACTGGAATCAGTACAACGTAAATGTCTTCGTTATGTTAACTATATAATCTTTAGAAAACGGTCTTCGTATCATACCCTTCTGGAAAAGTTCTCATTGTCAACTCTTAAATTAAGGAGATTGTATCTTGACCAATCATTCTTATATAAAATATGTCGAAATCAAATAGATTGCACTAACCTTATAAATCAAATTTATATTCGTATACCGAGTCATTCCCAACGTATTCGTAATACTTATGCTCACAGCCTATTTGCTCTCAAGCCATGCAGGACTAATGCGGGCAAGCGAGCTCCTTTACGGCGTATTATGAAAAGCTATAACGACAATTTCTCTGATATCGACTTATTTGTCTTGTCACTTGCAAAATTTAAGAGATGTATCCAAGAAAAAAGCATTCAAAGTTCCTCTCAACAATGTGAATAATGTCAATGTGTCATTAAACTTTGGCTTACCTATGTTTAATTTAACTTACCACTAAGTACAGTAATTTTAAATAATACCTAAATATTCACCATAATAAGCCCACATTTTGATTTTAATGTAGATTTGTAGCCAACATTTTTCGCTATTCTATCTAAGTAAAATTTATCTAAATACTTAACTTTTAACCCAAAAATAATGAATGTTCACTAAAATTAAAACAGAATTGTAATATTAAGTAATAATAATAACCAATTTGTACTCTGGTGTTCGGGGGGTTGACGTTCGACGGGTTGTGGTTTGAGCGAAATTTTACTAAAAAGATATTGCTGCTGGTCATAGCTTGGCGGACGTTGACTTTTCGGGCAGCCAAGCTTCAGACTTAGTCTGCCTGTACTTTTTTTATTATATTTTGTACTGCATTATTTTGTGGATAACGGTGCTGGTTGTGTTATTACCTAAATAATATGTAAAGTGTTTTATATTTAAGCTGTATAACGCAATTGTTTGTTGTCCTAAATAAATAAAAATAAATAAAATAAATAAAATCTTTGCAATTACGTTATCATACCTTTTTTGGTTTTTTGGAATTATAGCTATAATAGATTACGTTTTATTAATGGCCTGTAACGTGGTGCTGAAGAATACTTACATAGGTCAGTGGTAAGAGCACTGATAAAAATAAAGAAACGATAGCTTAGTGACTAATTACAAGAGCTCCGATAAGGTAAGTCAGAAACACATATGGTTTCAATTGCCTTTCGTGTGACTTATGTTAAATACTTTTTGATTTTTATCATTATGTAGACGTTAATGTTAAAAAAATTATTATGTACTATTGACCTATAAAAGTCGTATATACAACGTGTAACAAAAAGGGGGTATACATATCAAGTGCACGGTTTCTAGATAATATAACAAACGATACAGGAAGGGTTTTTTAAAGTCATGTTTTCATGGTACCAAGTTATGAATTTTTCAAATCGCGCCGCCGCGCGAATCAAAATTAGGTAGACAGGTACTAGGCGATCAGATTGACAGAAGAAATGTTTCGTAATACTAGCGGGTGACCCCTGTAGTTTTGTGACACGTTTGTATGATTTGAAGTCAAGAACCATGCGATACCAAGTATTTGGTACTAATTTTTTTTAAACGAATTTTAAGCTGAAACTTTGTCTAGAGATTCTATTCAACCTGTATACATCAGGGCTTCTTGATGTATATGGGTATTTTGTTACACGTTGTATATGCGTCAAAACTATTATCATGTTACTTCATTTTTACCGAACTGTGACAAAACCCAAAAGTACCCTTAGTATGAGTTTGCTTTACGTTTAAGGTACGGTAATCGAAGTGATTAGTTGATTTATTTGAGCCGGCTAATCAGATCGCCCAACGCGTTATCGAAAAAGCAAACTCATACTAAGGCTACTGAGTTACCTCTTTTCAGTTACCTGTAATTTTTTTAACTCTTAGCTACATTCTTAGCACTTTAAAACAAAATAAAAACTTGCCACTACTTCACCAGCTTTCTTCCCATACATAGATTACCACACAATACCTTTTCTACAACAATACAACCTTTTGGCAGGGACACGTAAGAATCCTGCCAAAACCTGCATACGGTTAGAATGTATGACACGCGCTTAGAACAAGTTTAGCTAAGTTTCATACAAGTTCATACATGTTCCACGAACGCTGTTACGAGACGTATTCGATGTACGTGGCACTTATTGGTGGTATTGGTTGGTGCTAAGACAGATGTAGGACTGAAGATATGCTTTTATTACCTAGAAGATAGACTTGCATCTGAGCATGATTTTGCATTGTGTATTGTACGTTTATGTCTAAATCATCATTGCCATAATCACCATAATTGTGATTATCTTGTTCCATTCACTATTTAATCCTTACCCATCCTGACTACAGCTCCTATGAAAAGAAAGGTTGTACATATTTTTAGTCAGTAGTATTATGTTTTCTAAGTAAGCAATCTCCGCCGGCCATGGACACCCGAAACACGTGCATTACTAGTGCATTGCCGGCCTTTTGGGGTTAGAAATTTTAGGGTAATTGGGAAATCGGGATTGGGAAGATCGGGGAGGAAGGTAATTGGTAACCTCACTCACACAACGCAAGCGTTGTTTCACGTCTGTTTTCTGTGAGGCTGTGGTATCACTCCGGTCAAGCCGAAGCATGACTCGCCCATACTTACACATGTAATAAATATGTGGTGAGCCCGATATAACTTAAACTCTGTATTAATACTAATAAGTTTAAAAATCCAAAAGCAAAATAATATCTTACAAACCGATAAAAATGAAACGGATAATAAAACGGTACCTTTTTAAAAAAAGTTCCTCATCAAACAAAACCCAATATAAAAGTTCGATTACCTAAAAAAAAAAGAATTGAACTGAAACACAAAAACCTTGATATTTGGCAATCACATCAAGACTTAGACATGTCTTGGTCTGAAACAATTTTAGGTCAACGCCGACCTCGATTTAACTGTCTAGGTAGAAAACCTTTTATTTTGTTACCCACCGGAGTTTAGGCAATATAGCTTTTTGATTTAGATCATTCTGATTTGGTCGAAGACTTTTATATATTGTCTTCATTTCAGATTTTATTGGGGAAAGTAATCATTTCTCAGATTGGAGTCGAAATTGATTGCTGTATGACTGTATTATCATTATTATTTTGATCTAAAAGGAGATGTAAGTTATGATTGTATTTCGTTTTGTTTGGAGTGAGTTTATGACTATATTTTATGTTATCAATTTAATCTTAGGTTATTTCTCAGTATTGTACTGAACCTTGGAACTGAGCAATTTTTTATAAGAAAGGCGACGACGGCCAGACCGTAAGTGATTTGAACTACCCACGGATACCAGCAACCCAGTAGGAGTTACGCGCTGGACGCAGGGGTACGGCGTCCAAAATAGTTGACAATAGATATAGAACTATATAATTTTTTTCCTAACACAGATGTATAATGTCACACAAAATTGCGTAAAAATTACTCCAAACTTTCACATTTATAATAATAGTGTAATCTCCATCTAGCTTGAAGCTCATACCGAAACAAAGTGACTCTATTGCCCGTGACCTTTACTCCAACTATAATTACACCTTTAAAGACAACGCGGTCAAGGCTGAGCTTTTATGTAAGATGGCCATTCTGAAACTATTAACAGTTCAACTTTGCAACTACTCTTAATACATAACAATGAAAATTTCAATTTGGCTCTATCTTTTCTTTTGGTTAAATTGAACATGCGTTACAAGAGATCTAATTAATAAAACATTTTAAGGCCTCATTTTGGTAAAACTTTTCTTACGGTGCATTCCAATAACCTACCTATCGGTAGATTTGCCTACCAGAGGTAGAATTTTGACATAAGCTCCATACAAAATGTGTCAAAATTCTACCTCTGTAAGAATGCGCCGTTAACCTATTACAATTTAAAAACTCCCGTCCAAGGCAGACCAAACGTCCTATCAAATAAATAAAACTTGGCTAAAACACTCGCACACACACTCTATAAAAATAAATCACTAACTCCAACATACTTAAAAAAGAACATAATTTTCGTACAACTTAGTAAAAAAGGACACGAAATAAAATTTTTCGAAAAATTGTAACTTAAAATCGGTGCCAGAAAACTAAGTTTTTGAACACTTTTATATGGCTATGTGGCGTACAGTGGGCTAATACGTTCAGGTTGTCTTCCGTGCCAGCAAGTTTTGATATAAATCGTTGGGTAGAGTGTGGCCTAGAAGATAGCAGGGAAAATTTGGCAGACGGCCCCACAGCCACCCGCAACAGACAGTGTCGCCTTGTTGCCTTGTCGCGAACTGTTTAGCAGTAACAACCGTGTAAGTGAGCGAAATTGAATTTTTGTTTTTATGCTAATTCTGGCAAGCGGTTTAGTGTTGAATGGTCGAGTGTGGAGCGGGGGTTTTGTTTTATTTTCTTTTTATAGTGTGTAGTATGGCAATGTGCCGCCTGACTGTAGGATGCGTTAGTTTTTGGTCGCAACCATTTAAAAGGTTTGCTGTGAAATCAATGTTTGGTGGTATTTATTTTCAACTCTATGCATACAAATAATACGTTATACGTATTAATAAAAATATGATTGACTGTACGGTTGATGCGATGGCTGCCGTGCAGCAGATAGCAAGTTTGATTTTCGCACGGAGCAACTCTTTGTGTGATTCACAAATTGTGGCTGTATGCTTATAAACGCACCCACGATGCAGGAGAAAGACTAGTGTGGGGCAACATCCGCAAATTATTATTTAAAAAAATACTCTGCCCAGCTTAGGGATTAAAACGAATTCCTTCGATTCAGCGTCACCAAAACTATTGACCACTTACCGAAAGAGATATGCAATCAACTTTAATGTTATAAAAATAAATTAATACATTTGATAAATTAATTTTCATGAGTGCTTTAAATAATATCATAATTTGATACACAAACAATGAATCACATTACAAATTAATTAGTGGACGAATGAACATTTTCAATAATATTATTTATTTGAATAGTGCATCGAATTGATAAATTAGCATAGGTTACCTGTTGAACGTAAAGTAATTAATTTTATTCACAACTAATGTTACGTTTATATGACTAAATTGCGATTAATTGTACAGATTAAGCTTTTGTTTTTGTTTGACCAATTTTAGTAATGGTTTGTGAAATGCTAATCATTATAATAAAACGCTTCATTAACCTCTTGTCTGTCGGTACATGAGACATAATAGAAAACACATAATGTATCACGTAGACATCTACGCATTCCGATATACAACGGGTTAAGGTTATAATTGCGGATGCACTTAAAGCATGTAAAATGTTTTGTATCAGTATCATCAGATCGTTTCCATCTACTGCTGAACATAGGCACCTTTTATAGGCCCCTACAGATCTTTAGCTCTTCGTAACCAACCACTGCCATCCACTTGGTAGATATCGTCAATAAATATTTGTAGTTTTGATGGAACCTCTCATGTACAAAAACACAGTCGTACAATGGATATTCTAGAAAAGTAATATAATTTTATTTCATATTATTGCAACATGACTCGTCATTTTTGTATGTGCTAGCTACACCTGCTACGCGCTACGAGTGCTACGAGAGCTACGGTGCTACGCCGGTGGTTACACCATATTTCTCTTGTCATTCACGCCTCGTTATCATAACAAATACATTTAAGTACACATAAATGAAAGGTTATTATTATACCGTGATAATATAAAAGGATAAAACAAACTATATACGAAACACATTTTAAACCCCACCAGACGAATCAAACTATGTATGAGACTTTTAAGATCTAAAACTGAGTTAAATCGAGATGCAAGAAACAGTCGCATCATTACGAGAAAGTGGTCTGCGAAGGCCACCATTACCTAAAGATATGATCCAAGATACCGGCCATGAATAATTCTATAGCCATTACTGAAGCCCACTGAGCTGCAACCATTCATCGGGTGATACTGTGGTTTTATCGAACTCTAACTCCAAATAAAGGGTTGAGGATTTTCTTGAACGGTTTAGTCCCTGAAAATTGTCTCATTAACAATAGTATTAAACTTAAATCATCTCTATATATATAAAAATCAATTGCTGTTCGTTAGTCTCGCTAAAACTCTAAAATGGCTAATTTTGGTCTTCAATTATTTGAGGAATTACAGGGAAGGTTTAGAGGGTGTGAAAAAGAAATTTGAGGCAGTACAAAGTTTGCTAGGCCAGCTATTTTTTATTAGTAGTTAAAGCATATCAATGTTAGAGAGGCCTAACGCTTTATAACTAAGGGCATAGGATATTAAGTTGAATTCGATGCCATGGCCAAGGCCAAGGCCATGTCTGTATCTTAAATTAAAACTACATAATTAATATTTACTTACACCTTTTTAAAACCCAACAAAATACTTACTCATTACAGCAAAAATACATACAATAAGAGTCATTTTTCCACGCTATTTCCCTATTATAACATTTTATTTCCCGATGAGTGCGCGGAGTAACGAGCGACCTATAATGCCGGCTATTCATGAACTTCATAAATGTATCGAAAGAGTACGAAGGAAATGATTATAGGTGAAATTTACATGAAACGAATGAGAATGGATAAAGTTACATTGAAACCGGGAATGTAGAATACGAAATGGTTATCTTATACCTATTTACATGTAGGTATTGCATAATATAAAAGTAAGAATGTCACAATTTTATTGGTAATCAAAGAATGTTTTCAATTAATCGAATTAATTAATTATTTTTTATTTACAATTGTTTATTCGATGTTTTATTTAGAAAAAAATTAAATCTATTATAATATTAATAGGGTAATTCTGATTTTAGATTTAAACCATAATTAAAATTCTAAAATGCGTAGCAAGTACTCTCAAGACAAATAAACCCACATTCGTATTCTAAACTCAAAGTCAAATGATTTATTCCAATTAAACCATAAATAGATACTTTTGAAATGTCAACAAATAAAGAAATAAATAATAGTCTGTCAGTCCATCAGTGAAGCTAGGTGCTCGTTCCAAAGTGTAGCTTCAAATGGAGAAGAACGAGCAAGAAACTCCATAATAATAAACCTTATACAGTTCTTGAAAATGGAGATGTCACAAGTTCTTGAAAATGGAGATGTCACACTGTATTGGGATCGAACTATCATCACAGACAGGACAATTGTTGCTAACAAACCTGACATTGTGGTGATAGATCGACCAAGCCGTCGCACAATGATAATTGATATAACAATCCCACATGACGAGAATCTTGTGAAAGCTGAAAAAGATAAAGCCAGTAAATATCTTGATTTAGCTCATGAGGTTGTCGACATGTGGGATGTAGATTCAGCAATCATTGTGCCGATAGTCGTATCTGCCAATGGCCTTATAGCCAAAAGCCTCGACCAACACCTGAGTAGGCTAACGTTAGATGGTTGGATCAAGAGCCTGATGCAGAAGGCAGTACTTCTGGACACGGCGCGTATTGTCCGGAAATTCCTCTCTCTTGAGCCCTGACCACCGGTAGCTTGGATTTATCCCGTTACTGGTGGGCTACTGATTTTTATATTTTTAATTTGATTTTTTTTTCTTTTTAATTTAATATTAAAAAATATAATAATCAAGTATAAGAAATAAATAAATGATCGAAAACCTTATACAAAATATACTTCCCTACCACACCACACGGCACATCAACTTAAAAAACCACAAACCAAATCAAAAGCCATTACCAAACCATTTCGTAACATCAATACCAAATACCAATACATTTGTGGTAATAAAATTTTCATAGACAATCGTGTAATGTAATCCAGTTTGAATAATTCTGAGGTTTAAGTCCTGAGGTGATACGGAGTGTCGACTGGAGATAGCGTCTAGGCCGATTTCTTGGCACAGTTCCCCCAATAACCTCTTACCACTTGGCCAGTACTATAAAGTCCGAAAAGAGTGTATTCTATATTATTTTCTAATAATATTTTAAATGTGAAAGTTTGTGGGACATCTATAGATGTTGGTTACTTTACATGGAATAACAAAGGTAAACTTTTATTATTTATTTTTTTATTAAACAAACGATGCCTCCTGCTACTATTATTTTGTTCCTGTGTCATGGATGCGTTTACAAACATACATTTTACACCCAAACCCGAAACAACAATTTGTGGATTTCACAAAGACTTTCTCCGTGCTGGAATCAAACCCGCTACACGTTACATGGCAGCCGGTTGCCTAGTCAAGGCGCTAACCGTGCAGTCTCAGAATTTACGACAGGAAACAATAATATAGGATCAGGACTTTAGACAAAATTTAATGCAAGGCACTTTCCAACTAAGTAATAAAAGAATCAATTCTGATCGGTCGGTTCGCATAAACCAACCAATCAGAGCACGTACAGGGTGGATGCGCGAACCTCTGTGCTGCAGTCCAGCTAATCGCTAATTAGTTGTGACCACTAAAAACTCTGATAATGGTGATGACAGTTCACTCAAAAGTAACCTTCTTCCTTTGAGCGATTTTCAAAAGATAACCACAGACGGAAAACTTATACAGTAAAGAAAATAATCTATATTCGCTTGCAAAGGAAGATCCATCCCCACAGTGATTGGTCTGACAAATCCTTAGTAATACGAGTTGGTTTATTAGTTTGTTTGTTTTGTATTCACGCCTCAATAAGTCGAACGATTGTCGTCAGTCACGTGGAAGGGATTGTTTTGTTTGTGGAAAGGACAGGACACCAATGTGATTGAAATTGGGTTTTTCGACATGGGTCTGTTTAATTTGGTCTTTCTTGAAGAGGTTTTTTGCGTATTTGGTCTTATTTTGATTTGATAGATAACAGACTACATTATTATTATTTTAATATCAATTTTGTTTAGTATGATATTTGAGTAATTGTACAAATTTAAGATGATCAGTTGAGTATCATTATCTTTACCTAAAGTCTTCGAGTGTGCAAAACTATAGTACTATAATACAAAGTTGAAAATGAATCATTAGATATCAGTTTAAGATACTTCCATCACCAACTCTCCTCGTATCACATACCCAATCTCCAATTAAAAAATTACCTCTCTCCGAAACTACTTACAAGTACGAAACTTCGAGCTTCACATACATAATGTACTGCAAGCAACAAAACTATCTCGAAGCGACGCTCCAACGACCGATCCTTCACACATCACCTACAAACTCCCGAAACTCACTCGAAACTCCACAAAACTCATTTACTTAGTTAAAGAACTGTTCACGGATGATAGGCATATCAAATTATCCGTGTGTAGGGGTAATTAATTAAAACCTTGGAGCGTCTTAGCAAGGTCTTGAGATTCCCGAACTATCGGCTTACTCGACTTGCTGCGACCTGGAATGTTCGGGATATTAACCTCTTGGTGTTTGGCACAAGGCATAGGATTAGTTCTACGTCTGATTTCACTTAATTTTCACAAAAAATGTTATGTACATTTTATCTACTATACAGTCAGCGTAATAATGTGGTAAGATTTGGAAAGTAAACAGGTATTAAAAATATAGACTGATTCAGGATATAATATATTTTGCCTGCCCTTATAAGAGACAGGAGTGAAGTTATGTATGTATGTATGATTCAGGACTGAGATAAAACCATTCTGTGACTGCAGAACTGACAGTCACTGCAGGATAGCAGGAGATGGTTGCTTACCAAGTGTTGGTTGTTGAGCATGCTGCCCATGACTATAAGCCTACTACCTTAAAACCTATGTACCTTAAAACTTACTAATTTAACTGTAGTAAATTGTCAAAAAAGTTACGTGAACAAACTATACAACTATATTTTTTTCAAATATTGCATGTATACTTTGAATAGATAAACTCGCTATAAGCTTATACTTTAGACAGAGACTTAATAATTCCATAACTAACGCTAGATGAGTATGGCGCTCTATTAAAACACGATAAATTGTTGATCACGGTGCCAAATTTTATAACTATGGTGATCCAATTAGATTTTATGAGGGAATGTGTTTGGATACCGTTTTGTGATTATATTGTTAGGTTTATCTAAACCTTTGTTATTTGTAAAGTAATTTAAATTTGTATTTCAAGTCTTACAAAAATAGATAAATTTTCTCCTGCCCTTCGATTGCGGAATATGCTCCCGAGGTTTCCCCAGTAGGCTACTATATGGGGCACTTTAAGAAGGGAGTAAATAGGTTTCTTAATTGTCGGCAAAGCGCATGTAATAATAAGTGTTGCAAGCATTCATAGGCCACGGTAACCACTTACCATCACCGCCGTAAAAAAATTGCATAGGTGATGTACAAATATTTGATACCTAGAAGATTTATCAAACATTATTGTATTAAAAAACATTTACAAAAATAAAACACAATTAAGCTAATACGCCTAAACTCATAAAAATCCAAAAATAATTTTCAATCAACAACCTTACCTGACTTACCGCACTTTAAAACCAAAACACTCGATAAGCTGCCTTGTAAATTGATATTTTTTAATCACTTTCAGCTAAAGTTAAATACGGTACTTACTGGACATAATTGCCTTAAATACACACTGTGAACTTACGAAGTAGAAAGCGGATCAAATATACTTGGATCACGAGAACTATGCAGTTTATGGCAATATCGTGTGTATACGGTAATTATGTATTTAAGTGTTGCTAAAAATAGGTTGGATATTTTGTTATAAGTAGCTCAACACTTACAATACTAGATGACTTCATTGATTGGTTGGTGATGTGGTTGCAATCGAATTCTAAGGCTCAATCCTTGGACTGTGCAGAATTTTTTAGGATATAGAATTAGAATTAAACCTATAAAATGTACCAATGAGGTTTCATCATAACGCACCGCAATGTGCACCTCTGTCTACCCATTCTGGAACAAAAGGCGTGACGTTGCTTTTTTTAAGATTTCATCATGTAATAAACGAAATAAATTAACTTTAAATCTGAATTTGAGTATTCAATCAAGCTAACTTTTATTGGCACCAATTCATACATCTAAAAAATTCCAACCCACTTATATATTTACCACAAATCTAATAATAACTTCTAAAATTATGTATTAAGTGACCAGGCGATGGACAGACCGACAATTTTAGTTATCGATCGCTTTCCACTGTCGCCAGACGAGAAATAATTTAGTGACGTGAAGACGAATGGCTGTACTTATAGATTTATTGTTCTTTACGCCAATTTTGTTTATCTATTTTCTGGTTTTAAGGGTATTAGGTATAAGTTGTATAAGTTTCGTGAGACATACTAAATTAATTTTTAATACAGTTAGAAAGAAGTGCGCATGAATCCAGGCAGAGGGCGCGATGGGTGCGCAAACACGTGTAGTTGCAGCGCGACAGTCACCGCGTCGTGTGTCACGCAATGCATGCTCATGAATGTGAGCCTTTAGAATGGCTTGAAACTAATAGAGTTCCCCGTCAAACAGTTATGTGTGTAAGCCGATGTGTATTACCATCATTTCTAAATACCACGTCACCAGGTTTTAAGTGCCCACTGCTGAGCAAACGTTTCTTCACACTCGAAGACATGAGCTTTATAAAAACTACCATCACTTTACAATCCATTACAATCCTTAAATCACTAAGATAATCTGTACTAGATTGTACATAGTACCATCAGGATAGTATAATTCCTTAGCCGTCGGTAGTGCTCAAGGAAGAGATTGGACAGCTTATTCTTAACTGTGGTGTCGCGGTTCCACGGACGATCATAAGCTAAGCAATTTCTTGCTTTAAATGTTTCGTCTTGAAGGATCTGTTTCAGAATTTATAGATGGATCAGCGAATAATCTAGTCTGTATAAGTCTTGCTTTTTGATGTTGAAATGGTCAAGTTGTAATGGCATCTAACCTATAGAAGTGTTTTATTGTTGGTGCTCCAGAAATGTTTAAATGAAATATTCTGCCAGTAAACGCATGTTTCTCCGACAGACGGGTTAACAACGGGGAAATTCAAATTGTATTATTAAAATACAAGTCACCAGGAAACATGAAAAGTTCACAATAACACGGACGTATAATAAGACGGCGCATCTTGAGACAAAGCTTACAAGACACACATAAAACATGGCTGCCGTCGCTCCATCACGACCCGGCCGCGACACCACATTTGCATTTTATTAAAATCACAATTTTATTTTCAACGTCAGCCTTCAAAATCCAGACTTTTACCAAGGATTTTAAACGTCCCTCTTAATTAATTCCTCCCCTGTTTTGGATTTTAATCATACGGTCTTTTGATTAGGTTTGGTAATAAAGACGGCAAATCTGATTAGATGTACCAGGGTCCCATAAAACGGTGGCGTTGTGAAAGATTGTGGCGGTTTAATTTGTACGGATTATTGTGGATTGGATTGTTGTATCCGAGTCATGTTGAAATGAGCTCATTTTACGAGATTGCTTGTTTAATTTATGAGGAGAAATACTTATAAATTCGTAATTAATTCAGTTTAGGGTAGAGTTTACAAGTAGATATAACTGCAGTCAAGTATTTCAACAGTCATAAACAAGCGCAGTACACGTCAATTTTACCTCGGCTATAACAAATACAAACATACCGCAAAGGTACGACACATCAAATAACAACGAAAAATGTTGTCAACATAAAAATTCAAAACTATAAAAATCCGTCACGAATTTTACGATTCACTACGAGAAATTTTTAATGTGAAAACAGAGTCCATTAGTCAGTAAAGTTCTTTGAAGCGGCGACGTAGTTTCATAGCCAAAACAAACGATGCATCACTGCCAAAATTCTCGTGATGGCAAGGGGCCCGCATTAGCCGGGACTACCTACTTTCATGTTACATTTTATAGGCACTTGTGGACTTGCTAACGAACACCAACTTGAAAATGAACAGCCAAGTATTGTGCTTTGGATTTATCGTTTTGTTCCTGGCAGTGTGTGAGCACGAGGTTTTAATTTGATTTAGATGCTTATGAAGATTTGTTTTCCTAGGGTGTGTTGCCATCGACCTTGCTGAAACACTCGCTTAAGTGAAATTTGTAGAATCTTATTCTATTACTCTGGTTCTAATTTACTTGCAACTTTTTCAATACCTGTTTACTTTCCTTTAAAAATATTTTAGTGTGAAACCAATCAATTACCAACCACTTACAAGTCTCACGTGCAAAAAGCGATCGCAGCGCCATCTACTGCCTCATCAAATACATCAACAGAAGCGTCTCCAAGCGTCCTTCGAGCTGCCAACCGAGTTTAGTTCATCAATAAATTAAAATAAAATAATGATAAAACGAACGCCATGTTTGATAAAAAATGTGACAGCGTCCCAAGCAATTTGTATTTGAAATATTGTTCTGTCCTATCTTGTTTTAATGTTCCTCACTTTTTTTTCTTTATAAAAACGGTTCTTTGCCTATGTTTTCTTTGAGGGAGGGAATATTTATTAAACACTTGATATTACTAAAATGTTTTGGAATAAAAAATTAAAATTTATTGTCGTATCGGACAACTTTTTTATGGTATAAGCCGATAAATGAGCAGATATATCACTTGATAGTAAGCAAGCGCCGCCGCTCATGGACACCCGAAATACCAGAGGCATTACAAGTGCGTTGCCGGCCTTTTGGGAGTTAGGAATTTAAGGGTTGTTGGGGAATCGGGGATTGGGAAAGGGGGTTATTGGGTCTCCGGTAACCTCATTAACACAACAAAACACAACGCAAGGGTGAAATTATTTATTGGTTCTATATTCCATTATTGTCATCGATTGCAAATTGCACATGATGATTCACTGTCATTATCGAGTCAACCTTTTCTCGGTTACCGTTATTTAAGAAGTAAATAAGCAGCAAATCTAAAACACTTGTCACACTACCTCCTCACGATGCATCGATATCAAAATCAAAACAGAAAAATACTGATAATCGGCTAAATGGATATCATTAGCGAAAATCCTAAGTTGATATTGTGGCGACACTCTGACAGGTGACAATTGACAGATGACAGAAGTCGCACATCGACGAGCAAATCAACGGATGACGTCACAAATATCCTGCATCGCAATCATATGAAGTTTGCATGCGAATTAACTCGTGTACTCGTAGTTCGTTGCACTGTTTCTGTCTATTGTTACGTTGCACAGCTAGTAAAATTTTCATGGGATTCCATGTCGCAAGTTGTTTTTGATTGTCATATTTATCGGGTTTTTTATAGTTTGTCCTATTGTTGTGTTTTAAATTAACTGTTTAGTAAAAGGTCGTGTTTTCACGCGATCATTGTTACGTCAACAAAGTTCAAAAAATTATGAATGGGTATTCCATGTCGCTAGAGTTGTTGGATGCAATAGAGTTTTTCTTAAACTTATAAATTCAAATGCCTGGGGGTTTAAGATTGTTTAAGACGTGCTTTTCATGCACGAAGGTGTAGGTTTGAAGCCTACCAATATTAATAGCAATCACCGATGTTACTTTTGCCGAGTTATATGTACTTTTTAAGATTATTTAGACACCACTGTGCAACGGATAAGGAAAACATGGTGAGGAAACTTTGAGCTCATAATTTCTTATAATAAGTTTAAAATCGCCCACTGGCATTGAGTAAACGTGGTGATTAATACTCATACCTTCTCCGTGTGAGAAGAGGCCTCTGGTCAGTAGTGGCCACTTACAGGCTGTTGATGTGAAGTTCAAAGTCGAACTATTTGATCCACACAAAACCAGTCAACAAAACGACCTTGACACAACCTCCAGACCTTCTAGACTCGATAACATTCCCAATGATCTATCTCCATAAAAATATCGTGAACGACCCATTACACCGCACACACCGCAAGTACATAAACAGTCACTAAACGAAACGTCTCGATACATTTACGCACCATTTTAATGATAACCAATAACATATTGCGTTTTATAACATAACATAACATTTTGTCTTTTATACTTTGTAGGTGATGGGTATTAAAATGTAACACACTACTTCTTTTTCATCATCCATGTAGATTTTATGATCAACCTAAAAACTTAGAAGTTTTTCACCAGACCAAGTAATGGAATAAGGGGTACGCTGAAGGGGAAGCGATCAACGCTCCCATGGACGCCTGTAGAGGAGTCATGCGTGCGTTGCCTTTTGAAAAGGAATACGCTTATAAGGTTTTCGACCATTGAGGGAGACATTGACCTCCAAAACCCTTTTACTACAGAAAGTCACACTTTCAAACAACGACTCTTATTAAAGAGTGGCAAAACCTCTAAAAAAACTCAATAACACTTTGCCCTACCTGGGAAACAATACCTATCAGCATCAGCAGTCACAGAATTTTAACACCAACCAATAATGTATTGTCAATTTATGTGACAGAGTAAAAATGTGTGCGATAATGGTGCCGATACCTCGAAGGGGGACGGGGGAACGGATTTAGTGACGTACCAAAGGGAACAGGAGAATAAATTCGGTGTTTTATGAATGACTAGCTTCCGCCTTTTACTCCGTCCGCGCGGATGTCGGTCTTCGTGTGGAAGTTTTATTTCTCCATTTTGAGTAACTCTGACAATGACATCTTATAAATATCTATTGGACCCAAATACGGCAAGGCCCATAATAATTAAGGAGATCACTCTATTGAGCTACTGCTGTTGAGCTCGCGTTCTGTAGAATAAAACTGAAAAATCAACTTTTTTTTTTTGACTGAATAAAAAGTATCCAATTTTATGCCCAGGATAATAAGGTATAATTATACCAAGTTTCACAGAGAGACAAAAAAATTTTTAATCACATATTTGGGTTTGGTATAGATCCCGTATTTTGTTATTTTATTCTTTCAATGTACAGAATTGACCCTTCTACAGACTTATTATAATAATATGAATGAATGAATGAATGAGAGTGTTATAAACGTAAGAGTAGACAAATATAGTCAGAAATCTCCGAACTGCTAAGCTATCGGGAGTTATACGTGTTATTGTGAGTCAACCATAAAAGATAGACATTTGCTGTCGTAGAATATTTTTTAAACAATTTTAAGGAGAACATTTCCGTCATACATGATTTCTGTGTAGCTTTAACCATTAAGGCTGCACACGCGACGGAAGCTTAAAAAACTGGAGCAAGTTCTCCTGTTTTCCCAACATTTCCCTTCACTGCTCCGCTCCTATTGATCGCAGCGTGATGAAAAGTATACTATAACCTGCCCAGGAGTATGAAGAACAATTGTACCAAGTTTCGTTGAAATCGGTTGAGTGGTTTTTGTTTCTATAAAGAACATACAGACAGACAGACAGACAGACAGACAGACAGACAGACAAAAATTTTTCTGATTGCATTTTTGGCGTCAGTATCGATCACTAATCACCCGCTGATAGTTATTTTGGAAATATATTTCATGTACAGAATTGACCTCTCTACAGATTTATTATAAGTATAGAAGATGAGAAACGACATCGTATGCTATAGTGTTGTGTTCGGTTTCGTTTTTATTCGAATAGATTTTTGTGTTTTTTTCCGTAGGTACATGTTTATTCATGTTGTGTGTTTAGGGATTTTCGTTGTGCGGTTTTCCTTTATGATTGAGTTTCATGTTCAATGTAAAATGTAAATGGATTATGTGATATGAAACTTTGTGTTAGTAAAGGTACGTACTATAAAGTGGTACGTTTACCTCATTTGATTTTTATTGGTATTTTTATTAGTATCTATATCTAGACCGATCCGAAGCTGTGGATTTCCTAGTAGGTTTACCGGGGCTCCGGCTCGAAAAGCAGGAGTAGGAACGGAGTAGTTTTTAGTCAGTAAGAGTTTGACACTCCCTCTCGCCTCGCCCAAGGCGGAAGAAGTCATTGGATGATTTTCCCCTTTATAAAACAGACTTTGAAATGTTATTTAAGATAATATATTTTCAATCCAACGATATGAATCCTTTAAACTTATACAAAGTAGAATTGAAGTGACAACACTTCAAAAAACATAACAGTCATGAAGTTATTTTTGCAAAAAAAATAGATCTTATTAAATCGATGAAAAAAGTCCCCTAAAAAAAAGGTAACGGGCACACCGGGAGCAAACACAAGTAATCCAATTGTTTCAAACGACCAATCGGCAATACGAGACATGGGAAAAAATGTAAATTCGTTAGAACTAGCAATCAGTCGGTCGGTAGTTTGTGGCTGCCATTTGCATATTGCATTATGCATCGGTGCATCGCAACGTCGTGGATTGATGCTCGCACTTCATGTTGAGAGGTGAACAATGACAGTGTATTTGTTTTGCGTCTTTGGTTGGAATGTGTCTGATTGTGGGTTTGGGCTGTAAATGAATATATTGTATGTAGTATTGTGTAAGGGGCTATGGATATTTTATATGTAGTATAACACTCATATTAAATGTGAAAGCTTGTTTGTTTGGATGTTTGTCTGTCACGCTGTCGCTGATTTGAGTGACTACTACTATAGACCTCTTTTTGTGCTAGTCTTATGATATAGTTTTTTACAGGTAGGACAGTAATAACTGAAAAGGCTGACTACATAGTAAAAACAGTAATTTCATCAGTAATGTCATGAGTCAATGAACTAATTTGGACATGGAAATTTCCAACGCATTCACTTCTAATACCACCTTCCACCTACACATTGCATTCTAGAAGCATATAATATTATAATCACATCCCCAAGCAACATGTCACGCGCACAATACATAATCACACATAATCACCGAACCCGTGCTCCTCATCCAATTAGCCGTCGCCTAATCCTGACAGAGCGGCAACGTGCAACGCCATCTAGCGACGCAATTACACATTATATTTACACACACATATTTGTGCAGCTGCCTTCGTTGATTCATTGTAAACAAGCTGCAATTTGCATATCTCCCTGTGTGCCACTGTCTTTAGAGAATATTATTTTAGTTAATTAGTAGTTTCGAGACGGATGTTGCTTTTGGAATGCGCAAAATTAACTTTAGATGATAAATTTTATTATTTATAGTTCGTGGATCTAGATGCTTTTACAGACAATACGATTGATATTATGGAAGGTAGACAGTATCGTGCCTCAGAATCGACGATTTAGATAATCATTCTTATAGTTTTTTTCTTTTCTTCTCCTCAAATAATATCTTCTGATTTATGTCACAAAACAGTCGTTTATGTCCCTGGGTCGCGCCGAACTTCAGTGTTTTCATGGTAGTATCTACTGTAGATCCTGACTTACAGGAGTTGCAGTGGTATGGGAGATAATAGCGGGCTTGTCCCATAAAAAAGTCATTCTTATAGTGTAAAAATCCAGACCTAAAAATGTCAATAATAAATACTCAAAGCCGGAAATCAAACCCCAAGCCACTACCCAGGACTTACACACCAGTGATTGCGGGCATTTCACCAAAGAGACAGTCGATAAGGTAAATAGTCTAACTAACCTGTCACACACATGACAATGTTAATCTAAGTTCAACGTATTCAAAGCAAATATCACCCAAAACTTAGATTACTCCAAGTAATCACTAAGTTACCTTCCTGGACCCTTTATATACAAGTTAGTTCTACAACAACCCATTATAACGGTACAATAATACTAAAACTAAATTTCGTTTCACTACATAGTATAAAACAAAGTCGCTTTTTCTGTCCCTATGCCCCTTTGTAATCTTAATTAAAACTACGCGGAACGGATTTTAATGCGGCTTTTTTAATAGATAGAGTGATTCAAGGCTTATATGTATAATATATCACCATTGCACCCATGCGAAGATGGGGCGAGTCCCTAGTTATGTTCTATTTTTATAATAACTATCGTGAGAGATACTAAATTAACTAAAAATCATTGTTTACTCACGGACACTACAATCGCGTGTGCGCACGCCGCTCGTGATGGAGACGCCCTCTGTGACTCGAAACTAGTAGAGCTTTTCCCTATTAATTTACAAAAGAAAAAAGCCCAGTAATACAAATTAATTAATAGTTTAAAAAAAAACAACTACAAATCATAATAAATCGAGATAGTAGTCAGAACGCATCCTGAAAATAATATCAACCTTGTAGATATTCGACCAGACTATACAAGGCATTGGTCAACCAAAGTTGTGGTTTTAGAAAACTAACTCAAATTCTTAAAAACCAAAACTCATTTGTCTTTATTTAGGTATAATCTCATTCATTTTATTAATATCAAGCTATTATAGCAAATTACATTAAGTTTTATTCAAGACCAATGTAACAATTAAAAACTGCATAAATTAAAAATTAATCACCAGTCACACAATCAGTTCCTTAATACCCACCATATTCTATTAGAGACTAACATTGTTTACAAAACATAACCTCTAAAACACTAAAACAAAACAAACACACAAAAAATGTCTTCTAGTTCCAAACCGCAAACTTTTAAATAACGACAAGTTCCTAACAAAATAACATAACAAATTAAGTTTCCTTTCCAAAAAAACTATTTAGAAATTGACATAGAAAAAAATAAACACTCGAAAGATTATAAAGCATGTAACACACATGGTACTTACCACGAAAGAATCTAAACAACGGTCAACGGAATTTAGTATCGGAACACGTGTGGCGATGACGTCACCGCCACGCGTGGCGCGTGCGTGGCGGCTGTGAAGTCACGCGGTACTGAGGCTGGATCGGTCACCGCCCGCCCTCTATCGAACTATCTTATGGCTAGTTAGTTATTTTTTAATTGCAGTCTGTCATTAAAGTCGTGTATTCATTTGCTATTTTATGTTAATTATGGTTTTTTGTGGTGTTGCTGTGATCAGTGTGTGTTTTTCAGCGGTGCATTCTAACTAGCAATGGTTTTGGAATACATTAAAAAATAACTTTAATTTGCAAATGCTAATCAGCAGTGGTAAGTAATCATTTCCTGCCCTCTCAGTTGCTTAGTGATAGACGATAGACGACCATCCATATATATAAACATAAATTTTTGTTCGTTAGTCTCGCTAAACCTCGAGAACGGCTGGACCGATTTAGCTAATTTTGGCATTTAATTATTTGTGGAAGTCCAAGGGAGATTTAAATGTTTAAGGCGGTACAAAGTTTGGCAGGTTAGCTAGTTTGCAATAGAGTGAGCTCTGGTTCGAGTCAAATTGTTAAGTTTTAGACACTATTTACGGCTAAAAACTGAGTATCATATAAGACTCAAAGCTTAATAATTATGTCTCTGATTTTCAAAACTGCCCAAAAGCCTTCTGAAGAGCACCGTATTCAGAAGTACGATTTATATGCAAAGCGTTATTAAAATGATTTAGACTATCTACCAACTACTAAACAATGCCCTCAGGTAAATCAATAACTAGATTCCAATCTTTTCCCAGACAACTTTTTCTACCTGAATCTATAAAGGGCGGTATCTGACGGCATTCGAGCGCATCGAATTAGATGCATTGCCTTGGGGAGGTGATAATATTGTCAATTACTTTTTTAGACCCTAGTATAGCACCTAGATTAAATTATATTTTCATGTGATAGTTTCAGGTGCAGTGTTTTGCGTAGATTTTATTTAGCACTTGACTACCGATTGACTGTCTGACTACTACTAAGTATTTGAATCCCGATAGAAAATAAACTGTGTCTAACGTGTATCCACATTCCGGCACACCACTATCCAATTAGGATTGTATTTTGATCTTTGTTACATCTGTGATACAACAGATTAATTTATTGTTAACATCAACCAATAACCAATCCCTAGACTTCATAGAGACATCAATGAGTAGTTGGGTTTCCTTTTTTAGGTAGAGTCAATATAAATATTATTAGAAACAATTTTTTTATTTGACTGTATTGTTAACGTGCATTTTTTACGTTAAAAATGAATCCTCTAAATTACAAGTGCAAATGGATGTGACTACAACCCCATCATGATACTTCTCGAAACAGTACAAACAGTAGTTCAAGTTTGCTTTATGTTGAACGAAAACTAAAACACTCTGATTGGTCGCCGCGATTAAGCCAACCAATCGGAGCGCTTTCGTTCAACGTAAAGCAAACTCGTACTAAGTGTACAGTTTTAAGTAGTAAAGACTCGCCCCTTCAATTACACACAAAACATACACTTTGTAACACTCCAACTTTACTAAACTAAACTCCTAAAAATACAAAGTCACATCCACAAATTACACCATATAAAGTACACAGTTACCCACTATAAACCTTTTTCCTACATATTATTACGCTATAAAAAACTTACTCCATTACAAACTACCTAGTAAATGCTATAAAACGCTCCCACAAAATGTCCACATGAAATTTTGAAGTACAATTATAATTTCTGTCTGGTGTAGACTATTAGGTGGCAACTAAAGTGCCTAGTCACGTGGTCTCGATAAATTACAATAAAAATTACCAGCGAAACGTGAAGATAGTAGGAACCGAAGCGAGAAGGAAATGTTAAGGTGTTGCCACGTTTTTTGTTAGGGAGTTCCGTATGCATTGGTCTTTTTGTTCGATAGTTCTACGTGAGTTGCTTGAGTACTTTAAATGTGGCTGGGCGATGTTGTAGAGACTTTTAGGTATGAGTACTCTATATTAAAACCGGATTAAGTTGAAATGTTACGTAACAGCAGATTAACTAAGCCGTTAGTAGTAGTTTGACGTTGAGACTTGGACGTAGTTTCATGATTGTAAAAAGTGGGAAAAGGTACAAAGGACTCATACTGTTCACCCACAAAAGATCTTACAAATACAAACTTCTACATCGACAAATAAATAAACAAATTACACCAATAAAGTCCCCATATACACCGACGGAACCCAAAAAATTAACAGGTGAACGCGACTGTAATGAGGAAAGTTTGGGAATACCGAAGGATTGCCAATTTAGATATTCAAATCGTGTTCGGTTCATTTTGTGGATATTTTGTGTACATTTACTTTGGGGATGTTTTTCTAAACAGGTGAGATTGGGGGTGGGGGGAGTATTGAGGAACTTTTCCCACTTTTTTTCCATGTACCAAAGTTTTTTGTATGGAGAGAATTATCGGGGAGATTAATGGGCTCCTTTCAGGTGTACGGAGTACGTAGTTATCGTGATATTGAAAAGAAAAAGGTGGGGAATTTATGTTTGTGCGTACGTTATTTTGGTATCAGATTGTAGTTTAAATTAACCTAGTGGGTTTACTGGAGTTTCGGCTCAAAGAGCAGGACTAGGAACGGGGTGGTGTTTAGTCAGTATGAGTCTGACACTCCCTCGGCGGGAGAAGTAATTGGAAGATTTTCCTCCATTAAAAAAACTTGTATTATAATTAATCCGTGCAATTGGATGGAATGAGAAAGAATATAACTCTATCACCATACAGATGTTTTTATTTCGAGTCTTAAATCGACAAATTGTTAATGAGGAAATATTCTCAAACTACAATTAGTACAACCACAGTAAGGTTTTTAATTTAACTTTATCATTCATGAACACAACACCCATCTCACAAACACAACACACAAGCACAAATATCACCTTCCAAAAACAATGTTCAACACATTTCAATAAAACTCGAAATAGTACATTAGAGACTTACTAATTTGATTTCCACCATGAATACTGTGAGGATCTCAATTTAACTAGGAGTTGTGACACGAGTTGTCGTCAGTAGTACGAAATTGCTGTGAACTCAAACGTTTCGCGAGAGAGTTAGCCTGTCACAAAAACTTAGCCGTTCTACTTGGTACAGCCAACAGAAGGCGGTATTCTTAAAGCAGTCGATATTTTAAGACTTTTATAAAATAAAATTAAAGATAAATATTATTTATAATACAAATAAATTTCATTAAAATTAAGTCTGGATAAACTTCGGAGCTACAGACTGCTTAGCGGGTTAAGTAGAGTTAATAAGAGTAGAAACGGGGTGGTTTTCAGTCAGCAAGAGTCGGACACTCCCTCTTACCTCGCCCAAGGCAGGATAAATGGATGATTTCCCCCACCATTATAAAAAGAAGTCTAGATAAACTTATTTAGATACTATATTCACAATGAAAACTCCGTAGATATATTTTGACTAAATATAAAGTACGAGAATTCTTTTCATAATTTATGTATGCCAAGTTCTACCCAAAACACGTTCCAGCGGCACCTAAAAAAATATTCACCTGTTTATACAAATGTGGAGTATTCTTATAACTCAATTTTGCACCTTTTGCTACAGTATTTTTACATACCCTTTCTGCAAGTAAAAAAACATTTGTGTAGACTTTTGGTAGACATATTTTGGGTCTATATTGGATTAAGACGTGTTTTTGAGCCTAGAAATGTATACTTATTTTATATATTAAGCCTTTTACTGTCAGTAAAAAACTATTAATGGTTATTCTTTCCCTAGCGTCGGTCAGCGTTATCCGACATGGCCTCTAATGTGTTAAGTGTGGGAGAGCCATGCTTTGGTACGAATGGGCCAGCTAGACCGGAGTGATACCACCGTCGAGCAGAAAAACGACGTGAAACAACGCTTACGTTGTGTTTCGTTGTGTGAATGAGGTTACTGGAGGCCTAATTACTCCTCTTCCCAATCTTCCTAATCCCCAATTTCCCAACAACCCTTAAATTCCTAACCCCCAAACAGGCCGGCAACGCACTTGTAACGCCTCTGGTGTTTCAGTTTTTTATGGGCGGCGGCGATTGCTTACCATCAGGTGATCCGTATACTCGTTTACTGGCTTATACAATAAAAAAATAGAAGAATTGCGGTGCTGAACTATAAGGTTCTATTTATCCTTCTGAAAAAGGTAATATATTTTCTTTCTTCCAGACCATTCGACAGTCTCCGTGGCTCACAGAATCGCCCCTCTTCATACAAATCTAATGCAACAAACTGAGATCTTCCCGCTGTCTATTAGCTGAATGAATGTGACGTTAATTTTTACCAACACACAGAAACACTTTCTTACATTTTATTTTGAGTATAGATGCAGGTTAACCTATACCTTTCTGTAGAAATACTTACAATAGAAACTCAACTCTATCATTTTGTTTTAAGGTTGATTATTCGTTGAGAAAGTTTGCTATATTCGGATAGTTTGTTCTGCTGTCTGTCTGTACATTGTCACGTATAAGGTCAGCAAAATGTTGTCAGAAAATTGTGCTTAGTTTGTAAGTTTGTGTGGTTTCTAGAAATATGTTTGTTCGCAGCTAGATGAGTGTTACTTTGTAAGAAGATGGACTATTATTTAACCAATTTCTTTCAAATAAAATTTAACAATATTTTTATATGTAGATAGATATCGCTTAACAATATACAACTTAATTATCACCAATTATGTTCTGAATCCCGTGTAAAAAGTGTGGGAGAGCCGTGCTTCGGCACGAATGGGCCGGCTCGACCGGAATGATACCACGGCCACACAGAAAATCGACGTGAAATAACGGGTGGTTTTCCGAAAAAAATCACAAAATGTTAACGGCGTCATTATCCTCAACCAAAAGTTAACAATTCTGCCGATTGAAACTCAAAATTTGGTTTCAATAAATTACGCTGTGACACTGCTCTTAACCAATCCAATAAAAATAAGGATGATAATAAGCTAACACGGTTAATTTAATAACGCAGGAGATTAATGATTTTTGTTAAATAAAAGTTAAAGTTTTTGAAAAATCACCCGCTTGCATTGCGTTTTGTGCCGTGAGTAAGGTTACCGGAGGCCTTATTACCTGCCTTCCCAATCCCCGATTCCAAAAATTCTGAAAAGGCCGGCAATTAACTTGTAACGCCTCTGGTTTTTCGAGTGACAATGGGCGGTGAGAAGCGAACCAGAGACCCTTGCTCTACAATCACACTTACCACCATACATAAATGAGGCAGTCTAATAAAGAGATTGGAGAGATTAAGGTAAGTTAATGTATTGGCATCTTCTTCTTTTAGAATTTAAAGTTACCCTATTTATTTTTGGCAACTAGCTAGGTTTTGTTTTTAATTTCATAACGAAACATATGGCGTGGCCTTCCTGCTGTAAAATTGGCAGTGAAACCTTGCTTTGTTAAAGTTCCGTTTGAAGGTGACTACAATATTGTTTAAATAAGTATTTTTTTAATAAATAATATAATAGACTTACGTTTTTTAGTAAGGTCAGTGGCATGAAGAACAGAAAAGTGCAGCAATCTACTTACAATCTAAGATACATACACCCAAATTACATTTTTTTATGACTGTACCGCATTATGTTGTTGTTGTTGCATGTTTCATGGCTGGACCGATTTTGACAGGACTATTATTTGCAGATAGCTGATGTACTAAGGAGTAGAATAGGTAGCTTATGGAAGCATAATAAATAAAAGTAGTTTTATTTAACTTAAATAAAAATAAAAAATATTTTTTTACTGTGAAGTCATTATTCTACGCGGATGAAGTCATGGAGCTATGTAATATGCCGAGAGACTAAATATCTACAAACTGTTTAAAAACTTAGCGTAACTAAATCCAAACCTAAACCAGTCTCAGTTCAAAAAAGATATTTAAAAAAGTAATTACTACGGTCATGTTATTCAGAACGTTTACACAAAATTCACTAAAGCCCCTAATAAATAAAACAAGGGCTTAATATTTACCGTCTCAAGTAAATAATACAAGACTACCAGTATTAGAACAATGATGATTAAGATGTTTTAATTACAGTATATTTTTTGTCCGTTCATTAAGTTTTAACGAACGCTGCTATGAAATACTATACCTATTAAAATTGAGGTACAATCTACCCTATGTACATTGTTATTTAGTTGGATTTTGATCGTTGTTACTTTTTTGAGTATTTCGTTTTAGATTTTTTTTTTTATTTAGTTGAAAGGCGTTTGGCTGCTATGTCGCCTGGTGGTAGGCGCTGATGTGGTCGACGATGGAGCACGCCCACCTATGTTCAACCTGTTCTCTCGGGAATTGAAGACACCTAAGTATTTTTCAGGAAACACAGACTCCAGTAAGAAGTTTCGTCGCTTAGAGGTTTGTACAAGGAAACTCGAAGTAAAGGGTGAGCTTATTGTCATATATAGGGCATAATTACAAACTACTACGATTTTTTCGAAAACCCAAAAAAAGTAGTCTAGTAATTCTTTGCCCGACCCGGGAATCGAATGCGAGACCCCTTGCCCGACAGTCGCGCTTGAGTACACTCGACCATCGAGGCTGTCTCTCTTATCGTATCGAGAGAATATTATGCAAAGATTCATTTACCACCTTTTTTAGGGGGAAAAAACCCCTTTATTATTAATTCACCAAAACAAAAATAAATTCACACATCATTAAAACCGTGCACTTGACTCACCATTGGAGTACGTACTAAATCACGGTTAGCAGAAAGTGGTTCAGTTATAACATAATCGGGCCTGACGACGCCTCGCTATAAACAACAATACCTTGGTTCGGCGTAAATTTTCATTTGTACCACTGCACGCTGGGCTCACTATATCATAATATAGCCATTGAACTGTAAAATATTTCCAAAGCACACGTGAATTACTGGGCATTCTGTAAAAGTGTTGTATTTCATCGCCTCGCGTTATTTATTGGGAAAGTTTGTGTTGCATGTGTTGGGGCGAGATGCTTTTGTTTTGTGTTCGGTTGGGGTGATGTTTAATAATGTGAAGTTATGTGGTTTATAGTGTATTTAGGTTTTTGGATTCATTAATTTAGATGGGTTATTTATGTCAGATTAAGTCAGGGAAGAAAAAGACATCCGGACGTAAACATAACATCCGCTCTTCACCATTTAAGTTATAGGAGATAGGTTAGACTTTTTTTTTAAACTTTGCCCCACTCTAGGATTTTCTCTTATATCCAGGGCGCATTTACAAACAAGTACATCACATACTCATGACACCCAGACCCCAAACAACAACGTGTGAATCGCACAAATCGTTGTTCCGTGTGCGAAAATCGAACCCGCTACACGTTGCGCGATAGCCGGTCGCCTAGCCACCGCGCCAAGCTTGCAGTTGCCATTAGTCACAATACAATTTTAAGTCTCATTTAAATTAAAAGCCTAATCGATTCACATATACCTTATAGCTAAGCAACAATCTTCATTCCATCCCATTCTATTATTACAAGATAGGTAGGTAACCAGCATCAATTCATCCGATCTCCTCAATTTAAGAGAACCAATAAATTCTTATCAGCCAGTATTCCTAAAGCTATAGATTACTGAGGAGGTAATCGATTAAAACCTCTTTTATCGTCCCACTCGTAAAACGTCAAAGTCCACATGGTAACGTGGAAATATTTATAGCTGTTCGATACTACTTCAGGACTTGGGACGAAAAAATGGTGGAATATTGGTACAAGAAAAAATTTAGATAATAATTCGGTCTTTCTGAATATTATGGGAATAAGATAATCTACGAATCATTTACTGCAAACAATAACCGATCTTAATCCAAAATTTCTAGATTGATCTTCATTTTTGAAAGTAACTATAGAAATATTTTCAATTGAGATCGCACGGTTGGCGCGGTGGCTGGGCAACTGGCTGCTGGGCAACGTGTAGCGGATTGGATTCCCGTACGGATGTGACAATTGTATTTGTATGATCCACATAAAAAAACTTTAAAAAAAACTTTTTACCAGCTATGTCCCTAAAGGATATAGTTAAAAGACAATTAATAAAAAATCTATAAATTACTTAACCTAATACAAAAATATATCTCTGTAAGGGAGGAGCCCTTAACCATATATTACTATTCCTTATAACCCATGGTCAATATCCATATTTTTGACCCTACCGTCAATTGTGGACGATCCCAGGCCGAACATAACTTACATTATGGGACCTTGATTCCCATGGTGGGTCAAATAATATGATATTTTTTACGTATATGCTGACACATGAGGTCAAAACCTACCGTATTTTTCTAACGCTAGAATTACTGATAAAACTGATATTCCAAGTTTAACATTGGGGTAATAAAATTTATCATAGAAATAGTAATTTACTACCATTACAAAGTTTATTTTTTGTTATAATGGAGAAAACTATTTATATTTATTTATTTACTGACTAAAAACGAACCTGTAACTACTCCTGCTTTTTGAGCCGGAGCCCCATCAACCCGTTATGTCTTCCGTATCGGTCATCAGCCCTACTAGACAGACACTTTCTATTACCGAGTCTATGGTGTAACTTTTTGTTTAGAAATAGATACCCTACATATATGTATAGTATACAGTGTATACCCAGATAAGCCCCGAATCATGGGCCTTACAAAATAACAATTGTTATTGTTAAGTAAAATAATGATAAAATACTTATCAATTAGAATATAACAACATAATTATTGTAAACTAAACTAAACCTAACCATACAACAAAATAAAGTCTAATTCCATTTAACTGATAAACGCTAATTTATATTTTATTTTTACAACGACATTACGCACATACGCCGCCATGACAGTTGCGAGTTTTATTTTATTCCAGGTATAATTTTTATTGGACATTTCCCTTGCGTAATTCGGGACTGTAAATTGACCTCACTCCGCTTCGAATTACTTGAAGCGGAACATGTCTTCGACATAAATTTGGTAATTCGCAAACTGTATACGGGGAACAAACAATTTTATTAGCTTAGATAGCACAAATATACAATGGGTAGGGAAGTTAGAAGGCCCATTTGTATATTTTATAAGTACAAGTAACGCTGTACCGATTTTTAAGCAACTGTAAATGTCGAGTCTAAAAACAACATTACATTGGATTCGTATAGCTTAAAATAGCACCATAACTATATAAACATAATTTATCTGTAAATTACGTTTTTCTTGAACACACACCACATCACACCAACAGCCTATAAATGGCCACTGCTGACCAAAGGCCTCTTCTAACACAAAGATGGTTTGAGCATTAATCACCACGCTTGCTCAATGCGGGTTGGCAATTTAAGACGTATAATTAGAAATCATAAGACCAGGTTGCTTCACGATGTTTTCTTTCACCGTGCGTCGGTTGTGTTTAAATAATCTTAGAAAGTACATATGTATAACTCGGAAAAAGTCACATTGGTACTTGCTGTTAGTACCCACACCATTATGCATGAGAAGCGGGCGTCATAAACCTCCTTGCAAACACGACAATATTAATCAAAATAATCCTTCTGTCGAATCCCTGCACACTACACATATAAGTAAGGCGTTGTAAAATAAGGGGGCTGTTGTCGGCTCGCAAGTAGCTTTTTACAACCAATAACAGTGTTAATAACTTTGTCAGTAAAATCGTTTTATACCAACCTTACAATTCTACGTACGGGTGATTTTGATGGGAATCAGTCCAGTACTTGTTTGGCAAAGGTTTTATTTGTAAACGTTATCTATTGGCGTATAAGGCAGGCAAATAGGGCCGTAAAATGGACTAGCTTTGAGGTAATGATGGTGGGGTTATTTTTCATGGGATTTTTTATGTGTAATGTTTTTTGAGATATTTTTGTTTAAATAAACTTTGGTTGAGTTGTTGCCAGCATGAATTACTAGTTTAGGTCAGCTCGCCGCCCGACCTGAAACAGACCTGTGCGTACGGCACGTCGCTTTTGACGCGTTACTCAAAGTGCCATCAGACCACCACTGGGTCTGAACGGGTCCAGTAGGACTAATGCCTATCTGGAACTGCGGATTGCCTAGTGGGTTACCAAGGCTGGAAAAGCAGGAGTGTCAACGGGGTGATTTTAATCATGAAGAGTCTGACACTCCCTCTCGTCTTACTCAAGGCGAGAGAAGAAGAAAAAGAAAATTAAACTAAATAAAACCGTTTAAAAAGTATGCAAATTAAGCCTAACTATTTCCACATCTGTTTAAACTTTAATTTTACCTCAAATAGTGTTTCCCATAACCTTCCTATACGGCTTACTATACTCATGGGAACCTACCGTCCTTTATTAATCCAGCCCCTAATTTATCATGGTACATTTCTAACAGAATTACTAGTTTAACTTGCCTTGTATAATTGGGTGAGTTATTACTGCTAGGTTGTGTTATGAAACTTTATTTGGGGATATTAAGGAAAAATGTTAATATTTGTGTATGTAATATTACGGCTATATTATTAGGAAGAGATGTAATTGGCAAGACAATTAGAGTAATGGTGCTTTTCCACCAGATTTGTCCTATGCTACGTTGCTGTGGATGCGTTTGGCTTCCACCAATTATATCCATTGGTACACGTAGCTTAGCACTGGTGGAAACGGACTCAGCTAAGCTATGATTTTTATATGGAAAGATGCGTGCTATTGATGGCTTTCTTACTATGAATACATCGCATACTCAAGCTGCGCATCTTCCATGCACAGATACATAGTGTAAACGTGTCGGACTGTTACTGACCAAAAACTACCACGTTTCTCCAACTGCTATTCGAGCCAGAACCCCGGTAAACTCGTTAGGTAGTCAGCAGCTCCAGGTCACGTGCTGTGAGGTACGTTGATGACTCAATATTTTCAAAAAAATATTCTCGATAAAAATACCTTATCAAAAACATCCCAGCTCAGACATCCTAACCGCAAATTCCTCACAATTTACTAACAAAAGTAGCTGAATCGATGCATTAAAGGCTACAAAACTACGAAAGGAAATAGCGTTCAAAACTTTGATCAGCGGCCAAATGTAATCCCTACCTGAAAGGTCGCGAATACATGGATCTTGGCACGAATTCTTAAACTGTCCGGAGCTATGTTAAAATGAATACCTAGACTGTTAACGTGGGAACTAGAAGGAATATCATGAGGAAATTCTGTGTATTTTCATTTTCATACTTGTTGGAAGAATATGTTTGAGGTGGTTGGTGACAACGTATTCTACTCTGTTGGTGACAACAGAGTAGAATACGTTTCATCAGCTCTGCTCTTCATGTTGGTGTAATTTAGATCACATACATTTGACAGTCAGTCAGTCTCATGAGCTTGAAGCATATACAGTTGGATCTCCAATCCATCTATCAAGCATGTAGATAGACAAGCCTCCTACGTACACGATATGGAATGTCGTGGTAGCCCGGAAATTTAAAACACCCGCTTCTCCGGTGAAGAAAAAAATCCTGTGGAAACGGTGAAGGAAAACCTGTGGAAACCTAGGCTTATAATTTCGAATTATAAATTTGAAATCGCCAACTCGCATTGAGCAAGCGTGGTAATGTGATTAATGCTCAAACCATCCATTTACAGGCTGATGATGTGATGTGACGTAGAGGATGCTCATCAAATAAATGTATTTAATTAAAGAAAACTATAATATTCAAAGTATTACAATTAGAACAACAAACTTCTGCCTACATCATAGTGTATGGCTTCACGCTTCACATCTCGAGTTGGGACAGGTAGGCGCAGCGGAATTACTTAACGACAGTTAACTGAAGTTGCTCACTGCATTGTACCATAATTACACAGTTGTTAAGCTAAGTAGCAACTAACATAAGTATGTCTGACTGTCTGTCTGTCTTGTACTTGAGAGTTACGTGATGCAAGTTAAGCTTGTGTCTCGTTGACAGTAAAGTACTAAAAATCTGTTATTTCAATAATTTCTAGTCCTATTCTACTAACTGAACACTAATAACAATAGGTAGGTTTTTACCAGAAAGTTATGAAGCAATAAGATTAGATTGGATAAGATTAGTTCCAAATTATAAAAGATACAATACATACATTTTGCGATTAAAAAAATTTAATCATTAATCTAATACAAACCTTGGGTATGGCGCGTCGCTTTTCGAGCGCGCCACAAAGAGTTATCAGACCACCACAGATGGGACCTAGTAGGCCTGATCCGGAGCTGCGGACTACCTACCGGGTGTACCGGGGCTCCGACTCGAAAAGCAGGAGTAGGAACAGAGTGGTTTTTTAGTCAGTAAAAGTCTAACACTCCCTCTCGCCTCGCCCAAGGCGGGAGAAGTCATTGGTTGATTTTGCCCACTCAAAAAAGCACTATTCAAAATAAGAAACTAGAATTAGATTCCATACGTCGTTTTTGCTAGATGGTAGGTTTATGAACATAAATAAACTACTTATTCATTTTTCATTCATTAAAATAAAATATTTTATTTTTGGGTGGAAAAGCCACCATCGCCTTACAAATTAAACGAGAATTTTCTCGCAAAGAAAAAATACTTCTCATTAGCAATGGCTATCACGTAGAGATATCTGAGAAAACTTTAATTAAATATAGTCGTTAAAAATATTTATAAGGGGAGGCAACACTCGCATTTTTATGAGTTTTTTTTTTAAAGATACGTTGGATAATAAGGTGAGCCCGATAAATATGGCTGCTGTTGGCAATTAAGAGTCCCTACGTGTTTTTATGAAACGAAAAACAAAGTTGCTTGAGTTTTCTTTTAATTATCGTCGGAGTAAAACGGGATCTTTCATATATTATATGTAGGTATATTTTACCACATCAGTTATAGTGCGCGCCGAACTAGTTAGCCGATAGCGTTAAACTTCTAAAAGTTCATTATTTGTCTATTATCAATTCAATATTTGAACAATTATATGTTGCTTTGGAATAGCTTTTTATTTTGAGTGTCGTTTTCTTCTTATTTGATTTTTCTGATTGCACCGTAAGAAATGGAGCCTTTAGAAAGTTATATCTGAGCTACAAGAACCAAATCTAAAAGCAATGAGAACTCATAGATATGTAAACTAATATAAACTCCAAAAGCCTACTAAAATTTTCCTTCAAAGGCCCACCGAACCAACCAATACAAACCCAACCCAAACCGACCAATAATAATACAAATGGCGACACGATGAACATTAAACAGCTAATCCGGCGCTTATCTAACACAACCAGTATTTATCCGGACGTTGCAACACATCAGTCGTTGGTTGCTGCAACCATTACTGCAACCAGACAAGCGATTAATCCCCGTAACCATCTACATCGGTGACTGAACGAGTACCGATTGCACGGGACCAACTATTTATCGCTACGGCATAATGAGACCGAAGGGACATCAGCTATTAATGCGTTTAGGAAGTTGATTGGGTCTAGTTTTGCTTGTAGTGTCTAAATCATTACTTACTGAATTAGATTAGCTGCTTTGTTTGGTACATATAGTATAGTGTATAGTAGAGACTTAAACCCAGCAATCACGCACAAATATTTGTATTCGTTACTGAGTGTAAAGTTCCGTTACTTGTATTTTACGAAAAATGATAAATTCCAAAACTAAGTGTCTTACAAACTCATGTCTAAATATCGGTCGATAATATCGCATGCGTTATTGCTATTATTAATATCTGTTTTCAGTACATTTTGTATTAGGACGGACGATGCGTTTCTCCGTCCTGCAATATTCCGATATGAGTGTTCTAGATTGTTTTGTAGCAGGGCGCAAACGACCGTATACACACCTGCGATAATAACTGTGTTCTTGTAAGAAATATCGGACGATTAAAACGCAGCTGTGTGCTAAGAATCGGGACGCACTATCTCAATAATGCGATATTATCGACCGATAATAACGCGCCTGTATGGGGGAGCCTTAAAACAACTGATTCTTTAAAAACCAGCTGAGACTTTCTTACAAAATTAATATCCATCCATGTTCAACAGCTAAGTGGTCATCATCCAAAGGCTGCCAATAAAGAATCTCTGTAGCCAGCAACAGTTGCGCAACTGGTTCTACAACAGAGACAATGGCTGTATAAATTACGTTGCATGAAAACATTCGCGATTCCGATTTGGTTGTGCCAGGAAAGTTAGTTGATATACGGGAATTGATTGTGGGCGGTGCTGTTATTGGTTTCCACATACTCTCAAATTAAAAGACTAATAACAAAGGAAAAGGCAAAGGGAAAGTAATATTAGGTTTTTTTATGTTTTATTAGATACAGTTATGTTGCATATGATCGATTTTGAACTTCTTCCTAATAAATCTTCGTCTTCCTATTCTTTTTCTTTCTTTCCTCAAAGAAGGAATTCGATTAAGATACACACAAAACCTTTTTCTAGTCTTTTACTGCCAATAGAAAACTGTTAAAGGCAAATCCTCCGCTAACGTCGGTCACCGGTAACCACCACGGCGTTCAATGTGTTAAAGTTACGTTAATAAACTCACTTATAAATGGTAATTGAGAACAGGTTAGGATAACTATCAAATAATTTTAAAAGACAGTATAAATGAAACCATACCGCAAAACGCAAAGGTTTCTCCCACAATTATCATCCGTATACACTGAAAAGTTTGGCTCTAGTTGGAACCACGGCGCGGCCGGTAAAAAGTGGTCTGTAATTAAATCGAGCCGCGCCAAGAAACTGTCAATATCTCTGCAATGTTCCCTGTAGGCTCATAACTGAGTTGGCAGGTTACTCCCACCCATTGTTTTGTGTTACTGATATTGTGAAAGAAGGTTGCATTTAATATTTTTTTTTGTGTTGTGGAACTTTTTTGGTTCTTGGTTTGGTATCTCGTTGGTCGTCGTATCTTGTCTGTCGGGTTTCGGTTAGGCAAAGTATTACTGGCTATGTTCGATATTAGAAAAAAATCTCAATAAACACAGGGAGTCTTAAATTGTAGAACGTATTTTATTTTGCTGATATCTACGGTCTGTTTTGAAAATCTGCATTTGAAAACTAAGGTCCTCGCTCAAAATCAACTGACTCCTCGAAGAGTTACCAAAGAAATGGTAATTTCTTTAGATATGCTAATTTCACACATCACATGAACAGCCTATAAGCGGCCACCGCTGACCAAATGTCTCTTCTCGCACGGAAAAGGTTTAACCATTAATCTGGTGATTGTAACCACGCTTGCTCAATGCGGGTTGGCGATTTCAAACTTATAATTAGAAATTTTAAGCCCAGGTTTCCTCACAATGTTTTCCTTCACCGTTTATCAGTGGTGTATAAATAATCCCACCCAAAACATAAATGTGAAAGGCTGCCAAGTTCGATAATATTGGAATGCTTCGCCTATAAAAGAAGTGAGATCTAAATAAGTACCAAGTTCCATACACAGACCTCAGTTAAAAATGATATAACAAGTTGGCAAGTTTTCACACACTTTGTTATAAACCTACTAAACGCAATGAGTCAAGTATATAATTTTCTATTAAAACTTGCCAAGTTATATCATTTTTAACTGAGGTCTGTGTATGGAACTTGGTACTTATTTAGATCTCACTTCTGTAGTAAAACAACAAGATAGCTTGACACAGACTGATTTATTTCGAGACACCCTCAACTTCACTAATATTAAATATGCTACATCTCCCTCCTTAACAATAACATTTTATGTAGGTTGAGCTTAGCATACAACCATAACCATAACCATACAACAAAATAAAAACATAAGTAGGTACAATAACAATGATGTGACATGAGTAAATAAGAGCTATAGTTAGTTGCAATACAATTTTAATTTAATCTGAATACTGCACGTTGTATATATATATATATATATACCTAATTACCTTATCGCTTTAACACTTAAAATGGGAATCTGTAATACTTACACGTTACACATAACTATTATCATATCCCTCATATTGTTTACAACCATCTTATAGCTAAATAAGAGGGTAACAATATCCACATTATCTACATAATAATTAATTACACACATGCTAAAATAATAGATGTACGATAATAGATATATTTTTCTTTCCACAAAGTAAATTGGTTTCAATTACATATAAGCAAGCACATAAAAACTACTCATCAACCTGATCAAGGCATTATTCAAGGAATTAATATTATAATAATAAGTAGGTAAATATAGGGGTTTAGGTACCTAATTCATAAATTTTAACTTTTCTTTAGCTACCCTTGCAGCTGCCCTTTCAGTTCGCTTATTTTGTATTCGACCAACTGATGATTTTGAAGATGCATCATCATATAGTTCAGGACAGGAATAGTAACATTCCGACTCGCCAGAAGAATGTTTTAATCCAGTATCTTCCTGGGTGACATCGTCCTCACAAGTCGTCTGTTGCGACGATGTAGCGGGAGACGGCCCAGGATCAGGAGAACTAACCCTCACTAGGTGCCTACGATTCCTACGCAGCACCCTGCCCGCACCATCGAGCACGAAGTACGAGCGAGGCTGGGCCGCGCGCCGCAGCACTCGCGCATACTCCCGGCGCGGCCCCTCCAGCGCCACAACGTTGTCACCTACTTTTAATTCAGGAAGCGGCCGGGCACGAGAGTCGTACCACGATTTGCTTCTAACTTGATTGCGTATCAAGTTGTTATAATCAGCTGTATTGTCCCTTTCTGGCAACAGTTTATTATGGTGACACGGAAGACGAGTATTTAACCTTCGGCCCATTAGCAATTGGGCAGGGCTCGCTATGCCATCTCGTGGCGTTGCTCTGTAATTAAGCAAGCTTAAATAGAAATCTTCATTCGAATGTACAGACTTGGATAACAAGCCCTTTATTGTTCGCACTGCACGCTCACTGCGTCCGTTTGACTGCGGATAATTAGGTGATGATGTTGAGTGCTTGAATCCCCAATTCTCAACAAAATTTCTAAACTCCTTAGACGAATAGGCAGGTCCATTGTCAGATATTAACTCCTGGGGTATGCCATGTCTGGCAAATTGATCCCTCATGGCTAATATCACCTGCTTTGAAGAAATACTTGTTAACGGCGAAACTTCCACGAAATTTGAAAAATAATCGACTAGTATCAAGAAATATTTCTTATTGACTTCAAAAATATCCGAGCCTATCTTTGCCCATGGTAACCCAGGTATGTGGTGTGTTATGATCGGCTCGCGCTGCGGCTGGGGTGCATGTAGCGAGCACACTCGACACGCACGCACCGCGCGCTCCACGTCACGTGACATCCCTGGCCAAAACATGACGTCACGCGCGCGCCGCTTGCACCTGTCAATACCGAGATGTCCCTCGTGCACGCGTTCTATCATCTCCGACCTGAGTGTTTTAGGAATAAATACCAAGTTATTCATTAACAACGTTCCATCAACATATTCCAAACACTCTCTGTAGCTCCAATGCGGGCGAGCAATTTCTTTCACATTGTACTTGTTAATAGGCCAGCCGTTCAAAACATAATTAATTAAAGTTTGACATTCTTCGTCTCGCTCAGTATGCATCCTTACAGTTTCAAGCCGCCCACTACTAAATCTTAGGTTCTGTATTAAGAAACATGTCTGTTCTTCAAGTTCCTCCGATACCTTATTATTTAATATATCAGGAAGCGGAGCCCTCGATAAAGTGTCGGCAACAAACATATATTTTCCCGGCGTATACTTTACCTGAAAATCATAACGCTGCACGCGAAGCATCATTCGCTGAAGTCTGGCTGGCACAGAATCAAGTGACTTTTTGAACAAAGCCTCCAAAGGTTTGTGATCGGTTTCAACGATTACATCATTTTTCCCAAAGATATATTGATGAAACCTTTCCAAAGCGAAAACTATTGCCAGCATCTCCTTTTCAATTTGAGCGTATCGTTGCTGCGTGTCCGTGAGCGTCATTGAGGCGAATTCGACAGGTCGGCCGGCCTGCAGCAGCACCGCGCCGAGAGCGCGCGGGCTCGCATCCACCGACAGCACGGCGGGTTCGCGCGGCTCGAACAGCGCCAGCACGGGCGCCGCACACAATGCGCGCTTCAACTCGCCTAACACGACCTCCTCGCACTCACCCCAACACCACTCACTATCTTTTTTCAACAAGTTACGCAACGGTGCAACCTTTTCCGAATAATGAGGAATAAATTTACTAACATAATTAACCATACCGAGGAAGCGTTCGAGTGATGAACGATCTGTTGGACTCGGCATATTAGTAATCGCCTTTAATTTGGTTTGGTCTATTTTCATACCATCAGTGCTAAATCTATGGCCCAAATAAGTAACCTCATTCACACAGAACTCGCACTTTTCTGGATTAAATTTAATACCTACCTCATTGGCTCTCTCCAGGAGGCTTCGAAGGCGCTCATCATGCTCCTCCTTAGTAGAACCCCAGACAATGACGTCATCAACGAATGAGTCCACGCCTTCCAGGTCTTCCAAGAACTGCCTAATTCGAGCATGAAACACCTCAGAAGCCGAATTTATGCCGTATGGCAAACGTAAATATTGGTACCGGCCGAATGGGGTCCCAAATGTACACAAGTCAGCACTCTTGTCATCCAGCTGTATCATCCAAAAGCCAGATTTTGCATCTAATTTACTAAAATACCGCGCACCTTTCAACTTGGTCGCTATTTCAGTCAATGTAGGCAAAGGATAATGTTGACGTCGTATTACTCGATTTAGTGGCCGCGGATCTAGACATATTCGAAAGCTACCATCTTTTTTCCTGCCATAACAATACCGTTAACCCAGGATGTAGGATGATGAACCTTTCGTATTACCCCTAACCTTTCCATGCGAGTCAACTCCTCTTTAAGTTGGTCTCTCACACCCAATGGAATTTTTCTGACCGGACATATGCAAGGGCTCGCATTACTCTCAATAGGAATAGTGTAAGTACCGGGTAATTTCCCTAGACCCCGGAATAAATTCTTATAATTGTCCAAGTTCAATGAAAACACTCTTTTTACAAGGCCTATTTGTTCAAGGGCATCTTTACCTAATATGCTCTGACAGTTTTGTTCCGATATAATAAACTTCAATTCATAAGTAACATTCTTATACATCCATTTGATTATACAAGACCCAATAATTGATAAGAAATTGCCGCAAAAAGATTTTGCACGAGTATGGTCTTTAATAACATTTGACATAGATAAACCTAATTTTATATAATCATTTTTTGATAAGACATTAAGATCCGAACCTGTGTCTAATTTGAAACGATGTTTGATGCCTGTATAGGATAAATAAAGAGTTTCATACCACTTCGAGGCTTCCGCTTGTACAATCGTATCCACATATTCCAATGATGATATGTAGTACAAGTCCTTCTCATCATCATCATCATCGTAATCCTCGTACAGTTCATAAACCTTTCTTGACTTACGCACTGGACACATTACCTTGAAATGGCCCTTGCCACCACAAATAAAACACTTCACTTTACGCGCCGCACAACGTTCACCGCTATCACAGTGTATCGAAGCACAGGCCGCACAGGCGCGCGCGCTGGTCCCGGCCGCCTCGCCTGGTCCGCTTGCGCCGCTGCGCATGTCAGCAAACGCGCCGCCACGCAAGCCGGCGCCCGCGCTGCCGCTGCTCCGGCCGCGACCGACAGCTCCGCGCCCACGCCGTGATTCCACACTCGAACTTGCGCCTCTGATACCACGGCGGCCATCTCGCCGTCCACCTTTCCAAATAGTGTCCACCGATGCACTTTTTAAGGCCTCCGTTTTAATACCTTCAATCTGCTTTTCACCGTCATTGGATATTTCATTTGCTTGACATATTTTTACCGCCTTCTCTAATGTCAATTCGTCTGTCCGCAGCAATCTATCGCGTACACTCGTGTCCTTGACCCCACACACGATCCGATCGCGCAACAAGCTATCCTCCAGTTGTTCAAATTCACAACGCTGACTTAACAGCTTCAAAGCAGTGACATATTCATCTATGCTCTCACCAATTTCTTGACATCTTGTGAAGAATTTAAATCTCACCATGGTAGTATTGGACTTTGTACCGAAATGGGCATTAAATTGTTCAACAATTTTTTCTAGTTTTTCTTTGTCTTCGTCCGCTGCAAATTTAAACGTTGTAAAGATGTCGTATCCCTCCGGTCCGATCAAATTTATCAATAAACTGGCTTGAACATCAGAAGCCTCCTTGTGAACTCCCGACGCTTTCAAAAACACGTGAAATTGACGTAACCATTTACGCCATGCGTCGGCCCGGTTGGCGGGCCCTCCTTCCAGGCTCAATTCCGCTGGTGGTCGCGCATGTTCCATTGTACTCGATGATTAATAGGTTTACACAACAAATACAGTCAATTTTAACAACTTTTAACCACCAAATACACGATTATTTAATTTATTTCACGCACCGCTGTCACCATGTAGTAAAACAACAAGATAGCTTGACACAGACTGATTTATTTCGAGACACCCTCAACTTCACTAATATTAAATATGCTACAACTTCTTTTATAGGCGAAGCATTCCAATATTATCGAACTTGGCAGCCTTTCACATTTATGTTTTGGGTGGGATTTCATTTATTTTTGTAAGGTTTATTTTCTTTTTTTCTTATTTTACTTTACTTTGACTAAATACAAACCTTCGTAACGAATTTTAGGTCGGTACGACCATTGGAAGATATAGATAAATTTTTTGTTTTAGTTCCTTATGGGTATGAATTTACACCTTCATTATTTTTAAAACCGACTCACACTTGGCCATTTTCAGATTTTTTCCTTTACCTTGACCTAAAGACCTACCTCCATGCCAAATTTCAAGTCAATACGACCATTGGAAGTGGTCTAGGTTTTTGATGAGTGAGTGAGTGAGTGAGTGAGTGAGTCAGTCAGTGAGTGTATAGTAAAAATAGCGATTTTCTGACGTCAATATCTCAAGACCTACAATAGGTACAAATTGCAACGATAACTAGTATACACCAACACATCGACACAACTATCGCTACACAATATCCCTGTGTGGGTATTCCGTAGTAATGTGCATAAAAACGTTTGTTCATTACGCACACATTGGTATATACTATAAATTATTGTGTCGGTATATGTAAGAATTTCGTAAAAGATTTTATGAATAAAAACAAGGGTAGAGATAAAAATAATACTTAACAAACATTTAATAAATCGAACAACGAAAGATCGAGCTACACAAATTATACCCATACAAATATATCTAAAGGAATCTTCTCGTCGTATATTTATGTTATTGAATCCATTACAATATTTCGTAACATTTATTAATTGCACGTTTGGCGTAATGGTTAACGCTTTGAGTTATCAGGCAAGGTGTCGCAGGATCGAACCCAGCAATAACTAGTTCTTTTTGTAGTGTTTATCAAATATTTTTAAACAACATCTAATTCTAAATTTCTAATGATTCGATACTTGAGTATTAAATTTGTAATGTTTGTGGCGACCACGCAACTCTCGGGTCATTTTATTTAGCCCGTTTATAAAGTAACTACCGTCAATTCTTTAAATGTTTTCCAGATCACCCAACTTACAAAATAAAATTATATTCTTAGTTGTCAATTTATGAGCATTTCATTTTCATAGTTTATTGCTACATAATTCGTGTGTAAAGCTCAACATGTCTCAACACTTCACAAATTTGAAAAAGGCAGGAGTAATTATTTTGCACGAACAAAAGTTAGATCTTTTGTTTTAGATAGATCTTTTCTTTAGTGAAATAGAAAGGCGCTTAACGATATCGGTGAGTAAATAAGATAATTATTATGTTGATATTCTGGGTAATTAATTGAATTAATAATTTTATTTAAAGTTTTCTAAAATTATATTTTTAAATATAATAAAATAATGATATTATTTTTTGTTTTATAAAATACAAAAAATAATAACATTAAAAAATTAACGAATATTAATATTTGAATAATGAATACTTTTTTATTATTATTGATGAATTTATTATTAAGAATAAATAATTATTGTTTAATAAATTTAAAACTTAATCTATTTTAATTTATATTAATAGGATACTAATAATAATATTTTCTTAAATATCCTTATAAATAATTTATTATTAATCCTGTTGTAGCTTAAAGGATTTTAGTAGCATTTTATTACTGTGTAAACCTATATATATGTTGATTATAAAATATTGTATAATTATTGTGTTTACAACTAAAGCTACTTGTAGTTATATTTTATTCCTATTGATAAGTAACTTTATAGATTTTCGTGGTATTTTAAATAATATATTTTTGTTTAATAGTGTAAGTCCGTGCAGTTATGGGTGCGCAGATATGCGGAGACTGGTGATATTGAAAATTGCCAAGCTGGGCCGAAGCCGAAGGCAAATTCGTTAGCCCGGCACTACGACATCATAGCCAGGCATAAGGCTGATTCCTTTTTCAACGCGCACTGCAGCAACGGCACACGATGTTTTCACGCAAACAATAAGGAGGCACCTGCATTCTGGTTTAAGGTGCAGGAAGCCACCCAAAAAGATATTACTGCCCGCAATGCACCAGGAACAGCGATAAAATTTTGCCAGAAGTTTTATAAATTTTGATAGGGCTAATAATGTGGTTATATTTAACGATGTAAATAATTAATTTCATGCTAGCAGCATAAAGTTTAAATTTATTTGTATTGAATTTTTTTTGCGTTAACGCTGAGTTATATCGATTTCTGAATCAGTTACTGAGCCATCAGCCAAATTATATATTGTCCAAATTAACTACAATGTTTATATTTTTAAAATAATATTAAAATGCAGTCTAGAAAATACGGTGAAGTGATGTTATTGTTATGCGGTTAGAAATTGTCATAATTTCTTTCTATTCAACATGTTGATTCACTTCACTTCTCATTTTTAATAACTTATGTAACTGCTGTTCAACTAATTTGAAACATTATATTTACGCTCATCCTTAACCAACTTAGAGTATGATTCGAAATGTTATAATGTTAAAAACTTATTTGTATTAATCGTCACATTTTTGCTAACATATTGCCCACTCAATATTGAATCTTATAGCAACCGCCTTAAAACACAAAATGGAGAATTCTAATAACAAAAATTTGCTAATTTCAAGAAATAACAATATTTACTGTGAAGCGGAAATTTGGAAAAAAATGTTTTAATTAAATTTTTATAATAATTTTATTTTTTAATACTTTTTTTAATTTTAAACATTATATATATATATATATATATTTTATATATATATATATATATATATATATATATATATATATATATATATATATATACAGTGTAGTCCGTTTAGTACGACTTCGCATATAGCGACCGACCGTTTTTAGCGACGAAAGTTTAGGCATTTGTTTGGTTTTAGTATAAACTTGCATAAATAGACATTCGTTTATTACGACTCCGGTTACAACGACCGTCCGCTTTTAACGACCGAATTTCACACATAATTGTCCGGTTACAACGACACAACGACGAGGGTTGCCGTGTTTACAAATAATTCATAGAAAATAATGAAATAAATGAATAGCTATCTCAACTATCGCCCCGCGCGACGCCTCTGATTGGAAATTGACTGTTTATTTTATGGCAGTACGAATTTGTAGGTAAATCCAAGTGACGCGATATAACGCGAATAAAACCAGAAAACAAACAAAAATTACAGACATTTTGCATTAAATGTAAAGTTGTTAGGATAGATTTACACTTACATATAAGAAAGCGGTACATTATGTACCTACGAACATTACACATTCTTACATAATTTGAATCTCGCTAAAACTCGAAAAAGGCTGGATCGGTTTGGTTATATTTATTTGTTAAACTCCAGGGAAGGTTTAAAAGGTGTGAAAATAATGTTTGAGGCGGTACGAAGTTTGCCGGGTCCGCTAGTAATTAATAAATAACTATTTTGATTAAAATGAATTTTCTTTTATCTGTTCATCACCTAAACGGGCATTTAACTGTAATATCTGTTATATAAAAACAATTTTTTTCTGTTCGTTTAATACGACTTCCGGTTAGTACGACGTAATGTCACCGGTCCCTTGGCAGTCGTTATAACCGGATTCTACTGTATATATATATAATGTTTCTTATTGTTTAATAATAAGTAATAAACCATATTAAAATTTAGTTTATTATTATTTAATAATATATTTTTTTTTGTAATAATCATTAATAAATAAAAAATTGTCTATGAAAACAATCAATAACATTTTTTATTTGATTTATATCCAATATTTATACTTAATTCTATAAAAATAAATTATATGTAATAAAATAGATATCGTTTTATTTACCGACTTAAATGCTTCTTTTATAGTCTGATTTTATTATACAGAAAACAAAAATAAACTTAACAAAGACAAACAACGAAATAAAATACATGTAAAAAATATGTTTTGCTGGTTTCGAACCCACATCGGCGTAGAGGGAGACGATTAGAGCAAGCTCGTTAAACCACTCGTCCACGAGCACTACGTCTAGTTCAGTGAAAATGTTGAACCATATCATCAATTGTAAATATTTTTAACCTTACCCATCTATTAAATTATAAAAATACATATACCGACACAAAATTTATAATTTATACCAATGTGTGCGTAATGGTCAAACGTTTTTATGCACATTACTACGGAATACCCACACAGGGATATTGTGTAGCGATAGTTGTGCCGATGTGTTGGTGTATACTAGTTACAGTTGCCGCGTGTACATTAATGAAATTTTGTATTTTAGATAAGTAAGTAGATCTCGACAGATACTAGAAATTTCATATGCGTAGATAAAATAGATTTTGAGTTATAGGTGGGTCGAACTTGGCCCGAAATGGTTCGTGTAATATAACCCACGGCCGGTGTGTCGGTTTTTTGCTCGAACTTGGCTACACACTGCCGTGTGTCTAGATCTTAGAAAGTACATATAACTCCGAAAACGTCACATTTTTACTTGCCGTTTGTAGGTTTCCAACACGAAACGAGCGTCCTAAACCTCCGGACCACTACGACATGTTAATTTACGTCACTCAAGATAATTTCCTTGAAGCACATACTATGTATCATTACGACGCTAGTAGTGTAAGCAGTAAGGTGCATGTTTATCGCGTCGCTTTGTCCAGACTTGAGCGTGATACCGTTTTATGGCAAACTTGGTTAAACATTTTGTATTACTCTTTAGTGATGTAGTGTCCTGACAAGATATACTGTGTATTTTTCTCATATTAATAATGTGACAGTAAACGTTACCTCAGACAGTAAGTGTAAATTGCCACACTATGGTCTCCTACAGGAGACCACGATACATGGTGGGTACCTTTTCAAACTTACAATTTCACATACACATGACCCAAAATTACATAAGTAGTAGTTTTTTATTAAGAGGTAAAAATCATCCAATTACTGCTCTAGCCATGGGCGAGGCGAGGGGAAGACAGAGACTCTTACTGACTAAATACCACCCCGTTCCTACTCCTGCTTTTCGAGTCGGAGCCCCGGTAAACCCGCTAGGTAGTCCGCAGCTCTAAATATAAGTAGTCTACGACTCAAAGTCAAAGCATTTATTTCAATTAATCCTTTATTAGGCACTTTTGAAACGTCAAATTGAATTGTCCGTCAGTCAGTCTGTCAGTGAAGCTAGGTCCTCGTCTCTCTAGAGTCCGTAACTAAAACCAGTACCTTCCCAACCTTAGTCCGAAGACATCGTAATGTACAGCATACAAAGTTAGTTTATCGACCAACATAATACATTAACGCAACACTTAGCCGCGCTCTGGCGACCACTGGTAGTAAACCGACAATGTAACGCGAGATATTCGGAAGGATTTTAACTGCCACGCTGATAGATTGTGTATGGACTACTCCATAAAGTGGTAGTGGAAAAAGGATTAGAATATTGTATGCAGGTTGTTATAGAAGTACAGACTTTTTCCCTCTGGACTGCGTTCAGCGTCGTGTGCGTTTTGGATTGTTGAGTGTCGGGATGTTCCAAACCGACTTGATATTTTGGTAATGCGTAGAGATATGGCTTAGTTATCTTCTATCGGTTTTAACACGGGGAGTGCTCTGAGGGATTGTTTGGTCTGATACCTGTTTCGTGTTTTTGCCATCGACCTACACAACAGTTCTTCCATCCCCATCATATAGATGATTGGCAGGCCACAACTGTGCATTTCTGCCTATCACAGCAATGCTGTGGAAAGAGCTGTCGTCGGCGATAATTTCAAATCTCTATGACCTTTAAACCTTCAAGAAAAGAGTTTACTTATTCCTGTGGCTCTTCTGATGTTGCAGGTGTTCATAGGCGGCGCCAATCGTTTACCATCAGGTAATCCGTCTGCTCGTTCACCCCATATTCAATAAAAAAGTAAATTGTTTCCATAAATTGTTTATAGAAATATACCATTTGTACGGTGCTGCAACAGTTCCATGATACAGTGAAGTAACAAGCAATATTGTAGTGAATCTATCAACTAACGCAATGCTATACCTTGTAATAAGACAAATCATACCAGCACTTAATATTACACTAACTAAGCACTAATTAGCATATCATCTCTTTTAAATTAACTTGACACACAAAGTAAAATATAAACCGCTTTCTTCCAACACATAGTCACTGGAAATTCATTTCGAAAACCGTCTCAAAAGTAAATTGCTTTTCCAACTTACATATAGAGTGGAACGTGGAAAAATTTACAAGTCGTAATGTTTCAATTTACTTGTAAATCAGTTTAAGTTGCACAAACACAAGGCGGTGCGGAAAAATCCAGAGTAGTGTTGCGTCTGTAGCGAACGATCCCTAATATGTTCTGGGTAGAGATGGGATGTGAGCTGTGTTGGTTAAGGAGATAGCTTGGTAATGGTTATCAGTTATTTTAGAGCATTTTTTGACAAACATTAACTTAACTTTTTGTTTTAATTCCCGATGTGGTAGGTTGAGGAGACCTGATATAATATAATGTCTACTTTTAACCGATTATGTCAGGAGTGAAATAACCTAAAAGTTACGTACCAAGCATAATTCTAGACGCACTTGAAACCATTTGAATCCACTTCTTAATTCTTATTTGTTGAACACCACGAAACTTTCTGCCTCGCACGGCAAAACTGTGGAATGCCATAAGCGGTATTTCCAAACCGATACGACCTTCAAACCTTCAAGAAAAGAGCTCCTTTTAAAAAAGCCGGCCATGGGCGGCGCTGATCGCTTACCATTAGGTGACCCGTCTTCTCCTTTGCCACCTATTCCATTAAAAAAAAAACATGTAACTATAAAGCAGTGGCCTGTCAAAATACATACTCATGTACTCGTCTCCCCTCGTCCACGTCACATCACTAGCAGTGGCTTGAGAAAGCGACGCGTACTTTGCATGTTGAGTGCACCGACTGATACCGGCAACGCCTTTTGCTCTTCACCCAGAATGCATTTTACTCATCCAATTCAATTCCTAGTTTATGATGCGGGGTAATGACTCGCTTATCTTACAATCTTTCACAGATAAAATGTAAGATATAAGTACCTAAATAATGTTTTTTACATACGTTCAAACTTACTAATAGTGAACGAAAACGTGAGAAAACCTGAGTTTATAAGTTTGAAATTGCCAACCCGCATTGAGCAAGCGTGGTGTTTAATGCTCTTACGTTCTCTGTGTGAAAAAGGTTTGGGTCAGTATTGGCCACTTATAGGCCATATATTATAGATGATGATGATAAAATCGCGTTTTTTATCTTAGCTGACCATGTTAGCTAATTACTCAATTACGATTGGTAATTTGCCTAGTTATACATCAGCAAGATAATAATGTTTTCTCAAAGGATAGACACTAATCAATATATATCATAACTTTTTTAAATAATCGTTGCCCTACACAAGGATTTCCTCCTGTGTCGTGGTTGCGTTTACAAACATACAAGTTCACATGCGCATGACGAAACAACAAGCCACCGAGCAACTGAGCAGTTAACTATTCCTTTTAAGACAAATTAGAGAATTCACCAAAACAAAAGCCTAATTTCCACTCCTAAATAAATCCAAAACCGTCCACTGCATCAAAGCTAGAGCCCAAATTAACGCTCTTAATCATCCTTTGAAAGCGGCTTCAGTAGCCACTGAACAGAATACTATCATACAAAATAAACTAAAGTTGCTATGACACACGGAATAAATACATGCACACATAATCTTTGTGAGCTTGTGTGTATGTTTGTTACTCAATCACGTTAAAACGGCTAAAGGCATCTAGATAAAATTTCGAACAGTAGTAGTATATGGTCTTTTTTAAAGGGGGAAAATCATCCAATGGCTTCTCCCGTCTTGGGTAACGTGAGAGAGTGTTAGACTCTTACTAACTAAAATCCACCCCGTTCCTACTCCTGCTCTTCGAGCCATTTTCAAACTTCCATAATCTTGTGGACTACTTAGTGGGTTACCGGCCTAAAAATAGCTTACACGATATTCCAGACTATTTTGCAATATCACATAGGCTACTTTTAATACCAAGGGAACCCAAGCAAAGCCGCAGGCAGAAGCTAGTCCAAAATAAACTGAAGTATAATACACGGAATAAAATACATGGACATATAAAACTACAATTTAGTCGCGAATACATGTGACGACACCTACGTGTCTGTCCCTAACTATGTACGAAACAAAGACTTATAGCCCGGAAAATCCTATTTCAAAATTCATTTTGATATACGACTTTCAACTCTGTAGCTGAAAGATAAGGTGGTATTTCATTTGAGGTGAAATATTTCGGTTGATAATTCAGTTTTGAAAAGCTCCTCCGTCTTCCTCCAGTTTGTTGTTGATTCTTATAATTTTGAATTAATGAACGTTGTTTTATGGGCTTAGTTTTGAGTTTGGGATGTGTAGAAATCCTATTATAATTATATGTAGACTAAGTACATTTGTGGTAATTATACAGAATTCAGTGTAATATGTGTTTCTAGTCGTGTAATAATTTTGATAATTGAAACCATATTTTTACTTATCGACTACGGCGTAGCACTATCGTCTACGGCGTAGAAGTAACGTAGACTCTACGCAACTTCTTCAATTAACTGTAGTAGATGTAGCACTCGCTGTCAAACTACAAGCTACGCAACTACGTCTGTGACCAATCGTTTCTGATACGGTATAATAATAATTTATTTACTTATGAACTTGTAGTTTCAAAAACCATTTGTCTACCAAAAAATCCTACCTCTAAAACACTTATTAAGACATCTAACTCAAAATGTTGCACTGATACTCCATCTTCATCTTAAACGAGACTACAAAGCCCGCACTTGGAAACTAACATTCGGTTTCCAGCTTGCCAATTCATCCCGCTAAAAAGGCAAACGTTCCATTCACAAATTCACATCGCAATTACGGGGACTATTTTAAGGTTTTTTTTTTGGGCAAGCGGTTGCCAAGTGTCCTATATGTCCAGGATGTTTGTGGTCCCGAGTGGCCGGCCAGATTGTAATTAAACCCTCTCTTGCCAAGAAACTGTCCGCCAACAACATGTCGACCGCACATGTCCCCTGTTTTTTAGCCCAAGTTTTACAAAAGCTGATGTTTTATGAATTTTCGTGGATTACGTCGGTTATCTTTTTTTTTGGGTGAAGTTTATGATTATGTTAAGTTGGAGGTGGATTGTCTTGGTTGGTCCTTTATTTACTGCCAGTAATACGGGGATATCGCGATGTTTGAATTAAGGTGCTGAAACTATCATTACAACTAGGGATAGTATGAGCCTAATATTTATATAAATGTAAGAAAATTTTAATATACAAATGAAATAAGTTCGTGTTGTAAATATCACCTGCATTGTATATTGAAGCCACTTTAATGAAGATAAAGTTTTGATTGCTTTAAAAACTTTCTCAACCTTACTACCGTACTCAGAGTCATTTAATGGTTACTTAACCGAGTCCTTGGCAATTACTTTGGGAACAAAATCATTACTTAAGAACAGTATAGGTAATCATTAAATGTCAGTGAGTACGACAGTTGAATAAGAGAAACAGAGAGGGATCATAACATTATTCTGATGGACTATAAAAGGGATCATCACTATATTTAACAATTTGAAACCATCCTCCTTCACCACAAAACAAATTCACAACACCACCCAAAATCTTCAATAACAACACCATTACCCAACAATTTCCTTCCACAAACCACAAAAATAAACATTGCAAGGGAACAAACTAAAGAAAATAACATTTGAACGATATATATCGTAAGTTTTAAGACAATGACGAGTATCGGATTTGGATCGACGCCACACGCTCGCCGACGATGAGCCGATTTAGGAGCTCGCCGTGACGAGAAACGCAAGTATGGCGTCCGTCATATCGCGCTATTTATACTTCATAATTGTGCTTTAGTTGGTTTTGATGGAAGATAGTATGTTATGTAGTGGAATATGATGAGAGACGGTCAATGCAACTGCTATCATAAAGTGGCCACTGCTGAATAAAAGCCTCTTTTCACACGGAGAAGGTTTAAGCATGAATCACCACGCTTGCTCAATGCGGGTTGGCAATTTCAAACTTATAAGTAGAAATTATAAGCCCAGGTTTCCTTACGATGTTTTTCTGTGCCGTTTGTCAGCGGTATCTAAATAATCTTAGGAAGTACATATAACTCGGAAAAGTCACATCGTGGTCACATCGATACTTGCCGTTGGTTAGTTTCGAATCCACACACTCATGCATGAGGAGCTTAATCCTGAGTCTTAAACCAGGTGGCCACCACGATATTTAAATATACTATATGTACTCTTATATAATTCTTAAAAATAGCTCTGGAAATAACACACAAAGAACAACCAATCGACTATCTAACCAAAACACAGAAAAAAAGAACAAAATTCTCGAAGCATACACTCTTACAGGCTGCGATTTGTAAAACGCGCGGTGGCAATCAGTCAATGTAGCCACAAAGTGGGTGCATAGTCCCAGCTCATTAATCACTAGCCACCTATGACGGTACATTCGTCCTCATTGTACTCTGGCCGTGTTTGGCGCCGCCACTGAATACAAAAGCGGCATAATGCGTTATGCGACAGGTAACGAATCTCGACATTATACAGGAGAATTTTATACTAATGCCTTCTTGTATTATTTTTGGGTGTTGGGTTTGTGGGGTTTTTTCTTGTTGGTCGATTTGATTGCTGGATAAGGGGTCTCGAGTTCGATTCCCGGGTCAGGCAAAGTTTTTGGGCTTTTTTCGGGTTTTCGAAAATTTCTCAGTAGTAACACAGAGCCTGGAATTGTGCCCAGTATAATATACTGGGCACATTTCCATGGTAATAGGCTCACTCCCTATTACATGGGACTTATAACATAAATGGTGATAAGTGAGTGTTCATTGTATAGCGGCATTACGTGCCGTAATGTGCACCTCTGTCAACCCCTTCGGGGATAAAAAACGTGACGTTGCATGATTATATTTTATTTTAGGGTTATTATATTATAAGTCCGTATGGTTTTATTCCTAGAAATGCACATTAAAAACCAACAATTAGTTTTATTATAGACCTGTATAATACGGTCAACGTAACCAGTCAGTCAGCCAGATAGTCTCTATTTTTCTGCTATAATTTTCAATTGTGCCTCCATCAAGCCTATTCATATAATATAATAAAATTAATAATTGAGGGTTTATTAGACTTATTTATTTATTACATATTGTTTGTTTTTATAACCTGTTCAGTGATTTTAAAGCAGTTGTTTCCCTTAAACACAATAACTTAAACAGCTGGTATATGAGTCTAAGATTCATTCCTACTAAATAAACATCTCAGAACAGATAAAACGACATCTAAGTATAATTTATAAGTCAAATAAAAGTTAATTTTAATTAAAGTGAAGACTCGAGCACGCACTAGGCGGAAAGTAGGTGCTACACGTCGCCATATTTGTTTTATAACTAGTTGAATCTCGTAGCTTTGCTTGGATTTTACTTGTGTTGAAGTTAAAACATCCATTTACTTGGGTAATGGATGACTGTACACTAAAAAAAAAAAAAGATAAAGAAACGTATATTTTGTAAGGTTACAGAAAAGTGGGAATTTTAACTAAAAATCACGTTTTACACGGTTTAGATACATTAATGGAGAAAAGCTCTACTAATTTCTAGATACAGAGGGGCTTTTCATCGTGTATACTTATCGCGTAAAAAAAATAAGTACTACAATGAAGTAACTTTAAACTTAAACATAAAATAATTAATATATGATAAAGTGTTCTAGCCTAAATGTTACAAAAAGAGACTAATTCATTTTCACTTTCAACAATCTTTACATTCTTATTTTAACTAAAATGTACCAATAGACAGACAGACATTTAAACTTTATTAACCGAACCGAGTATTTACTCGAGACGTGTACACTGTACAGTTTGTAGGCACAAGTGTTGGGCGCACCAGTGCGAGACGAGGCGACATCCGAGTAATAAACCTTTATAAACAGGTAAACAGCTGACTAACTGCTAAATTAAAATCATACTTCTACATATTGTTATGTTACTTTATTCTAAAGGGTTAAACTAGGTTATTGATTGCTTTGCTTCTGCTATACCTATTTATATGGTATACGCTGGTAAACGAGCTCACGGATCACCTGGAAGCATATTTAAATAAATGATTTGAATTTTAAGCAATCCACACGTGGAAATCCGAAACACCAGAGGCGTTACAACTTACAAGTGCGTTGCCGGCCTTTTGGTGGTTAGAAATTTAAGGGTTGTTGGGGAATCGGGAATTGGGAAGATTGAGAAGGGGGTTAATTGGGCCTCCGGTAACCTCACTCACACAACGCAAGCGTTGTTTCACGTCGGTTTTCTGTGAGACTGTGGTATTACTCCGGTCAAGCCGGCACATTCGTGCCGAAGCATGAACTTTACAAGAGCATTTGTTAAAGTATATGCATATCTTTGTCAACATAATTTCACTAAGTTCATCATCCGAATGCAAACATACCCAGGTAATATAATCAATAAATAAGTAATTCCTTCTCATTTCCTACAAAAATATTTATAAATCAGAAGTAAGTATCCATCGCTTCCTCGCTGCAGTCTCCACAGACCAGCGGGAAGGTAGTTCTTCAATGGAAAATACATTTTTGTGCCGCCTGGATAGACACGGGCTCAGGGGATGGTAACGCTGCCAGCATTTTACATAGGACGATAGATCGATCACGTTCCATTAAAGATTTTTTTTTATTTGTAATATTTTAAAAATGTAGTGATGTTGTGAGTATTTGTAGTAGTCCCAGTGTAGAAGTTAAAATACTAAATTTATAGTAATTTGTTCTTACAGTAAAAAACCGAAAAATGGGCCATTGCCCTTTCGTGGATGTTCGGATGTTCATACATTGATCATGATTTCTGAGCTTGATCGGAAAAAGGTAGGAATTATTATTTATTTTTAAAAAACGTTTCCCCACACTATGATTTTCTCCGGTGTTGTGGGTGCGTTTACAAACATACAAGTTCACATACACATGATACCCACACCGAATTTGTAGATCACACAGAGTTGCTTCCTGCGAGAATCGAACCCGCTACACATTGCACAGCAGCCAGTTGCCCAGTTACAACTCCAACTGAGCAGTCCAAGTAATTATAATTTAAGGTTTTGGGTTAGGATATGACGGCGTTGGTGATAGATTCAATGAACGAATCAAAGGTTAAGTATTTCATACTACTCTGCGTCACTCTTAGCTGCAACAATTTTCATTATTAAGAGGAAAACAGGACATAAGTAAGTACAGCCCGAACAACCGAACAAAATAGACATATAGGCTTCATAAAATTCCTTAACAATAGTCCCAAAATACCAACTACCTTTTAACGAAATCAGACCACATGCAATAAACCTTTGAAATAACAGAGCCGGCTACGGATGAGTGTCGTCGGTAAGGTAGGCTTAGCAAGTCGCGTGACGACTAAGAAAATCCTGCAACCTTCTAAAGGATTATCTTCAGGAGAGGGCCACAGCCTGTGCGACTGAATAATAAAAAGATTTAGACATACACATAGGATGCTAGTTTCTATGTAAACTTTGTTACTATGGGTTTATATTGTTGCATTAGTTTGTTGAGTCCACAAGTTAAGTAGGTAAATGGCTTTTACCTATACAGTTTGAAACACTGCATTTTTTATGGTATAAGCCGGTAAACGGATCACCTGATGGTAAGCAATCGCAGCCGCCCATGGACACCCGAAACACCAGAGGCGGTACAAATGCATTGCCGGTTAGGAATTAAAGGGTTTTTGGGGTGATTTTTAGTCAGTAAGAGTCTGACAATATCTCTCGCCTCGCCCAAGGCAAGAGAAGTCATTGGATGATTTTCCACCCTTAAAAAAACACAAACGAATTTTAAAACAAAAATTAACACAAAATAAACATAGTTTTTGCGTCGTAGTTTAGACATATCTGAGAGTTTAAGAATGTATGTCTCTCTATAGTTAAAATTAGCATTGAATCGAAATTAAGGTATTTCCTTTGACCCTGGCTAAAGAGATGGAGGTACCAACAAATTATAGTACAAAAGTGGGTAAGTAGCAGTGTATTAATCAAGTCGCCAAGTCCATTAGTAAATGTTCGCGGGACAAAAGAGTTGGAAGACAATCGATATAATCGCGCGGTGCCCGCAAAATGCTTCGTGTTGTAGGGCGGCCATCATCCATGTAAGATATGGGAAACTTTAAATCTCTGAAGAGTGCAAATGGCTTCAGATATTGACTTATCTTTATGTCCCGTAGCACAAGATTACCTACACCCAAGTCAGCTAATACCTGTCTGTATGCCAAATTTCATTAAAATCCGTTTAGTAGTTACAACATGATTTACGGACAAACATCCAAATCCAACAACCTTTCGCATTTATAACATTAAAGTGTGATTTATCAACGAGAAGTTAATAATGTTTTACCCATCCCAGACACAAAATCGTCCTATGTATCTATTTAATTTTATATAAGAAATGTCTAAGAACTACTAGAATTAGTCTTAAAAGTCCCCATTTCTCTAAAACCCCGAGCACCCTACCCGAATGTCACCTACAAAAGAGCTATGATGGATGAGTAGTATCGTCTGAGAAGCTTCTACACAGAGTACTCTGTTCTCTAATACTTTTTAATGAAATCAAATGTTGTTGCTGTTTACTTCTGACAGCATCGGGACAGATTAATTATTTGCTTTACCAAGTGCAGGGAGATAATCTATCCGCAGCCTTTTTAGGGTTCATAAGTCTGCGTTTGGCCACCAACCCGCTTACTGGATATGTTTATATGGAGCACACAGACTTAGAGAGTACCTATTCACTCTGACCTTGAAAAGACCTGGGTTGTGTTTCTCAGGAAAAATAGGGGAAAGCCTGGGGTCTATTTGAGTATACATATACTCAGTATATAAACATTGCATCCTTGACAGTGTATTAGAAAGTATCTGTTAAAGAGCCATCAGACCATCACAGATTAGGGCCAGTAGAGTTGATGCCCGATACGGAGCCACGGAAGACTTAACGGATTGCCAGGGCTCCGGCTCGAAAAGCAGGAGTAGGAACGGGGTGGTTTTTAGTCAATAAGAGCCTGACACTCTCGCCTCGCCGAAGGTGGGAAGACATAGGATGATTTTTCCCCTTAAAAATGTAACTTACTTACATTTAGTAAGTGAGTAAACCATTCTTAACATTTTACGATCCGTTCTAAATAGCTATTTGTTTTGATTCTCTTGCATTCGTTCTTCTTGATAATGTTGAAAGGACGCTCAAACCAGGAACAGCTAATCACGGTTAGTGAACTATAAAGTGTAATTTGAATCAAATCAATCAGGGTCTACTAGTGAGAAATTGTTAATAAGGCAGATAGACTTCCTAGAATGCCAACCGAAACATATTTTAGGCAGATAGGTAGGTAGGTATACCCAAATCATCTATAGGTACCAATCGCCAATTTTACAACCAATTTTTATAGCTACCTCTATCCGTCAACTTTAGCCCGACATTACCTGAATGAGTCCAAAAGTGTAGGTCTAAGTATATTGGATGTTACAGAAATATTCAAGTGAATCGGTAAGTGATCGTAAAACTTGAGGCTGTGCACTCATCCATGATACACCAAGTAGCTTATTGCTGAGCGATATCGTGGGCTGAATCTTCAAAATTGAAGAAATTGGAGTGATACCGCGATGTGAGTTAATACAGGAGTGCAACAATATTGATGGCTAGTCTCAAAATTCTACATGTAGATTACTCAATCTACCTCTGAATCCTTTGATGACTCCATCAGAGATAGAATTTAGATTTAATTTGTATCGAGCTAATCAAATTACAAATTAATTAATTGATACTGATCATTTCGTGCATATTATCCAGTTTTAAACATTTAAAAATTGTCACACGTTCAACTATTTGATTACACCGCCATCTCGTAGTTTATAGTGGAACTTTTACAAATTGGGGCTCGAAAATAAGAGACGTGCTTTCATCGACGTCATAACATAACCAACGTCGATCGTATATACGTCACAAAGATGGCGTTTTTCAGTTTTTGGCCAACATAAATTAACCAAAGTCAAATAAACTTCAAATTAAAAGTACAAAGTGAATTTGTGACTACAAGACGAATCTGTTTGGTAATTAAAAGACAAATTAAAATAATACTGTACTGATAAAACTTTATTCAATAAATTAAGCAACAGGAATGCAATTATTACATAATGGTAAATTAATTACTAAAAAAATATAACATTGTAATGTAGACGCAGCTTTGTCTCCGTCGCTGATGCGACTCATGATTGTGGGCCCCGAAGCAGCTTGAAACTAGTCCGGCACCCTCGTAAGTAAGCCGCATAAACATAAACATTATTCAATTTAAAATCAAACTTACTATGAAATAGCGCCGCTAGAGATAAATAAAATAAAAATAGATAGATAGTTTAACCCTTGGTATGGAACGCAGATCCATGCGAGACACAATGTGTTTTCTATTGTGTCTTATATACGAGAGTATAATGGTACTCTAATATCGAATGAAAAAACTGATAAAAATATAAAATACAAGTGGAGTGAAACACCTAACTGCTACTGTATGGTAAGTAATAGTTTATGACACCAACAACTACCAAGTTCAAGTAATAGATATTCGTTTTGCAACCTTAATATGTTAGGAATAAAGTTGAAAATTTATAAATTTTCAGACATTAATAAACCTGAGATATACTAAATTAACTAAAAATCAAGGTTTACTCACGTATATTAATGAAGAAAAGCTCTACTAGTTTCGAGTCACAGAGGGACTCTTCATGGGAGTAAACCGTGATTTTTAGTCAATTCTTAAACCTATTACAAAATTCAGCTTGATGTGTTGATATTGTAGTAAATTCTATGATATACTATGTTGTTTACTTTGCAGCTACATAGATGAGAAATGGAGTAAATATAGAGTACATTAAATATGTTAAATCAGTTACGTAGATCACTATCATGAAGCAAGTACAAAGAGGAGATGCCATAATGTGATTGTGCACTGTGACACAAAAATACGGCCCTGCCCAATGATATTATAATGTAAAAGGGTGGGATTAGCGCTCAGTAAGTGGCACATTAAAATGTGGCCAACTGGTAGTTTTTGTAGTATGGGAGCGCTAGATGGAAAAGAGGGGCGTGATTTGTAACGTCCTGTGGTCTCCGTAAAGGGTCGTTGCATGTTATGTTAAAGGGATCCAGTTATGACATCTCTTTGTATTTGCCTCATGATCACTATACAGTTTAATTTTACTATCAGTGGACGAAATCAGATAAATAAATTGATAATGGAAGTCGAAAATTCGAAACATGCAAGAGAAGAAGAGCAGAAAATAGACATATACGCTGAACAAAAGTAACTAGGAATGAATTCCAGAAAAGTTTTGTATCGTTAACCAATAAATAAAGATTTTCTTCACTAATGTTAAAATTATCTGCATACCTAAGTATATCGTGCTACGAGTACTAATGCTAGTTTTTCCAATAGGGACATCTACTGCATACAACTGTCTACATTTGGTGCATTCCCATTGTCCATATTGTTATTAAATTCAGCAGTAGCAATTAATAACAAAGCATGCATATCATAGTTATTAGTTTATGAAACACGATATGGCTTGTCGAAATCATTAAATAGTATATGTGGGGGAAGTTGCTATTATTGCTGAATACGTTACACTGCCACTGTTTTGGATTCCGGGTGAAGTTGCAAGTAATGATGACAACTTGGTACTTATTTAGATCTCACTTCTTTTATAGGCGAAGCATTCCAATATTATCGAACTTGGCATCCTTTCACATTTATGTTTTGGGTGGGATAAACATCACGTCATGACACCATGGAATCAACAGTTCGGTTAGGTCGCTGAAGGGGGCGCAGCTGAGTGCATACAACTGTTGAGTTGACACGATTACGGATGATGATGCGATCCACCATACGGACAAGTAATGATGACGACCGTTCTGTTGATGCGACCGCCGACGGCACGAAACCGCATATTGATTCTGTTTCACTAAAATACGGAATATTTCTCTGACATACATATATTTACGAGTTCTATAGTAGTAGGTAATTTATCTTAAAACTGGAATACGCTGTTAATTACTTATACATACTCATACGCTTTGTGTTACAAAGAATTAAATCTTCGTAAACTGTTCTGACAAAGAAATATGGACAATGGGAATACATTCAACATTTAATTCAAATTGCGATTGCATAATACACCTTATCGTGATAGAGATAAAGGCTAATACATAATTATAATAGAGTTGTAAATATAGTCGTTTAGACAATAAATCTGTTACCAAAATATATACTATACTTATCAAAAATTTTAATTCGCTTTTTCCATTCTAGAGAAGTTTTAGATGAAATTAATACATACATAAGATCACGCCGTTCTCCGAAGGGGTGAGCAGAATTGAAGAAAATTGTACACTGGATGATTAAAATGAAATAACTTCTGCCAGTAACTTCACTCTCGTTTCCCTGGGTTAAAAATAAACCTAACTGAGTTATTCCAGACATAAATCTACCCCTGTTCTAAATTTCATCCGAATCTCTTCAGTAGTTTTGACGTGATTTTGTGACAAACATACACACGAACAGATAAAACTTATAGACTTCTATTCATTTATGTTACGTTTAATATAGTGCTGAGACCCAGTTTCACTAGTCCTTAATAAAATATTTGAAATAAAATAGGCTGTGAAACTGTCCCATTTATAATATTAGCAAGATGGGTACAATAATGTAGGTAGACTTCTACTCATCCCTTCAGGAGATATTGAGGTGTGATATTATGTATGTATCAATGCTATGCTGAGACCCAGTTCACTAGTCCTAAAAGTATCTGATAAATTCATCTGATTGATTATGTGGTGATAGATAGGCTGTGAAACTGGTCTTAAGTAGTTCATAGCTTCATAAACGCCACGAAAGCGTTAAGATGACACAATAAACCCGCTTTTCATCAAAAACTGGGTCTTCTTAACCCATAAAATTGCCGTTTCCCAAATATAATTTAACGGCCAAAACGGCAATTTGATAGGTAAAGGCGCATTTATATGACAAGGTAAACCTTGTTATAGGGTAAACCCTATAACTGTATCTTAGGGTGAACCTTGTCATACATTCTGTAACAGAATCAAATAATAATTTTATTGCACTAATTGCATATTGCATAGGATACTACAAGAGTTTCACAAAAACAACTTTAGATTCTGTTAGACATTTTTATTATCTTTGGCAAGTTGGCCACCTGCAAAGTTTACACACATTTTTTTTTAATCAGAAGTATGACATATTTTTGTTTCTATCTTTGCAAGTGGCCAACTTGCCACAAGTAATAAAAATATCTAACAGAATAACTTTTGTTAGATTTTATAATAGTTAACAGATCTTAGATAGCATAATGTTTTGTTTCAAAATAAACAACGAAAATTAGAATACTATATAATCCATGATTATAATGATAATATTGATGTGAATAAGTAAATATGTAATATTTTTCTTTTAAATAAACAGTAAAATTTTGATAAGCTGTTTAACAAACATTTGTAAATAAATTGTCTTCGTTACTGATAAATATAAGGTAAACTTAATCTTTTATATTTAAGTATCAGTACCTCTACCATGAGTTTGAAGCAATAGTATTTGTCGATAGTCGTTAGCGACGACGTTAATTTTTTTGTACCACAAATTTTAGTTCCACTGTTGACCGGTAGGGGCGTTGTAAAATTTGACACTATCTACAAATACTATTACTACTTCAAACTCATGGTAGAGATACTGGATATCTACCTATCTGTACCTTAGGCATGAGTTTGCTTTATGTTTAAAGTAATCGAAAAAAAGCGCGTTCGGCGCTCTGATTGGCCGGCTCGAATTAACCAACCAATCAGAGCCCGAACGCGCTCAAACTCATACTAAGAGTACTGGATATTATGTATAAAGGTACGCGTCCACAAGCCCGCATCGTACGCATCGCACGCACCGCACGCAACGGATTTTAGTTTGTCTTTTATAGCAACGCATACAACTGCGTCCACTGATTCGCATCGTACGCACCGGATCATCAGCAAGGCCTACATACGATGCGTGCTGATGACGTCATACGGAATGCGGATGCGGACCTGTGGACGCTTACCTTACACGACAACATAAACCTGTTGAAACGTGTTTATAACATAAAATAAATGACTAAATAACCATTAGACCTGTACATCCCACCCCAGATTGCTGAGCACAGACTTCTTCTCGCCGCTAGTGAAGTGCAGTACGGCTGCGATGGCGTTCAGCATGTGCTTCCTGCCGGCGTTGTCCGTCGACATCAGGTACGCCATCACTACGTTCTTTAGGTATTCTAGATTTGCTCCTTCTCGGGATTGAATGCGACGTAATCTGGAATATGAATATATACATTTTATTTAATGGGACAAGCCCGCCACATCCTCCTAAACAGCTACAACTCCTGTAAGCCAGGATCTACAGTAGACACAACCATGAAAACATCGGAACACTGAAGTCCGACACGTCCTAGGGAGATGAATAACTGTATGGGATTCCGCAACGAAATAAATCAGAAGATATTGTAACATGTAATATTAAAATTGTTTCGTTAGTTAGCATTGATTATTTTATAACACTTGTTTTTTATGGCAAAGGACGGATCGACTTGAACACTAGATGAGTTACATGTGCTTTCCTGAAATTATAGGTATTGAGAGAGAAAATAAAAATACAAAGTATTCAAGTATTTAATAATGATTATTTACCTGTCAATTTCCTCCTTCAACGTCCGTATCACTTCTTTGAACCGCTCCTTTTCAATCGTTGCCTCACGTTGACAATCTCTGTAAAAAAAGACAAGTTATAGAAACCTAACACAGACATCTTGGTACTTGCGGTGGCATAAGTAAATTAACTTAATTATTATGTTATCGGCTTACTCACGAAACAATTTGACGCTGCTACAGAAGCAGCGCGACAGTCACCGCGTCGTGTATCGCGGAATGCTGCTCATGAATATGAGCCTCTCGCATGGCTTGAAACTAGTCGAGTTCCTCGTCAAACAGTTACGTGAGTATGCCGATAACATAATCATTAATTTAGTATATCTCACGAAAGTTATAATAAAATTAAAGTAGAATAACATACTAATCTACATACTGTGGCAGACTGCCAATTTATAATATTAGCTGTATTTACCTGAACTGTCCCTCCATGATGTGTTTCTCTTTCCTGAGCTGTGATATATCGAGATCCTTTCTAGCCAACTCGTGCGCATAGTGCAACATATGCGGCGGTGCTGTTACGTCCTGCGAAACATAGTGGTGATGATTTATATACCAGTCGATATACTTAGTACAAAATAAATATTTTAGATGGTCGAGAGTTATGAGGAGCAATAGTATAGGGAACTTTGAAAATCGGGTCTGGATTTTCAGATCTTTAATAAGATTTTTAAAAACACAGAAACAGTTGGCGCGCTTTCTTGGCAACTGGCTGCCGCGCATCGTGTAGACTAAGTCCACACGGCGCGTTGCGTTGCGTCGTCGCAGCGCTGTCCTTGAGTTGTTTTACATACAAATAACCAAGGTGTTCACACGGCGCGTTGCGTCGTCGCAACGCACACATGACGGACAGCAGCCCCCGAGACGAAGCGAGAGGGGGTGTACTCGTGCGACGTCGGAGCGGCAGCGCTCAGTTGCTTGTTGCTTGTGCGTTGACAGAGAGGATACACGTCGTTCGTCTAATAGCAACTCCCGATATTCTAACAAAAAAAAACTGTCCATCACGATTTCTTAATGAAATGAAAGGACAGATCCAGTACCGTCTTGTGATCTTGCGTCGATTTCGGCGATGACGTGGTAATAGGAGCAATGCTAGACGTCTTTTCCGATCTATGATTTGCTATAGACTGACTGCGATATTTTTTCAAAATGTGTCGTCGCTGTGCCGACGGAACGTTAAGACTGCGTCATAGTAACGCTGCGATTGCACAGCGCCCCTGTGGCCGGCTATGCGTCAAAATATTTGCGTTGCGCCGACGCAACGCAACGCAACGCGCCGTGTGGACTGGCGCACGAAGCAACTCTTTGTGTGATTCACAAATTGTTGTTTCGGGTCAGGGTGTCATGTGTGTGTTTGTAACCACACACACGACACAGGAGAAAATCCTAGTGTGGGATAACTATTATTTTAAATAAGCAAATCTTTTTCTATGTACCTAAAAGTACAATCTTCGCTGATAAACTAATGCTTGAGGTAATGATAAATAAAACCTTCCCTGTTGTATGGGGTAGCAGAGGAAACACTCCAACAAAACCATCTTACGAAGAGCAAGCTCATAATCCCGCAGTGGTCTGTCACCAGTTGTTAACCACGAAACAAAATACTCACAGGCAACATTCCTTCCTTGAAATGCGTATGTTCTTCAGCGCTGACCCGCCGCGACCGTTCGTTCCTCGCGCGGATATAATTGTCAGTTTCCTCTAGAAGGGCCGCGTACCTGTCGCGCTGGGTCTGAACCTGTTTCTCCAAGCTCATGATACGAGTCTTCAGATCCGATACAACCTCTTTCTGGTAATCTTGCTCGTTTTTGTGTTTCTGTAATTAGTTTAGAAGTTTTTGTTTATAATTTTACATTATTTTTGTTATTTCGACTATCATTAGTCGATATTCGCATTTACTCGGCGGGAGCGACCAAAACGCCCGGTGCATAGCGAGTTTGCCAAAGTATTTTGATTAATAAGTGTACTACCGCTAACTGTTCCAATAGTACATTAAGCTGATTGTAAACAAAATCAGTATAATTTATTTACATAGAATTTTAATGACTGGCCTTCCAAGTAAGATTGATTGTGCACTTCTTACCTTTCTGCCTCGTAAAGCAAAACTGTGGAATGAACTGTCGTCAGCGGTATTTCCGAACCGATACGACCTTCAAACCTTCACGAAAAGAGCGTACTTCTTTTCAAAAAGCTGGCATCGTACCTGTGTGTCCTCTGGTGTTGCGGGTGTCCATGGGCGGCGCTGATCGCTTACCATCAGGTGACCTGTTTGCTCGTTTGCCCCCTATTCCATAAGAAAAAAAGATATTTATCTACACCACAAACTTACCTCTTCATACAACTTCAGCGTATCCAACTTATCTTGCTTTTCCTCTTCTAAAACCATCTTATAAGTCTCAACTTTCTCCTTCAACAACGCGATCTCATTCTTCAAATCTCCCACGTCACTCTCCGTCTCACTCCCAACTTCTCTCATTTTCATCTGCTGTTTATAAAGATCAAATTCCATTTTCAAACTCTCATATTCTTCTTTACATTTCAAATGTACGTTTTCATATCCTTGGACAGTAAAAACCGTTGAAATGTCTATGGGACTGCCCAATTTGTCATTTTCTGCGATGAGTTCCTTTTTCAAAATGTGTATTTTGTCTATGAGCGTTTGTAGATATTCGCTGTCAGCTAGTTTGTCGTTGTCTGTTTCGCTTTTTTGTGATGGTTCTGACGTTTCATCTGTGGATAATGTTTTGATGAATGTATAATACTCACGCGAGTAAAACAAAACATAATTAGACAGGATCGTTGGTCAAGTGCAAAGGGCCTCGAGTTCGATTCCCGGGTCGGGCAAAGTACCATTGGGCGCTTTTCGGTTTTTCGAAAATTTTTCAGTAGTAGCACTGAGTTTGGAATTATGTCCGGTATATGACAGTAGGCTCATCCTCTATTACGTGAGACTTATGACGTAAATAGTGACAAGTAGGTGCACATAGTATAGTGGCATTACATGCCGTAATGTGCACTGCAAAGACATCATAGGCCCAGCGCAAACCGGGCGCCGCGCGCCTCCCATCTTTGGCATACCGTTTTCATCTACATACCGTAGTAGTTAAGGTTTATTTTAAATTAATTTATTCTCAATATCTTCACCACGCTTCAACCAGTTAGCGCTGGGCCATAGATGTAAAATTATAACCTAAATATAATCAAAAACTCACCAAAATCTTTACTGCCAGCAATCTTGTCCATGAGCCGTCCATTGACTGAATCCTTGAGCTGCTGTATCAACTGTTGGTCGTGTCGCCTCCTCAAGTCGTACTGGCCCACAGTCTCCGACAACTCTGCTATCTTACTCTCTAGTAACGCCACTCTCTCTTCTTGTCGGGCACAGATCTTGCGCGCTGATTCTTCTGCGCGTTTCGCTTTTATTTGCTCCTGTAGTTATGAGAATGTATGTTAGAAGATGGGATAGAAGTAAAGGGATTTTAAGTCAATTTGATAAGAATTTTGAAGCGTGCTAACTTTTCAGAAAATTTGATTTTGTTTGGCTATCGAATAAGCAAGTTTATGGTGGTTCAAAGGTTTAAAATGCCCGCTTCTCATGCATGAGAATGCAGGTTCGAGACGAAACTTACCAACAGCAAGTACCAAAGTGAGTTTTTCGTATATATGTACTTTCTATGGTTATTACGACACGACTGGCAGACGGTGAGGGAAAACGTGAAGACACACTGAGCTTATAACTTCTAATTACAAGTTTGAAATTGCCAACCGGCATTGAGCAAGCTTGGTGATTAATACTCATACCTTCTCCGTGTGAGAAGAGGCCTCTGGTCAGTAGTGGCAACTTACAAGGTGTTGATGTGAAGTTAAGTTGTATATAAGCAACTTAATATTTTATAGTTGCTTATATACAACTGCGGCGGGTGTATATAAGCAACTTAATTTTTTATAGTTGCAACTGCGGCGGTTAAAGGGTTAAACAAGAGGCATTTATTCAGCAGTGATGTATTCCAATTCAATAATGATGGTGACCATGATATAAGTTACCTCTCGTATAGCAACCGAGTGCGACTGCTCCAGCAGCGCCAGTTTGTTCTGCAGTCGCACGAGCAGCGCGGGAGTCTCCACGGTGCGGGCCTCCGCGCGCTGCAGGCGACGCTGCGCCGCCTCCAGCGAGCTGCTTAGGTCTCGGACACGTTTCTCTAGCTCTGCTTGAGATGCTGAGGGAATAAAATAGAATAATTGTTCAATTGGTGTTATAACAAGAAAAATAAGTGTTAAAAATTTAATATCTAATCGCTAAAAAGCTCTGCTGTAAAAGTTAAGGACACTGCCGGCTTAGCCTAGTGTTTTTTCCAATCAACGACTTCATATTTTATATTGATAGAATTAATTAGTTCGAGATGTTATAAGTTTTTTTGGCTATTACGATTATTATATTTTTTGTATTGCGTTACTTAATTATCTGTGGGAGAATGGGCCGGCTCGATAGGAATAATACCACGGCCTCACAGATAACCGACGTCAAACAACGCTTGCGTTGTATAAGTGAAGTTACTGGAGGCCCATTTACCCCCCTTCTTAATCCCCGATTCCCCAACAACCCTTAAATTCCTCACACCCACAAGGCCAGCATCGCAGTTGTAACGCCTCTGATGTTTCAAGTAGTGTTGCCCAAATTCAGTCTTGGTCTTGCAGTCTTGGTCTTGTTCTTGCGTTTTTGCAAGACCAAGACCAAGAACAAGACCGCGTATTTTTAGCAAGACCAAGACCAAGACTGACCGTGCAAGACTTGAGCAAGAACAAGACATAGCCTGCAAGACTCTTGCGTCTTGCAGCTAGGACGTCGCGCTATTTCACTGCTAATACCATAAACATAGCGATTAAAAAAATATCTATTAAAATCTAACTGAGTGCATGCATAGTTATGTTTTAACAATCGGCACTTTAATAATGCGGCATCAAAGGTTTTGTACTTACTTCTTAAAGAAATTTGCCGCTTTTCGGAAGTACATGCTTATGATACACGCGGTTAACGCGGTTATGATACGGCTTCTTTTGAAATCTAAAACAATCGTTGCCGCCACGCCGAATTCATAACATTTGACACTATTTGATTGCCGCCATAGGGCGTAGGTATACTCATGCAAAATAATTTCGAATTTTAAGAGTACCTACAGGTGTTCCAAAGAATAAATAAGTTTCAGAGTGCTTAGAATGAAAATGAATACATTATACTGATCACGCAAGTAGTATTATGATTAGGATAAAATGGTAAGGATAGGTAGTAGATGTCATATTAATTCATTCTAGTAAGTATATATTATAATATTGATTACTTATATGGTTTTAAACTAATTACTTAGGTACTATTATTGTACATTTAGTCATTATATTTCTTAAGTTTTTACAAGAAAAAATAGCAAAAAAGTGTTCAAATATCACCCGTTTAATAAATATTGTAGCCACTTTTAAATATACTTGAAACGTGTAAAAAAATTCTACAAAACTAATAAAATAATATAAAAAGCGTAGGTACTTACCTACTAATAAAATAAAAAGCCTGCGATAAGAGTTTTGTATTACTTACCAGCTTATTTATTAATCTGCTTGATCTTTACTATGGCTATGTTAATTCAAGCTCACAATGTTCCAATTCTAATACGTTTTTCTAAGATTTAAAGTAAACTTTAATAAATAGTAATAGACTAATAGGTAATTGCAAGACTTGCAAGACTCTTGCTGCAAGACCAAGACCAAGACTGGGAGCGCAAGACCAAGACCAAGACCAAGACCAGGTGTATTGGCGCAAGACCAAGACCAAGACTGGCTAAGTCTCGTCTTGTTCTTGCATTTGGGCAACACTAGTTTCAAGTGTCCATGCGCGCCGCGATTGCTACCATAAGGTGATCCGTTTGCTCGTTTACCGGTTTATAGCATAAAAAAGAATCGTTTTTTACCTTGTGCCTCACTGGAATGTACAACTTTATCTTCTAACTTCTCTTTTGTTTTCCTCTCACTATTCAGTTTCAGGTGTAACTCTCTGAAAAATAAAACATGTTCCGAACATCAAGTAAATGCTAATTATTGTGGTCAAATATTTATGATTATAGAGAAAGCCAAAATAAGTATTTTACTATTTATAGCAATTGCTATAAATAGTAAAATACTTATTTATTTATATATTTATTTATTAAAAAAATAATTTATGGCTACATAATTATGTAGCCATAAGTTATTTTTTTGTATGGGTTCATCTCTATTACTTATATATAATTCTTCTGTACGTGTGTATGTCACTGAACTCCTCTTAAACGACTAGACGGATTTTGATGAAACTTTTTGTGTGTGTTCAAGAGGATCTGAGAATGGTTTAGATTCACAATTTTGTCCGCTGGACAATGTTTTTTTAATTAATTTTTAATTTATTAGTAGTTGTTGATTTTGGAATGTTTTACATCGGATCCGACGGACGGCGCTACCATCGCAGTGTCAAATATTAATGACGTTAGATATTGTCATAACATTTGAATAATAATTTTCATCAAAAAGGTCCAGAATGTTTTAGCTTATTAAAAAAAGCCTCCCCTTGGTCATAAAATTTTCAAATTGACGTGTAGACAGGACAACGTCTGTCGGGTCCGCTAGTTACTTATAAATGAAGATGATTACTCACTTCATCATGGCCTGATGATCAGCTCTCTCTTTCTCCCTCTCCTGTATCTCATACGCTACCTTCGCCTTCAGGTTACTGACTTCAGCCAAATGTTGCTGAACTAATGTCCTCGTCTCTTCTCGCATTGCAGCGATCTGGTTTTCATACTAGAAATAACAAAAGGAAAACTTAGGACGCAGCATTTTTCCTGATCAGTATTCTTCAGGTTTGGCAGCAGGGTTTTGAACATGATACACCATAACATACTCCTTGCTGCCAATCCAAATACTTTGCCTAATCCAGGAAACAAACCTTGATAAACCTAAAAGTCACAATTTACGTGATATCTCAGAAAGTATTAAGTATATATTTCCGAAAAAATCACGATTTACTCACGTAAATTAATTGAGAAAAGCTCAACTAGTTTCGAGTCACCGAGGGACTCTTCATCATGAGCAGCGTGCACAGACGCGGCGACGTCGCGACTACTCAGTAGGCTGCGCGACGTCGCCATTAATTTACGTGAGAAAGCCGTGATTTTTAGTTAATCTTGATAAACCTAAAAAAATTATCAAATACAGATCTTAATCTGAATGATAAAATATTAAGTGCAGTCAGTCACCTTAGTACAAAACATTTATATGTATATCTTTCTAATAATAGTTATCAAGTCATATTAATAAACATAATATATGATTACAATCATGTTTCTTGATTAAGTTATTTCCTTAAATATCAGCATCATAAATGATTAGTATTTTGTATGATGAGCAGACGGATCACCTGATGGTAAGCAATCGCCGCCGCCCATGGACAGCCGAAACACCAAGGGTGTTACAAGTGCGTTGCCGGCCTTTTGGGAGTAAGGAATTCAATGGTTTAATGGCTCAATAGTTTCTCCAGTCTATTACAAGTCCTGGTAATGTACCTTACCTTATCTCTAGTTAATTTCTTATCAGCTTGAAATGCTTCCTCCATCCGCGACTTCTCTTCTGTCAAGGTGGATAGAGACAGCATGAGAGCTGCAACTGATTCATCTCTACCCTCATCTGAAAACAAACATTGTTATCACCTTTAGTATGGGTTATATAAGATTTTAATTACTAAGCCGACTTAGGGATTGCAAATCTCGGAGCTGCACACTGCCTATCTGGTTGGAACAGTAAAAGTCTGACATTCCGTCTTGCCTTACCCAAGGCAGGAGAACTGATTGGATGATTTTCCTCCCTCCAAAAAAAAAGGATTGCAGATAGGCACTGATAATTTTGAGAATACTGCATTCCTTTGTTTTATTTTCCACAAGTTAACCTGAGTAGTTTCTTAATATACTAAAGAACAGACGGGCTATTCAACAAATCAGAGCAAATTATTATAAGGAAATATGACAATGTAAATCTATAAACTGCATTATACACAAGGATAACAACATTTAATACTTTCATTAACTACTTAGTAATTTTAAAAATAATTGTATTTCGAGCAATTTTCTATTTCCCTAATCAATTTCATGTGAATTTAAACTTACCTCCACCTGGACCCTCCACTGGACTTTCAGTTTTATTTAGAGCTTTAAGACTTATTTCCAAAGCCTCTTTTTCTTTAACAAGTCCTTTGTAAGCAGCAACAACATCTGAAAACAAATGAAATTAAGTATCCAGTATACTGAAGTTCGGGCTACAATAGCCCGCTGCGGTGACTGTGACCCAAATTCTATAACCAATAGGGATCCAAAACAAAGTGTACGAGGGTCGTTTGAAAAGTCCGTGCAAAAATTAAAACTACTTAATTTTTTGGGGTAAACCGTTTTTAGTTTTTAAGATAGTCTCCTTTTAGGCTTATACACTTCGTCCAACGCTGCTCTAGTTTGTTGATCTCTTCTGAATAATAGGATTTGTACAAGTCTGAAAAATAGCCGTTTATTTCTGCAATCACCTCCTCATTTGGATAAAATCACAAATAGTAGTCCGAGGGAGCCAAGTCTAGAAAATAAGGGGAATAAGAAACGAGTTGGAACCCTATTTCCATTAATTTTGCGACCACAACTGCTGAGGTGTGAGTTGGTGCGTTGTCGTGATGGAAAAGGACTTTTGTGGGCCAATCGTGTGCGTTTTTCTTGCAGCTCGGTTTCCAAAAGGTCCAATAACGATGAATAATATGCACTTGAAATAGTTTTACCCTTTTTCAGATAGTCGATGAGGATTATGCCTTGCGAATCCCAAAACACAGTCGCCATAATCTTTTTTGCGCAGATTCCCCCTTGGTAACCCGTTGTTTAGATTGTTCTTTGGTCACAGGAGTGTAGTGATGTATCCATGTTACATCTACAGTGACGAAACGACCTGCGGTTTCTTCTAGAACAGCTGCAAACCGTCCATGCAACACTTCACACGATTTCGTTTTTGGTTAAGCGTGAGCAATCGCGGCACCCATCTTGCGGATAGCTTTTTCATATCCAAATGTTGATGCAAAATATTATGTACCCGTTCATTCGAGATGCCCACAGCACTAGCAATCTCACGCACCTTCACTCTTCTGTCATCCATCACCATATCATGGATTTTATCAATGATTTCTGAAGCGGTAACCTCAACAGGGCGTCCAGAACGTTCAGCGTCATTTGTGCCCATATGGCCATTTCGAAAATTTTGAAACCACTTATAAACTGTTCTAATCGAAGGTGCAGAGTCACCATAATCAAGCTTTTTTAGCCTCCTGAGGCATTTTGTCTTTCAAAAAATAGTGTTGACTAAACAAACGAAATTCTTTTTCGTCCATTTTTTGAAAATCACTCGACTTCTTCGATTCAAACGAATGCCAAACACAAAGAAATAGACCGATCTGGCTGAAACTTGGTGTGTGGTCTTCCAAAAGACGCTACTAACTAGGCATAACCTCGATACGCGCCAATAGTGCTATCTCTCTGACTTTGCAAGGACTTTTCAAACGCTCCTAGTATATAAATTTTTCATTGGTCTAATAGTTTGGGCCAAAGTTACCCAATCTTATGGTAATATATTTTTTATTTAATTATATTAACTATGTGTGGATTGTAAGCAAAAAGCAGAGGTTCCATGATGGTAAGTGACCAGTATTGCCTATGTATACACTCAATGACTTTAGAGCATGGATGCACAGACCGTGACCCGCGGGCCGCATGCGGCCCGCCGGTCGAATCCTGGTGGCCCGCCAACAGTAAAAATATTACTCTCGTACATTCGAAAAATATTGAATTCTATTCCAGAATAAAACCATTTCTATATCAGAATTCTATTCCAGAAAAAAACATTTATAACGACCAAGACTTGCGCAACAAATTCCACAAAGGAGATATCAATTCTTTATTGTCTTTAATTACCTATACTTCTGGCGGCCCGCAATCCGTTCGTATCGTCCTAGTCTTAATAAGTCTGTGCATCCCTGCTCTAGAGGAACATGTGCATTGTCAGTTTTTAAAATTATAATAAGAACAGCAAAGATGAGGAACTCTTTTGTCTGTTTACTGAAAGGCCAATAGATGACCCAATACCAATTAAAAATAATTTATTGGTTCTTGGAAAGTGGCAACACAAATGGGAAATATTTCTTTTATGGTGCAAAACGTAACATGCAACCAAATAAGATTTTATATCAATTTGGCAATTTCTAATTAGTGAAAAAGGTTTCATATTGAAGACCACAATTATTGATAATTAATGTTACCAATGCAGTATTGTACTTTTACTATGAAATTCTCACAATATTGTACAAGAAAACATTATAGAATAATGATTTATCATCCATATTGCCTTATGGGCTGAAACATCTGCTAGATTTTTGCAATATCAATCTCTTTTACAATAGTATTGTTATATTTGTTTGCTTACCTCTCAGTCGACCTTCATATCGCTTGATTTGATCAGCTTGTTTAGTAATAGTCGATATCAGCTCTTGTTTCGATAAAGATTCCATAGTTTTTCAGCACTGCACAAAATACTGACGAAATATTTACATTAAAAACAATAAGATAGATTATGCTGTTTCACATCCCTATTTGGTTTGGTTAATGAAAATTAAATACGTAGATAAGGTTCACACTAGATAATATTTTCAAATAAACACTTGATTATTTTTAATTAAAATAAAATACATTTCATTTCACTAAAATATAAGAGCATCTGACATCGTTCAATCTTTCCAAACTGACGTAAGTTTGACATGACAAATGACATTTATTGAAGCTTGAAGTGAAATGAATGAATGAGTGAGTGAAAAAGAATGAATTAAATGAATGAATTATTTTCTATCCGTTGAGCAGACGTTTCACGCAGTCACGCTCACGATTCACGAGTAGGGTAGGAAATTAGGAATATCGATTGCTTTGGCTATGGAAGTCAAACCACGTATGCTTTATACACAAGTATAAATATTCATAACAATGGGATACCAAACTTTATTTTACTATACATCGTACCTACCTAGTCCAATAAATAAACCCACCACAAAGATCGTAAAGGCTTGGTATGATAAGTAGGTACCTAGTTGGTTTCTGTTGTAAATGGTAATTAGTGGTAAGTGATAAAATAATCGTTAAAAGGTAATCGAAGTTTGGTGGGTAACCATTACTTTGCATTTAGACTTTCAAGTACATAATATTATGTATGTTTCACGTTAGGTACACCTAACATAATATTATAGGTAAGGAATAAAATTAATGAATGGCACTGTGTACATCACACCATGTGGTCGAGAATTAATCGATCAAATTGAAGTAATACAAACATTAAACGCTTATAATTAAATGAATCATTGTCGATTCCGACTTTCTATATTACTTACCATCACCTAAATGTATTATTTCATAGGTTTAAAAGGAATCATTGTTGAAGTCGGCATTTCGGCAGTAAAACGTTTTTATTTTATTAATTTCTTTTCGTTTGTCACTAAACCATTCCTGTCCTAACGCGGCCGCGCCAGAGCGATTAGATACGGCAACCATTTTGCGAATCTCTTTATACAATGTTGCTTTAAGAATAATAGTAGGCGCTATTGTTGTTTGTACTCACTCAAATATCGTATCCTACGGTCGAGGTCGTTGACCCCCGATTTAAAAATGGGGTAGCATTCACCCCAAGTTTAATTATTGCACATGTTATAAACGTAATGTCCAAATGTAGCCCATACTTAATTATTTTGGGCTCGATGTTATAAAGTGTTGATAATATTCTATTTTTTGATGTTGATCGTAGGAACCAAGCATGGTGCCTAAGTTACCTAACTAGATGATTAGCACATGAAATAATATTTAATTTATATGCGAGATTTTTTGTTGATTGAGAAGATTTACTTACAATAAACAAATACACAAAATAGGTACCTACTCATACATACCTAGATAACACGTGGCAGGCATTAAAAAAACCAGATTGAATAAGTACATATCAATAATTATTATGGAAATCAGTTTCATAAATAAGACGATGTCCGATTACATCAAAAGTTGTAGCATCGCGAAATAAAAACGATTTCACCATAAGCGATGAATTAATCACAGCAGCGGCAGCGTATCTTCGAAGCTCGCTCGGAATCCTATTCGCAAGCTTCCAGCCAAATAAAACGGGCGTGGCGCCTCGCTGTCTGTAGATTGGATCGATGCATGCGTACTGCGTACATACACCCCCGGCTTACATTAAGTAGGCACCTATCTCTTTTAGGCGTCTCTTTTAACAAAATCTAATAAGATTTTTTGCTATGTAGGTCGATGTACAAAACATGTTGAAAATGTTCAACTGCGTTTTCATCAATTTCTGTAGCTGCACGATTTAACGATTATCAAAATTCCCATCTTTCGCAAATCACCCTTGGAAATGGCGTAATCCGGCTGATGGCGCGGATAAGCCCAACAGAGGAAATGTTTTGGAAAATTAAAACACGCTTGTACTTGAGGTTCTCGGGAGTAAGATTTTGAAATAAAACATTATTTATATGTATTATTGCTAAGGTCAATATTTAATTTCTATCAATATCCCCTACGTCAGATTACATTCGTTGACATTATTTCAAAAATTAAATGTAAGTAAGCCAAACACGTTTTCATACATTATCGGCGATTTGTACTCTGTCTTATAATTCTAGCTACATTCTAGGCCAAACCCTACAATACCCAAACCTGCCCAAAGTAAATACAAACGAAAAAAACTAAACCAAATCATTAAACGTGGGATAAATAAACACTAAATAGAAAGATGTTAGTTTTATATAAATTAAACAGAAACTATTCTAAATAAATAAAATACCACAACTTAGAACACAAAATACTAAAGTTGAACAAAACGAATAAGTGGACAGGTGTGTACTGGTATTATTTCGGTGGAGAAAGCAAGCGTATTTGTTTCAACCATTCAGGGACGACACAACATAGATTAACAGTAATTTGTAAAAATGGATTTTGCTTATTTTATGCGCGAATGACTATAAATGTATGTACGTCTCCAGCACTGTCAGCAATGGAAGCCAAAAGCGGCAATAAAATTCAAGTTACAAAGTGGGTTTGATCAACTTTGGCCATTTCCTTCTAGCCGAATTCCGACTGTGTATCAACCCTTTCTAACTTATCTTCAATTAAAAGTTAGACACTCGTAATTGCCACTCGCAGAGTCGGCGTGTACAGTCGCGCACAAATACAGCACATCCACATCATAGCATATAACTCAGAGGTACATCTACCTTTGACTAGTTCTGATACACACCATTTAGTATTTTTATGTATTGTGTGCTTTACATGGGTATATTACTTATATTAAACCAAACACCACACCAACATAATTTTAAACCAAAATCCTAATCTACGTTTTAAATTAGAGAACACAGTTTTCTTTAAATACTTAAGTATACATACTTAAAGATTTAAATGTTGCGCAAAATTATAACTGACTAGTTTCGCGTATTTTAAGTACTTTAAATAAATAATTAATATTAATGAAACATTTATCCTTACCATAGAAATTAAAGAAAATACTTAATCAAAATGCATTATACAAGCCCAACTATGTGTCTGTGAATATCTCGCCTCGGTTTTTTATTTCACTTTAATTATGATATGCATTTGACTATCAATAATTTAACTATTACGGAAATTACTATAATGAATATCAGAAACGATACAAACAGTTGGATAAGGTATAGTAATGAGTAGATTACCCAACTAATTTTGAACTTACACTACTTCAATATATTAATATAAACATCAAAATGAAATCTATAATTTCTATTACGATTATGACAATAAATTATGTTTACAATGAATTTTTAATTACTTAAATTTAATAATAAATAGTGATGATTATATAATCAAATTAGAGAGACAATATCATGATGTGAAAGTCAAATATCATGGTTTGTTTTGTGCAAGATCATGCAATATTCCTGTAGAAAATTGCATTATTATAATTTCAAAATTTTGATTTTAAATGCACATGAAAATTTTCCAATAAATAATAACCAATTTGACTTTCACTGTTATACAAGTACTATAATAATTATGTGCCCAATTGATACATGAAGGTATCCAAGTCATAATAAAATGTTGATCAATAACTAATTTAGTTGTAATGTCATGGTCCTTATACATAATTTCAATTGAGATTTCTTGCCAGATTTTCAAGTCAATTTTATGAATGGAGTCAAATAATAAATGTAAGTAAATAATAATTATGATCCTAATTATAATTGTTCTATAAAATGTATCCACCTTACTTATGACTTTGTGCACAATTCAAGCTCCAGAATTATATTATTATCCAACATTATTATAATAATGGGGCCATCCTTATTTTATCAACATGAATGGAAGTATAGTTTTTAGTCAAAGTTTCACTTACAAACATCATTTTATATATCAGTCAATGCATTTCTGACATCTTTGGTAATAATTATATAATGAACATTTTGTTTAATATACTATGTTTTATTTTATTATTGCAACTATTTTTCAAAAGAAAAATAATAATATAGTTGTTGGTACAATAAAAATTGCACAGCATTTCAATATACATATTATAATAAAATATTTTTTTTTATTTTTTACTTACAGTAAAAAAAGTTTAATATTGCACTGTCAATCGTTAAACATATTATAATTATTGCCTGAATTACGGTTATATTAGAATCTTGTTGGCATCATTATCCTATTATAATACCAGAACTCTACAGGTTAGTCTCAAACTTGAGACTCATCCCAATGGACATATAAGTTATACATAAAATTGAGTTAGCAAAAAGTATGCAGTTAATTTAATTTTTATACTTAGGTCTCGAATTTTATAAGTATGACTAAGCTACTGACTCCGTCTGATTTGTAATTCAGCAAGTCAGGTAAGCCATTATAATAATTTACACAAAGTTATGTCTAAGTACTGCATCACTTGTTACTAACTTTATTTATAATCTTAGGATTATTTATATATCAGGTATTTAACTAGACAGGTATTTCATGGACTCTGTAAATTAAAATTAGGTCAATTTTGTAGATATACTTGGTGTATAATGTCAGTCATTTAAAAATTTGTCTACTTTCTTATTGTGATGATTTTTATTTGTACCTATACTGTATGAACGCTGGTTCAAACTGACATCATGTCATGATTTGAATCACATTTATTCCATTTTTCACTCAGTACTATTAGTCCAACTTCAAACCATGACAAAGTAATGATCAACATTTTTGCATTAGCTACAATTTATTGACTAGAATCTGGATCATTTAAGATTTACTCTTGTTCGTTTTGAAGCTGACCTGGAGTACTTGGCCATTTAGCGAGTATCCATTCAAGGATTGGATGGCAACAACAGCCTCATCATAGTTGGTCATGGTGACAAAACCATAGCCCTTACACTTGTTGGTTGTGGGATCTCTAATAATTTTAACACTCTGGACGGCACCAAATGGGCCAAAGAGCTGCCATAAGACACTCTCTTCAGTGTCGGCTCCAATGTTATAGACAAAGATGCACCAACCTGAACCACCAATGGCATTACCCTGTATGAGCGGGTCGGCCAAAGGAGAGAATCTTTGAAGACCTTTGTTGATAGCCAACAGAGCCTTGCCAGCAGGTCCAACGAAGCGGCGAGCAGCTGCAGGTGCCAGGTATGCTGCCAGTGGAGCGAGGGCCTTGTTCTGGTTGCTGGGGTTGTTGGCACACTTGACTGTGATGGGACCGGTGCCACCTGGAGGTATTGTGCCATTTAACTCACGTATTGCGTTCTCTGCTTCGTGTCGCTGGTCGTAGCGGATGAATGCGACACCCCTCGAAGGTCCGACGATGTTTGGTTCGTCGCCGCCGACTTGCAGCAAATGACCAACATTTACATTCTCATGGAGTATGCGCGAGCTGATGATGGTTCCATAGGGACTGAAGAGCTTCTCCAATTCTTGCTGCGTCATGTGCTTCGGCAGGCCTGATACGTAGAGATTGGCGCCTTTGATCGCGTCGGAACTAGGACGAGCGTACGACACCTTAATGATTTTGTTCTGCAGCCTCAACCCATTCAGTGTGTTCACTGCTTTTTCAGCGTCTTCCGCCTTGTGGTAGTTGACGAATGCGTACCCCAAACTCTGGCCATTTAGAATGTGGTCGGGGAATACGGTCACTTTGTCTCTAATAAGCTTGCAACTTTCTACTTCGCCGACACTCGAGAATAACGATCTAATCTCTTCCTGGGTCATCGTTTGCGGCAAATAGTTGATAATCAGGTTGGTTTTAGATTCATTATTGCAAGGTTGGACCTTGCTACCATTTTGCGTGGGCTGGTTCGCGTTTACGCTGTCGAGTGTATTTGCCATCATTTTGACTATTTCTATGTTTACACCAAATTAGGTGAAATGTCACAGGATCTGTGACTTATTACAAAATATATAAAACGGGTGAGTTACAACATAGATCCACGTTCTTCGCTAGTTATAACAACACCACCACTTCGCGTTGGTTGAAAGCATATGCAAGGGAAGAAAATCAATAAGATGCTGTTCACTTTTGTACTTATCCTGTTTTAGGTGGTACGGCGCCGAGTCCGTTGAATCAAAATATAACGAGAAACACAAATGAGCTCTAGTTTATTAGATCTTATGGAGAATACGAAAGAAAAGTGAAAAGGAAATCAACCAAAAATCTATGCGACTTGCGACCTATTCTCGTAAATTCATTTCTTTCACTTCACTTTCTTTTTAAAATGTTGCCAGATTGCGAATTTGACTACCTAATCTACCGAATTTTCTCTCCGTGAATCATTTCCCCATTTTTAACTATCTTTATATAAAAATAGATCCTTTTAGTATTTTTTCAGATTTCAAATAAAAATATTACTTAAAATGATTTTGGAAACATTATTTCCTATGACTACGATAGGCGCAATAAAAATCCAATATGTTTTTATTTATTGTTCAGAACTTCGATATTTTTACATAAGTACACAATATTGCCTATTTAAACTCAGACTTTATTTTCATAGCGACAAAAGAAATTCATTGATTCTAAAAATGTCAAAAGTTTAGCTAAAACGGTATTTGAGTTCAGTTTGGTGACAAACAGACTGATAAACCAACAGAGAGTTAGGAGAGTGATAGTTATAAATTAAAATCTTGTTTTCGTAAGTACAAAATCTGAAAAATAAATATATTAGGTAAGTATTTAAAAAAAGTACAAGTTAGTGCAACAAGTTATTATGTTAGTCAATCATAAAAACAAAAACTTTAACGTCTTTCCTTCTTTCTAACGTTTTCAATTAGGAAGGTCAATATTGTATAAAGCAGACATTATCTTGCATTAAATTATTCATTTTACATACTTTAAATATAAACTTAAATTATCAATAAAATTAAAATTCATAAATATGGTTTAACTTGTAATCTAATAGGTAGTCACAAGATGATAAATATGACCCTGCTAACTGGGTAATATTTTGTAACTGGTCACACTAAAACAATGGTGCCAACCTAAACGCCGTTCAATGCAGCCAACATTAAAGCAGTAATTCTAATAAGCGTTCGTAAACCAAGTAAAACAATGTATTTTATAAATGAAATGTGTGAAAATAAATTATTCACTCTTTACTAACAATTTCAAAAGTTAGTTTGATAAAATTTATTTATAAAATCTCCTTTCTTAATTTTGTTCACTATTATTAGTTTTGTGTACGAAGTAATATGCGATACCAACGCCATCTCTTATTTTACTAAGGTAACTTTTAAAGAGGTCAAAAATTAAAATTATCACGCCAATGAACGTGTAATGCGCACGGCAGAGTAATCGGATTGTATGTTTTTTTAAATTTTTTGTTGTTTCTGTGTTACCTACCTATTTCCAATAATTTTAGATAGATAGTAGTCTAGATTGTTGTTTAAAAAATCTATGTTTTACGACAAACGAGCTGGTGGTTAATCAACTGAATACCTGAATGGTAATCAATTTGCAGGGTTTTGGACATTGTGAATTTGGAGGGGGTCTCCCCCTCAATCAGGATCAGGTGTCCAGTAACTTCACTTACACGGTGAGACAAAACGCAAGCGTTGTTTCACGTCTGTTTTTAATGAGGCTCATTCGGCAATTCCTCTCATGCTCAAGCATGGCTCATTTACTGAAAAGTAACGTTTTTTATACTTAACGGGATGGCGCTTGGCCTAGGACTGGTGGTAAGCAATGATGTGGCCGACGATGGAGCATGCCTACCTAAGAGCAACCTGTTCACTCGGGGACTTGAAGACACCCAAGTTATATTTTATAGGTTATGAAACCTTATTAATATTTTGTAACTTGTACGTGCCTACGCACTTAATTTAATAACAATCAACGTAGGTGTGGCTGTTCAGGTTAGGTATAAGACTTAAATCCGTATTTTTTACGTCATCAATATTACGGTTACTTTACAAATCGTCATGACTGTCTGTAATAATATCTAAGGCTATAAATCATCACGGTTATGCTCATCGTCATCATCAGCCCAGAAGACGTTCACTGCTAAACAAAGGTCTTCCTTACTCCTCCACGTCGAAAGACAACTCGCCACTTGCACCTACTTGTATTTTTTTATGGAATAGGGGGCAAACCGCCGCTTATGGACACCCACAACATCAGACAAGTCACAGGTGCGTTGCTGGCCTTTTAAAAAGGAATAAGCTTTTTTCTTGAAGGCCATATTCCTTGCTATTGGCGCTCTGTGATTCTGACGGTGTCGTTACTCGTCAGCCTACTTAGATGTCATCTAGTCTGTGAGTCTGTGATACAATAGCCGTCAGGCGATGTTCCCTACCCACTGGATTATTGTAAGGGACTATACCCATTTAACGGAGACCCAGCAATGCCTTCTGATAAACCTGAACCTTTCTCTGTGATCCCCGTTCCTAATCTAACTGCCAAACTTGGACTATTGGACATCATGACAAATGTGATAATGCTGTTATACCTAAAGGATATCCTCCTTAGTACCTTGCTTGCTGCTTGTAATAAATTCGTGTCATTGTCCCTGTTTCTAAAAAGCTAGTACATCATCATCATCATCAGCCAAAAGACGTCCACTGTTGAACAAAGGCCTCCCCCTTAGTCTTCCACGTAGAACGAAAGTTAGTGCAATGACACAAAAACAGGAATAGGGTAGATGACTAATTTTTATTTTAATGTCCGTCTGGTAGATTTGTTTAAAACATTAGACACGTATTTTTTACGGAAACAAATATTTTGATTTCAAATATCGCATGACGTCTTTTCTGTGTACGTTTTATACGTAGTATTGACGTAGTTAACTCCCACTCCTAAACTTTAATTCGTTTTATCTAAGTATTGTTATCTTAAATGAAAAAAAAAAGAATACGTGTCTACTACCCCGTCATCATCCCTATTATAATTTTAAGTAGGTACAATTGTTTTATATATTGATCACTCCAGCCTATTTTTTGTTTTATTTTTAAGAGGCGAAAATCATCCAATGACTCTTACTGACTAAAAACCACCCTGTTCCTACTCCTGCTTTTCAAGCCGGAGCCCCGATAAACCCGCTAGGTAGTCCGCAGCTCCGGATCAGGCATCAGCCCTACATCACGCCGGCCTGACCGGTAAATCAAACACAAGATCTCATTTTGGCTGACACTAGAGCAACGACATCAACAAAGAGAGTACACCTATAATAATACTATCTACTAACAAGCTGACATTTCACCTTAGAAACAGGAAAAGTCAAATCAAAAGGTGAAGTCGGTCTTCATTTCCTTTTCAAATACAGAGATAGTACGTTTGTATGTCATTTGTCATATTGGCGATCCATAATACAAAACAAAGGCATGTATCACTGACGGATACGCTCACAATGGATCCAAACTGACTCACCGTTGCTTAGCAACCAGTCCGTACATATTGATCAGGCGTAAGTTAAAGGTTGTGAGCGGGTGAAAATATGTTGGAAAGGGCTCTTTTAAATATTTTTTGTTTATTTATTCATTTACATCAGGCAACGAATCCCCTTATGGGCCCATAAGGCCACGGGAAAATCATCCAATGACTTTTCTGCCTTGGGCGAGGCGAGAGGGAGTGTCAGTGTCAGACTCTTACTGACTGACTGAATAATCACTACGTTCCTACTCCTGCTTTTCGAGTCGGAACTTCAGGAAAAAATTCACCCGCTAGGTAGTCCACAGCTATGGGAATTTCTACTTACTTATAGAGTTTAAAACAAAAAGGCTTATTGACACAATAACTTATATCTAAATATTTTTACTTACGTTTCCAATGTAACACCATTTGTATGTCTTAGCAAGAATGCTACATTGTAAGAGATGACAAAAGCTTTGAAGAAAAGATCATTTATCGTTTATTTCAGACAGAGTTCGAAATAATGTCTGCATACTTACCTACATAGATAACCTCACGATGAACAAATATGTCTGAATGTATAGCAACAACAACAGGTATAAGTACAGTTTAGGTAACGTATAAGAAACATTTTTTTTTTTTTATGGAACAAGCCGGCAATCGAGCAGACGTATTACCTGATGGTAAGCAATCGCCGCCGCTCATGGACACTTGAAACACCAAAGGCGTTACAAGTGCGTTGCCGGCTTTTTGGGGGTTAGGAATTCAAGGGTTATTGGGGAATCGGGGATTGGGAAGATTGGGAAGGGGGGTAATTGGGCCTCCGGTAATGGTTGTTTCACGTCGGTTTTCTGTGAGGCCGTGGTATCACTCCGGTCGAGCCGGCCCATTCGTGCCGAAGCATGGCTCTCCCACACTTAAACATATGCTAATGACATGCAACAATGTATTGAACAGTGTTTATTTTTTATCAAAAGATAACCAGATTACAGATCACCAATAACTGAGACAACTCTTAATACAAAGTCATAAAACCGATTTTCCAATAAAAAAAGGTTAAAATAGATGTGTAATCTGATCAAATAGGTATGTCACATCAATATCTTGCGAGGTAACCAATTGTAGGTTTACAGTATTTACTATTTAGTCTCGAAGTACAAGGATTAGTGTATTTTATCGTAAAAAAACAATCAAAATGATTACATATAGCACCTGTGGTGGAACAGGTGTATTGATGATCATCAGTGAGGAATTCATCCACGTGATTACCACTTCCGATGTCTGTTCTAGTAAATAAATGATACCTATAAACTGTTATCTTTAGAACAGTCTCGTAGAATGATTAAAACAAATCCTATACAGGTATTTCCCATTTTTGTTATTCTTATGAATATAATGCTGGTTGGTTTTTTCTATCCAATCATCCAAAACTAAATATGCATGTTTATTTTTAATGGGACAAGCCCGCCACAACCTCCCATACCGCTGCAACTCCTGTACGTCAGGATCTACAGTAGATACAACCATGAAAACATCGAAACACTGAAGTCGTTGTAGATCCCGTATCGAAATAATAGGCTTGCTATAAAAATACTTTTTAGTTGTTTGATATTTTGATTTCTGTCGTTATAAAGGGTAATCAATCATATTCTAGGTAATCCCCAATACGATTAGAAATAGCAAAATTTCTTTTAGGTAATAAGAAAAACGTTTAAAGTCTTAATACAAAATGGCATTTTCATATTATCTATACGAAAAGCAGATGTTAATAAAATTTTCTAGAACAAAAAAACCGGAAGTTCTGATGACGACATTACATATTTCATTGGTTAGTTCATTTATATGACACCTGTTTTCAGGTAATAATGATAATTATTTTATTGTCTTGATAAGCGTATTTTAATCTCAATACCTAGGGCCTACAACTTACAAGTGTCGAAACTAAGACAGCAAACCTATAATTAGGATATTATAAGATAAAAATGCGACACACGTATGTGATCAATCGTAGATAAATTTAAATCTGTTAAATTCAGCTTTAAAATAGACTTTATTTCGTTTTAATAAAAGCGATATAATTACTAAATGACACCTGTGATTCAGTAGGTAATCAAAATGTATCAATTTCTAAGTATTGTTGATCTTTAATCTGCTTATCGAATAATATTAATAGGTATTCATATTTTCCTGCTTTGCTTTTAGTGTCTACCTAGTCTTCATCGATGAATACTAAACTTGTTGTCAACTAAGAATAGGCTTTTACTTGAAGAGGTTTACTCAATGTATATATTTTTTACGAATATATTATTCAGCACTATTTCGAAGTGTTCAGTCAGTCTCTTTTCCTTTCCTCCTCCTTTCTCCTATCTATAACAAATGCAACAAGAAAAGAATTAACGAAATCTGTTCAACTGTTCTCGAGATTTGCCTTAGCAACACATGCAGCGATATTTTTTTATACATATTATAGATCAATTCAATCACAGTTTCAACAAAAATAAATACCTAATTACCACAGACCTTCACCGATAACCCAAATATTCGACATTAATAATATAATAATATGTCACAATTTCGCTTATCACTTGTACCAAACCGCAAATGTTGTACTCGCGGGGTCGAGTGCGTTCGGTACGCGTGCACCGGCAACGCGGTTGGGAAACATATGGCCGGATTCCTATAACCGCTACGCTCGGTTGGAGCAATTTCTCGCCGAACCTAGACCCTTTTGTTGTTACCTAATAAGTCATTTTGTAATTTAATATCGTGGCTAAAGATATTAGATAAGTTAAGAGCACTATTTTCGTGGAAATAGGTACTTTTAAATTACTAATGGTACGAAGGTATCGTAAGTCTGAGGATGGTTGAGACCTAAAGATAAAGTTTAAAGAACAGAACTGAGATTTATTTTATTGAACGTTCAATCTAATTACTTTTATTTATTTTTTTACTCGTGAAAACATGAGTTTGACTCTTATTGTCTAGTCTAGTCCAATTGCTCTTAAAGTAGACAAGGGATCTAAGTAAAAGGTTTTTCTCACCTGGACCTCCACAAATAACTTAAGAACAACATTAGCTGAATCAGTCTGTCCGTTCTCGAGTTTTGGCGACATTAACGAACAGCAATTTTTTTTTAATAATCTCAATTAGAAATGTCTAGTTTTTAGAACTAATCATTCCCATAGGCCACCAGTAATGCTTGTGCAGTATACAACTTTTCGTGACCCATTTTTATTTGGCTCTCTTTTCTATTTGCGTCTAAAATCTGATGTGGCAACACTCGTCTTTTGGACGCGTTTCTAGTGCACATTTTTAATACTTATTTATTAAAGTATTAGGAAGCTAGGGAGGAAGTATTAAATAGCTGCAGTGGGACCATCACGGATAAAAATAATTAATTAATTATGAGACTAAATTGATTTCACGTATCACGGTTTAATTCGAGGTCTAATTCATATATCCGACTTTGTTTTTCCTTTAACCCTATACCAGACATACCTACCCAGATTGCCTAACTACCTATGCATATTCTGAGCCTAAACTAATCTCAGTTTTATGATATTTTAACTGTTATCTCGGGGCTTATAAAAGTATGTTTATCGTAAAACACTGGCTACAAGTATAGGCACCTACACTTACTCCGTGATAAAAATGCAATTTTTGTTTTATCGTTTAACGTTTAATTTCAGTTTAATGTTGACTTGTTTATTCATAGTTAGAAATATACCAGCTGGTCTACAGCGCGTGGGATCTTGCGAGCTATTCTTGGATACTCTAACAAAGGGTTACCTACCCGTTTATTTGTGAACTGCAACATAATCATCATTATTGTTAAACCACTCCTGCTTCTTCTGGTAGACCCCCAATTTCAAAGCACCTTATATTTTTATAATAACTATCGTAAGACATACTAAATTAACTAAAACAGTAGGCTACACGACGTCGCCGCGTCTGCGCTGCCCATGATGAAGAATCCCTCTGTGACTCGAAACTAGTAGAGCTTTTCTTAATTTGCGTGAGTAAACCGTGATTTTTAGTAAATGTAAATCATCTTAATTATTGAATTGCACACTTCAATTACAACTAAGGACTGACCGAGACATTTTAAATATTTATTTGCTTTGACGTTTAAAATTGCCTTACTTACTACAACTATTTGATATTGACTAATTTTTGACTTTAGACTTTGAAATTCCATACAAAGAACTAATCTGAACATTATCAAACTGCGTTTTAATATTTCCCTTTGTTACAATTATGGTATTGCGCCGTGGCCTACGAATATCGATTCATTCATTCGTTCGAAGGGTAGCAGTGACCCCTCCCGCGGACGAGGGTGATCTAACTCGAGCCGGCTACGGATGTAAACAAGCATCGCTTTTTTATAAACAAACCAGTTTTAACCCGCGGCTTTGGCCCTATAATGCTGATGTATGATTTGAAAAAAAAACTAAAAACCTGTAGTACCTATAAGCCGGTATTAAACGAGCAGACGGATCACCTGATGGTAACTACTAAATGGTACTAAATGGTTGTTGGGGAATTGGGGATTGGGAAGACTTACACAACGAAACACAACGCAAGCGTTGTTACACGTTGGTTTTCTGTGAGTTACTTTAATTTACTTTATGGTAACAGAGTTATATTTATTTTATTAGTACTTGATATGATGGCAATCTTACTCCCTCGACATTTTAGATTATGAACTCCCTTTTCTTAAATTTTTATTGGTTTACTGGTGTTTCGGACAAAACGTTTGCTGACTCACACTTTCACATTGAACTTCGATGTCCCATACTTTTTGTCCTAAACGTCACTAATTCAATTTAAGTATTTCTTACACTTGCAACTATATGAGTAGGTACATAAGAGAATGTATATGTATACCTACATAAATAAATTCCGTTGTCAAGGAAAAATATAGAAATAAATATTGTCTGTCGGTAAATTAGCGTGTTTATGAAAACAGTCATTGTGTACCTAAGTTTATACCTTATGTGCTGTACCCAGACAGACATTATGTTTCATGTGAATCATTTCGTGATAAAATTATCCTTCTCAAAATTAATAAACTATAAGTATATACTTAAAATATTATATATATCGTCATGCCATTTATCAGGGCAGAGGTGCACATTATGGCACGTAATGCCACTGTACAACGTACACCCATTTTTCACAGTTTGAGTTGTAAGACCCGTGGAATAGGTAGTGAGCCTATTGCCATATACCGTATACGTAATTATACTTAAAATAATTTTCAATAAACTACGTTTAAAATGACCGACTTCATACCCTTCTTATAAGTACCTACTTATTAATAATAAAAAAAACAGTATAATATCTACAAACTGTGTAGGCATCTATTCTGTGACATTTATAAGTAATATAAAAGGTTATAATAATTAAATGTCACGATAGAAAATTAAATAAAAATATCAATATTGTTTACCACCAATATAAGTACGTACTACGTAAGACCAATTCATTTTGGCTAGTGCAAACATGAACTTAATTTCAGTTTTGTTTGTTGTGTAAACAAGTCTTAACTGAAAAATTGTTTATTGGAAGGGACCATAGCTCTATTTATAACTGTTTACAATTTTAATTTCTATTATATTAGTATTGGACTATAGACTTCATACTTAAGTAAATCATCATGATCGTCATCATCATCAGCCGGAGTACGTTAATTGACAAAGAAAGGCTACTTCTTAGTCCTCCACACTTGATGACAACTCCAATGACTCCTCACAACTCTGATGATGTCTTTTGTCCAAGGACTTCGGTCAATGTTTTTATGTTTACCACATTACGCTGCATGAGTGCGAGGTCCTGTAACCTTAGTACGAGTTTGTTTTACGGTGAACGAGAATACGAGATCGAAACGACTTCGGCGCTCTGATTGGTTGACTAATGTTCAAATACTCAAACGCCACTCAATTTTGAGACGCGGTCAAGAGTATTTCTGTCACTACAAAATTCCTTATAAAAGACAGAGATAGCACGATATTTAAGTACAACTTAAAATTGAGTAGCGATTCAGTATTCGGGTAAGACCGTGTTTGTCTAATACAAAATTTCTATGAGTCAAACTATTGGACAGTCAATTCTTAACACTTACAGTGTTTGGATAAATTAATATGATCTCATGACATTAGCGGTTTTGAGTGACACAAAACGTTAGCCCTTATTATTATGTCTCGCTAAAACTCAAGAACGGCTGTACAGATTTGGTAAAATTTGATCTTGAATTATTTGTGGAAGTCTAGGGAAGCATTAAAAGGTTAGAACAAAAAATGTTTGAGGCAGTACGACCTTTGCCAAACCATCTAGTAGTTAATTAATAAAGTAATCTAGAACAAATCACCAAAAATTCGCGGTCAAGCTTCGTCTTTTAGTATTTGTTGCAACAATCACCTAGATACAGTGACCTATAGCATTTCCATTGCAATAACTAGTTGACTAATAAAGAAGTGAAAGTGCCTATTATCAACCTACTTATTCCAATTTTGTTCGTGACTTATTTCTGTTATTATTGAACTTTATTAATGTGTGACAATTGGGTTTTTATTGCAACGAACCAAAATTATAGTCAGGGTGCTTTTCCATCAGAGATGTGCTATGCTACGTTGCTGTGGATGTGTTTGGCTTCCACCAAACGCAGCCACAGCTCGATGGATACATCGCAATCTCAAGCTGCATATCTTCTTCGTACAGCTACTTTGCGTCGGCACAGCTTAGTACCAGTGGAAACGGTTACATAGTTTCACAGCTTAGCTATTACATACTCATCCGGAGCTGCGGACAACGTAAAAGGTTACCGGGGCTCCGGCTCAAAGCAGGAGAAGGAACGGGGTGGTTTTTAGTTAGTAAGAGTCTGACACTCCCTCCCGCCTCACCCAAGGCGGGAGAAGTCATTGGATGATTTTGTAAAAAATCAAACTTATTGTAGTCAAAAACTCAGGAAGTTACCTCAACAATCGCCCGTTCTATTTCTCAAAGCGTAAGGTCCACTTTGCTTCATTGCAATCAATCTAACGTGCATACAAAGCGATTTGCGTTTCATCTAAAACGATGAACTATGACTCATCATCAGACAGCTGCCAGTGGTCATCGAACCCAATTTAACAGACTCAGTAGACAGACAGACAGTTAAGTGAGACAAGTTATTTTTTAGAAGAGGATGCTTTTTAGGTCCTCCTTTTGTCAGAATCCCCTACAAACGTCTGTTGAAAGTAATGATCCATTAGGGCTAATTGACGTCTCCTTGTCTGCATTAGTGGGTTACAAATTTACAATGCCTAAGGGTCAAGGGGTAATAAAGTTTTTAAGGTTGGACGATATTAGAAGATGTGTGTATGTATCATTAAAGATTTCGAGTTTAAGATTAAGATTGAGTTCAGACTGGAGATTTGTGTCCAACAATGGGTGCGAACAACAGTCTAATATATTTTTTTTAAAGGTAACCGCCTTCTTTGTTTATCTTGCGAACCTCAATTTCTAAATCAGGTAATATACCTAAAACCTTCTCCAAAATCTGAAAAATACTATGCTGAAAACCGCATCAAAATCAGTTCAGCCAAACGCGAGATAATCACACACAAACATACATACATACAGAAAGGTTAAACTGAGAAGCTCCTTTTTTGAATTCGGTTATAAAATAGACAGGTCAAAAATATGAAATTCTCTCTAAAGTTACTATTCTAGCTGGTGTTAATATATTTAACGCTAAGGCCCATAGCACATGGCGTATTTTAAACGCGCAGGCGACGCGCGTATTAGGAACGCGCGTCTTCGGCGCCGTAGACGCTGTTTCTTGCGTTTGCATTGATGATACAAGCACCCGCATGAAGCGCGTATACGCGCAGTAGAAGCGCGTACAAATGAGCGGGGTAGAGATAGAGGGGGGATGCGCGCTCACGCCACCACTGCGCCGCTCGCGCCTCAGTTGCAATTATTTTATTGTGTGCTGCGCATGTATTTAGTAAAATGGAACCCTTCGACACCGACCGTTTTATAACAGAAATACACAATCGTGACAGTTACATGGAATTCACTACTACCCGAATATTCAAACAACGTTTAAAAAATTACCAATTTTTTAAACGTTGTATGATAATGACCACTCAATCTTCTTTCACTCGTAAATGGGTCTATCCAAAAGATTCGTTTCTTTTTAAAAGAAGTACTAAAGCCAGTGTACCCAGTGTTATATCAACGGACGCCATTGTACAACTGGAGAGAGGAGTCTCTGATCAAAACGCAAAGGCTACGAGCGACTACAGCACGTATACACGCAGTGGAAGTGCGTATACGCGCAGTAGAAGCGCGTTTCACGGCCGCATTGTGTGCTTAAGATACAAGGTTGCGTTCAAATCTTGTATGAAGCGCGTATACGCGCGTCATCTGCGCGTCGCCTGTGCGTATAAAATACGCCGTGTGCTATGGGCCTAAGTTCTAATGTTAGATCGTTAGTGCTTCACCATGAGACCTAGAACGTACTTAGTGACAAAGAAAAAATGCGATACCTAGGTAATTAAACCTATTAGTCTATTAGGTATCCGCTAAAGGTATTTATTTCCTTATGAAAAACTGCAGCTGCTTACTCATTCAAGGTTTTGTAGTTTTCCAGTCTTTGTTGTTGAAGAATAAATACTTAATAGGAATTGTAACCATTCATTGTTATTGTAAAATGTTAAATAAGTAATACTTTTTTATTCAGATATGCTTTACCTACCCTTTTGTATGTAGTTTTATTTTTAAATGTATTTTGGTCTGAAGGTTACACTTTAGAAGTAGACACTAAATTAGGTAAAAGGTATATTAGATATGTCAGACTTATTTAGCAATGCAATACCCATAAAAGTATTAAATTTATGGTGAATATCGTCATTTTACATTTGAGGAAAATGCTGTAGTAAATGAGTTGATACAAAATAATTCGTTGGACAGTCATTTGAAGTACAAAAGTTTCTTAAACTCTTTGTCAATCTGTTACATTGTGATTTACATAATATATTATAAGAAGATATATATTGTTCACGTTGTTTTAATTTAGTCCTTTAATAAATTAAGGAAGCTCTGTTGACATTAACTGCCCTTATTCACAGACATTAAATGATAACTTAAACTATTCCTTAGTACTTAAAGATTTTGTTCCGAAAACAATTGCTAAGGACTAGGTTAAGTAACCATTAAATGACTCTGAGTACGGCGGTAAGTGTTACTGAACAATTTCTCAATCGGAAACCTTACTAAGAACAATAAAAGCATAATATTGACCAAACTTAAGACAACAAGAGCGTCTCTCTCATTCAATAACACCTCTTATAAAACTTTTAAAACAAAATAAGACACGGCATATAAGACAAAAGTCTTTAGACCGTCGAAATACAAAACAGTATCGAATATTTATCAACTTTGCCATTCGCAAATCGCCTAACTGTGGAATCGGTGAGGTAGCGAGGCGCTCGGCTCGCGTTAAGCAACCGCGCTGGGTCGTCGAGTGCGTTAAGTACACGTGCACCGAGGCCAATCACCTTTGTACCTACTGACTACATTATTGAGCTCGCAACGCACCGTACTTACTTTTCATAGCAGTTCAATGTGAAAATTGAGAATACAAATAGGATTATCTTTTTTTTTTCAGGATTTCGTGTGTAGGTACGCAATGTAGTTTGTAAAATTGATCGTTATGTACTGGCTAACTGTACGATTTATTTAATAGCTTTTCAGAACCTTTCTATCCTTATGGGAAAGTGTGTAACTGTGTACCTAAGAATTTTGATTTATAGTTTTTTGTTCTTCTTTCAGGTGAAGGTAAGTTTTTTTTTGTTTTTGAGTAATTTTGCATCATGGGTGCAGGTACATAAGGAAGTACACATTGCAAACACAAAGAGACACATTTGACTGCACGGTTGGCGCAGTGGCTGGGCAACTGGCTGCCGTGCAACGTGTAGCGGGTTCGATTCCCGCACAGAGCAACTCTTTGTGTGATCCACAAATTGTGGTTTCGGGTCTGGGTATCATGTGTATGTGAACTTGTATGTTTGTAAACGTAACCAAGATTCATAAAAATAATCATACTTATTATGAAAATCACATTTTAACTCAATACGGTAATGCGAACGAATACACTGGTAGAAACTGTAGGAAGAAATTAGAAAACCTATTGTCAGTAATTCCAAAGTTTCGTATAGTTACATGTGCTGTTGCCCCTACAATTAAGTTTGTGCGTAAGCAGACTGCGTGGGTGAGCATTGTTGGCTCCCCTCGCGTATTTGTAACTGTAAGTCTTCGATCTAAGTTTTCATTCATTGGTTTACGTAACTTGTTGTTACCGAGAGTTTAAGCGCTTTGACAATGTTGTATTTTTTCATTTTTGCTATGGTATGTATAAGCCAGTAAACGAGCAGACGGATCAGCTGATGGTAAGCTACCGCTGCCGTCTATGGACACTTGAAACGCCAGAGGCGTTAAAAGTGCGTTGCCGATCTTTTGGGGTTTAGGAAACATTAGGAAGGGGGGTAATTGGGCCACCAGTAACCTCATTCACACAGCACAAGGGTAGTTTCACGTCGGTTTTCTGTGAGGCCGTGGTATCACTCAAGGTGAGCCGGCCCATTCACACTTAAATGTGAAAGAATATATTATTGTAGTAATTAATGCCTAGTCCTAGTTTGTTTATCCAAACATGGCATTGTCTGATGGTGTTAAAATATCATTTGCATATCTCGAAAATATCTATCATCATTTCATCATTTCACGTGAGAAATGTTTGAAAATAAATCAATGAATGAACTGTTTCGGTGGGGAATAGGTTAATTAATTGTCATTTAAAGCCAGAGTTCAGCCAAATCAACATAGGTAGTATTAAGTAATCTAAAATAGGTGGTAATTGATTGACACTTTTTTGTCAATAAGTTTATTTAAAAGTAATTACAATAGCACCAACTTTATTGAAATCACATAGTTTTTGAAATCACAAAATTAATAAATAAACGATCTTAATCCAAAATCACGATACAAAGATTTTTTAATAAGATCGGTAAGATAGATATTAATTTTGCTTTAAGAGTACACAGTGATGCAGTTGATTGAAGTTCACTATCGATCCTTTTCATTCATTATCCTCAACGGATGAAAGTCCTTCATCCCAACCCCGGCCCGCCTCCCTCATCTACGCAGGTCCTTATTTTACAAATTATTATCTTTCCGGGTAGTTAAGCATCTTAATAACTTGTCAATTTCCCTATCGGATTGCTTGAGAGCAGTGACCCGACCCAAGTTTTCCAACTTATAATTTGAGTATCAAACGTCAGAGGTATTAATTTTGCGCTGAGGATAATAACGGTTTTATTTTTTGGTTATATTTTACTGAGAAACAACCGACTAGTACCATAACTGATAGGTGTAAAAAAGATGGAACTAAATTAGTTTAGAAGAACTAATTATGTTACCGTTTTCTGTTAAACGTGTAGTAAAGTCGACTCTTCAGACCTCTCTTCCAGCCGTCACACCACCACAGTGTGGATTGATATCGACCTGGACGCTACGCACTGCCTAGCGGGTTACCGGGGCTCCAGCTCGAAAAACAGGAGTAGGAACGGGGTGGTTCTCTCGCCTCGCCCAGGTCGGGAAAAGGCAATGGATGATTTTCCCTCCGAAAAAAAAAAATAGTCGGCTCTAATGACACCCATGAAAAGAGTAAAGGTGGTGACAAATAAACGTATTCCAGACTGCCGTCCCACACTGCAAACAATGTACAATTGCAAAATACCACAAGATTTTTATTTACTCCCTCGAATACAATAAATAGAACCTTATTTTTCTACCATTTCTTATCACAAAACAAACTGCCTTACGCGTCCAATTCTTTGTTCCTTTTACAAACCAACTACTACATACATAATGTAGGTATAAAAAATTACAACCTCCACGTACTCCTGCGCACACGTGATGATTAATCCACAGTTATCCAAACAACACCGGACAAGCACCGTCCACTGGTACTGGTAGTTATTAAACATTAATTGTTGAGGGTCTGAGTGCATTCAGTGCACTTGTACTTACAGTAGGTATGACGTTGTCTGCAGTGCCTACCGCCTGGTGACTTATCTTGAACATTTTATGCGGAAGAACGAAGAATGTTGTGGAAACCGAAGAATGTTGTGGAAGGATTTCTTGTTACGTCTGTTAGTTTTTTGTTTTGATGGTTCAGTGGTTATAAGTGCTTATCGAATTGGGTATTGGGTGTTAACATTGTGCACCTTTTTCTTTATTTATTTACCACTTTATGTAAAAAACGAATGTAGGCGGGCTTAATGCTATTCGGCAGTAAGCCCACCTACATTCGTTTTCGTTTTCCATGCATTGTGGTTGGCTGAGGATGCTCTTAAACTGATCCTTTTCTAATACGTTGCCTACCTAGTCAACGAAGTTTTCTACATAACGATCGCCTAGCTTCACTGACGAATAGACTGATATTATTTATTTATTTATTTGTTGATATTTAGAAAGTATCTATTTATGGTTTAATTGGAATAAATGATTTGACTTTGAATAAGCCTCGACTGATCATCGTGTTCGCAAAAAACGGACGTGAAATCGCAGTAAATATCGAATATTTATGACTGACATAAATATAAAGGTTAATTAATAACATTTATATGTTTTCTTGAAATATAAAAGTTTATATTTGATGCAGTATGATTGCCTAACGTCCACGATGCAAGTAACACTGGCATTATTCTGTTATGCAATTAATTCGCTGCAGAAGAATGTTATTAAACAATTAACGTAACACCTATGTCATTGTTATATCATAATTGTTATGCTTTAATGCAATTACTTCGAGTATAAGATTTTACTGGAAAAACTAATCCATTTTTACCTACACACGTTCTTTAGAATCAGTGAAAAAAGAAACGACAAGATTCTGACATCTGCTTGTCAAATTAGCAATCCGCCATCTTGGATTTTCCTAACGTGCGCACAGTTAGAAGAATAATATTATTTTATCGTCTCTTTTTTGTCTTGTACTATTAAAGACGAATAGTACGGTATTCAATCTGTTTTAAAATTCAGTTTTAACAAAATTATATCTTATGACTGCCTCGTTCGATGACCCTGGTCGGGTAAAGTAAAATTTCTCGGTAGTAGCACGGAGTCTGGAATTGTGCCCAGTATATGGCAATAGGCTCACCCCCTATCACATAGGACTTATAACACAAATGGTGAAAAGTGGGTATACATTGTATAGTAGCCGTAATGTGCACCTCTGCCAACCCCTTCGGGGATAAAAGGCGTGACGTTGCTATGCTATGCTCCTATTATAACACAAATGATGAAAAGTGGGTATACAGTTTATAGTAGCCGTAAGGTCCACCTCTGCCTGCTCCTTCAGGGATAAAAGGCGTGACGTCTCTATACTGAATTAATCCTTGTTTTTCTAACTGTATACCAAGTAACTCAGCTGACTATAAATATATTTACATAGAATTAAAAAGATTGAGTCGACTAACTGTATAGTCATAGGAATGAGGTAAAGGGCTACCAGGTTGTGACCAGTTAGGTTAGACTAGTAACAGGTTTCTGATATGGCGAGTTTATTAAGTTTTCTACTTAGCCTTTGATGTTTAGACATCAGCTAGGCTATTCTGTAATATTCCAAGTGAGCTCGATCGCATTCTCGCCTGTCATTCGTCCAGATTATTCTCACAACCAATGGCATGGCGGCGCCCTTCATAGTGCATTTATAATGTGAAGTGTTCGAAAATCATACAAGACCCCAATGGCTTGAGTTAGGCTACGTCTTTTTATTAGCAAATAATATTTATATAGCAATAGTATTTAATGCAAATGATTCAGTAAACACTATCAACTAGAACAGGATGCTTAGATAATCACTTCGGAATTGTTTCAATTACATAGGCAAGCTCCATTGCATCATATCCTTTTTTTAAGGAGGAGAATCATCCAATGACTTCTCTCGCCCTGGGCGAGGCGAGAGGGAGTGTCAGACTCTTACTGACTAAAAACCGCCCCGTTCCTACTCCTGCTTTTCAAGCCGGACCCCGGTAACCTATCAGAAGCTTAACAATACCCGTACACTTTTTAATCATCAATATTACACGTAACAACAACAGACATCGAGAAAGCATTTAATATTTTAAAACAAACTCCACCAATATCGTTTACATACACTACGAGGTACAAATGTAAATACAAAACAAATATGGCTCCTTCGGGACTAAACTTAATAACAAAGCCGCGAGTAAAAACTTGTTACGACAGAACATAAAAACAAGGTTCCGCGGAGTGTTTCTCGTTAAGCCGCGGATGTCGCGCCTCGGTCGCTTACACTCCAGTGCGTTCGGTGCATGTGTACTGAGAGTGAGTGTACTCGTACTACGTCTCTCGTCCACGTTGAATCGGCTTTGCGCTGTGTAATTGTTTTAGGTAGTAATGGTAGGTTGTGGTATGGTTCGTGAATGGGAGTATAGATAAAATGTATCATTAATGTACGTTTTTACCAACCTCTATTGAATTGTATGGAATCTAAGCTAAGGATAGGAGACATTTAACGATAGTTTGGTGTTCGCCAACCTATAAGAAATACCTAACAGTACAAATAAGGGGTTAGTTTAGGTGCTACGTCGTGCTATGTAACTTTTAGGCGATGATTCGATGTCCGAATGGTCGCAAATGGGATTACTGGGTGACGGTTTCTGGATTCTAAGATTGGACAATGTTCACGATATTCTATTAGACTTTTCATTCTTTTTTATACCAGGTACCACTCCAAAATATGTGTGTTGTGATATCCGCTTACTCCCAGGTAATTAATAAAGGATGTTTAATGAATGAGTAAGAGAAATAATAGAGAATAAATAACAAATGTGATGTTATGTCATTTATTCTGAAAGTTGTCCCTTCGGCACAATAACGTTGGACATTGTACAGACACCAAAAATAAGCAATTATTTAAAGTGGCACTTTCTTATATTTCCAACTTAATTATACATAATATATCATAGACGGTCCTAGGTTGTCTAGGTATTTATTTAGGTAGGGCAAGTGACCCGGTTGTGGCCATCGACCCCTTTGTGGCCACTTGAGCCTTCAAATATTTATAACTAAGGCATGGACAAATAAATTACTCTGTTATGTACAGTATTTAAAATATTGAATATTGGAGACACTGATACCGTTGGCAGCTTTGATGTGTCAAACTTCACTTCGATGCAACAAGTCATTCTTTTTAGTTGAGGGTGAAATTGTTAAGATCTTAACAAAAAGGCTAAGGCGAGCGGGTGAGGATTTGGTTTTTATTTTTTTAATCTTTGCTTATTGTTTGGATGTTTATGTTAATACTACATGAAGAATATATTGTCTAAGTGGAACTAAAGTTATTTTGTCACCATATGTTTCTGAAGTGGGATTATTAGAAGGTGGCCACTAATGGAGACAAAATTATGAATTTCTCCATCTTTGGCCACACGGCTGGCCAAAACTTTTGTACATAAACGCCCCACTTCTAGTCATTTATCGTAATTTATTTATTATTTTTCCTTGGCTTTACATATCAACAAACACATATTTTTCATTTTCAGAGATGCAATAAATTGCCTTCACACAAAGGGAGGTCAGTTTACTTTGCAACTTTTACCAACGTCATATAAATGTTGATCTCTTTATTTGTAAGTTAAATTCAAGTGAAGTAATAATATTTCATATTTTCCAGACTAAATGAAAACCATTGTTTCTAAAATGTCAAATCTAATTAATAAATTTTGATTACTTTTATTGTATTTTTTGATGGCCAGAACTGGCACACGACCGTGGCCA